>NC_137823.1:33920004-34014871 GCF_963921795.1 Nannobrachium achirus
TCAGTGGTTCCTGGGAGAGTGCAGCTTTCACACCTACTAGTTCTCAGTCTGTTCCAGTTCCCAGTTGTTACTCCATACTGTCAGCTGGTTTTCCTAACCTCAACCTTAAACGCTGCAACCATGACCTTAACTCACAGTCAGGGAAATTAATCTTGTCACTTTCATCCTGTGAAACTCGACTCAACGTGGTGACCATATGGAAATATGACCAGCATGTTGCGTTACGAAACACTGTTCTGCTCTGTTCATGTTCGATATTATAAACATTTATACTGTGATTCATGCCGTATAACAAGGTATATTAACCACTTTCAACACGCCGTTGCTATTTTGGGCATGTCGTTGTTAGCCAAAGATATTCAAATAATGTAAAAAGGAAATATTTGTCACATTGGTGATCTCTGTTTTCGCATGACACCATCGTACATCTATTTTCGCATGGTACTATCGTGCGACAAAGTATAATAGGGCTTATGTGGTTAATGATTGATTGATTATTTTATAAGACAAAAATGGAGAACAGTACAAGTATAGTCAATACAATACAATTGAAATGTAGTATATAACAAGTACAGTTAAACACCCTGCCTAAAAGGAACATCTCAAATAAGACCTTTTATAGTCTAGCAAAAAGCTAGCGAGCCAGCGAGCTACATGTTTTAAGGGAGGTAGTCAAGGAATTCCACACTTGGGTGGCAGTGTTGTAGAAGGAGAATTTACCCATATTTGTCTTATGGGTTTGTGTTACCAGATCATTGTGTGCGCTCCCTCTGGTGTTGTGGCTGTGGGTGTCACTAACTGTTTGTTTAATACAAATATTTTCTTGTGATGTATCGGGTTGCACTAATCGTGTGGCCCATGTTGGTCCAGAATCAAGTAAAACCAGAATCAGAAATTCAGAATTATTATTATTACGAGGTATGTTTGCAAATACGCAGAAATTCTCTATAGGTTTTATGATTCTGATACAAAAAAGAATATTAAGCATTTATATTCGGAATGTGTTCTTTATTAGACAACATTCTCAATCTGGAGACCTATCACTGCACAGCAAATTGTGTAAAAATGTACCAAATAAGAAATTCACGCACAAGTTTAAAACTGGGGGAACGAAACCCCACACATCCAGCAGACTGCCCCAACCCTCTTTCACCCCCCCCCCCTTCTATTCTTCCTATCCTCTCTCTCTCTCTCTCTCTCTCTCTCCCTCTCTTCCTATCCCTTTCTGCAAGTCCTTACAACATCTGACATGGATTTAAATTCAAAAGCCCAAGTCGAGACTCCTCTTTTTCCAGGATCATTTATCCATTAGACCCCCCCCCCCCCTCCCCTCACTGTATCTGACTCCTGATTAGGAAGACTGTTGCTTAGCCGTCATCACCCCTCAACCCCACACACTAACACCCTCACACTACCCTATGGTACGGTAGCTCCTTAACAGAAAGACATGAATGGGAATTTTTCGATAGCCATATGAGAGCGTGGTAAATGCTGTTAACTCCAGAGTCTGTAGTGCAAGGGTCTTCAACGGGGGGGTCCTCAGAGTTACTACAGGGGGTCCTCTAAATCTTTGTGTGAAAGAAACTTTTTTTTTTTTTTTTTTTTTTGAGAACGTAAGCCTAAAATAGCAGATCTACAAGCTTGTAGATCGGCTATTTTAGGCAAAGGGGTTTAGTGTAGTGGCCTAGTGGGTAAAAAGAGATAGAAAAAGACTAAGTAGAGAGTGAAAGGTCAAGTTTGTTAAGTATTGACGGTTCAAGTGGTTAAATATCTGAAAACGCAAATTGAAATGAATCCAAAATGTGCTGTCAAACGATGAAACTATATGGAATCTATGAACAGGTTGTGGGGGGTCCCTGCTTCATCTCTCTCTCAACTAAGGGGTCCTGGGCCTGAAAACGTTAAAGACCCCTGCTGTAGTGGCTTAACGTGGAGAGAGGCAGAGAGAGAGAGAGAGAGAGAGAGAGAGAGAGAGAGAGAGAGAGAGAGATAGAGACAGAAAGAGAGAGAGAGAGACAGACAGAGAGGCTTGGAGGCTTGGAGTAATGTGGCAGAAGGGAGCAATATGTCCGTCAGAGGTCACTTATAGAGTCTTATGAGGAGGAAAGACGGAGAGTGCATGAGAGGGAGAGGAGAGAGAAAGAGAGAGAGAAAGGAGGAGAGAGAGAGCAGGGACGTGCAGAGAATGTTAGAGAGGCAGGGGCTGAAATTTCTAAAAGGGTCTTTTGGTGAAAATATTGAAAATGGCTGACCTCCAAGCTCACAACGTGTCACAGGCTATTTTCGGTACTTGATACCACACTCTAAGCATAATCAAGTCAATACTGGAGATGTGGCGTACATATGGATTTCTACACAGAGATGGCGATTCTTTCACAAGATGCTGCATTCAAGTTCGGATCAAGCAATTCTCTTGAATGCTGCCTTCAGGTATGGCATGGAAAGAGGGGGCATTTTCATTTCTTTCACCATAGTGAAAACTGCATTCATGGTTCTGGAGAGGGCACTTTTTACAGACGGGTAAAAGGGCAGGGGCTCAAGCCCCCTTTGATGTCTATGTGTGCACATGCCTGGGAGAGAGAGAGAGAGAGAGAGAGAGAGTGAGAAGGAGGAGAGAGAGAGGAAGACGTCACTGTGCAATCTGCTCCCTCAGCACAGGGCCTCAGATGTGGTCTGGCACCTAGTTCACAAAGCCAACCAGATCCACACATTGCCTTCATATATCTCTGGAAAGAGCAATGAGGGGAGGGGGCGAGAGAAAGAGAGAGGCAGAGAGGGAGACAAAGACACACAGAGAGAGAGAGAGAGATTAAGGGGGGAGAAAGGGAAGGGGGAGAGAAGAAAGAGGAGAGCGAGCCTTTCGTGTTTACTCACAGAGAGATGCTGCCAGAAACTTTAGACCACATAAGCGATTCCCTTTCTGTCATCTTTGCTGACCCGGTCCAATGTAAAAGATTGATGAGGGAGATGATGAACTAAAATAAACCAATCACCCAGTCACTCACACACACAGACCGACAGACAGTCCGTCAGACAGACAGACAGACAGACAGACAGACAGACAGACAGACCGTCTTCTGTGTGAAGTAAACCCAGAGCCACATTCTCTCTCTCTCTCTCTCTCTCAGTGGTGTAAAGTAACAAAGTACATTTACTTAAATACTGTACTTAAGTACAGTTTGGAGGTATTTGTACTTATACTTGAGTATATCCAATTTCCAATACTTTTACTTCTACTCCACTACATCTCGGATCCAAATATTGTACTTTTACTCCAATACATGTTTTTATAAAACATACATAAACCACTTTAGTCCTATTTTATACCTTAACTATTTGAAAATAGCCGATCTACAAGCTCACAACGCATCGCAATGCGACGCGTTGAGGGCTTGTAGATCGGCTATTTTCAAACATTTAGTACCTTTACTTTTGGTGCTTTAGTACATTTGGATGCCAACACTTTCATACTTTTACTCAAGTACATTTTGAATTCCGGACTTTTACTTGTCACAGAGTAGTTCTATACTATATTGCAGTATTGACACTTTTACTCAAGTAAAATATGGGAGTACTTTTTCCACCACTGCTCTCTTTCTCTCTCATTCCCTGTCCCTTCGGCCAAACTCAACTCCAGAATGCATGTGCCCTGATCAATAAATGGCAGCATTTGCTGCCCTCTTTTGTTAATGTCACTGTTCTACTCAACTTGGAGACACGCTCCTGTTTTTATACTACCCAGAACTGAGATATGTATAGAATTATACTGGATTAAAGGGAAAAGAAAGGTTTCTAAATGTTGACCTGAACAAGGACGCTCTTTGTGTGCCGGCTAAATCTCATGCATTAAATCACCGAGTAAGAGAGCATGCCATATACATAAGGTCATAGTCCTTCTCCTATAGCTGACCAGGATTTGAATCCAACCCAAGACATTTTACCACATGTCAACCCCCCCATGTCAACCCCCCCTCCCCCCTCATCTACGTTTCCTGCCTATCTGAAATAAAAAATGCCAAAAATAGATGTAAAAAAATATCAATGTGAGTCTACATCATACTCAGTGGTGGAAAAAGTACTCAGATGCTTTACTTAGTAGAAGTATCAATACTGCAATATAGAAATACTCTGTTACAAGTAAAAGTCTGGAATTCAAAATGTCCTTGAGCAAAAGTATGAAAGTATTCGGATCAAAGTATACTTAAAGTACCAAAAGTAAAAGTACAATATGTTTGAAAATAGCCGATCTACAAGCTCACATCTGATCTGCTATTTTCAAATAGCCTAGGTATAAAATAAGTGGAGTAATGTATGTTTTATAATATAATCATTTATATCTGCAAAGTAACTAGTAACTAAAGCTTTCAAATAAATGTAGTGGAGTAAAAGTACAATATGTTGATCCGAGGCACTCTCTGCGCCTCAAATAGTATTGGTACCTTCCTTCACATGGTTTGGGAATGCCCAAATGTGTCGTCATTCTGGAATATGGTTGCCTCAAAACTTTCAACTATTTTTAGTATCAATATCATATCTTCTCCTTCTTTATTTTTATTAAATGACGTCTCACAGTTGCAACTAAACAATATACGCAAGCGCATCTTCTTTGCTGGATTAACGGCGGCAAAGAAGATGGTAGCTACGCGGTGGAAACCTCCTCATACGTTAACGTTTCGCCAGTGGGCCTTAACCTTTCTAGATATAGTATATTTAGAGCAGTCGATAGCAAGGTTACACGGAGCAAAAGAAGAAAACATTAATATGTGGTCGGACATTGCAGATAAGCTTAAGGCTATGATTCAAGAAATCACTATATAGTGGTAACAGCCTAGCACAGGCATGCACTATTGTACATTCCGTGTTGGTCCGGGGAAAGGGGGTGGGTGGGTCTTCTTTTCCTTTTCTTGTTTTGCTATTGTTTGTGTTGTTTGTATGTTAATTGCATTTTTCTTTTGATTATGGAAAATAAAAATAATTGATAACAAAAAAAAAATATGTTGATCCGAGATGTAGTGGAGTAGAAGTAAAAGTATTGGAAATGGGAAATACTCAAGTAAAGTACAAATACCTCAAAATCGTACTTAATTACAATACTTAAGTAAATGTACTTAGTTACTTTACACCACTGGTCATACTGGAAGAGACTTCACATTTTGGAATCGCTTGAGAAACAACTCCATCGCATCTCTTTGTCATCGTTGTTTACCAGAGCGGTGGGTCAGACGACCGCAATTTTCATTCTCTCATTTCCAACAGTGCTTTTATGGATCCCACAAAATGATATCTTGTTTTAACGAGAGAAAGAAACTCATTGCCTCACGTTAATTGGTAAGTGTCCAAATCATTAAGCCATAATGCGGGGCATTTCCTTTGGAGGTATAAAGCTCACACTTTTCCCAGAGAGGAGCGTCTAATTGGTGAGATGTTGAAAAAGCTCCGCCACCTCCCCGGAGATCATTTCTGAAATCATATAGAGGATAATTCCCTTTCAATTAAATGCTACAGTATTCCAAGTTTGATTTAATTGAATGCGTTTATTCAAATGGGCTGGGTGGGAATAAGGTTGTGTGGGGGTGGACAGGGGTATAGGCTTGAGGGGGTGCGAAGGGTGGGGGTGGCACTACCGTGACTCCATTATGGGCGCTATAATAAGAATATAATATGGTGCGTGTGTGTGTGTGTGTGTGTGTGTGTGTGTGTGTGTGTGTGTGTGTGTTAGGGATGGGACGATATGAAAATGTCATATCACGATTATTGTGACCAAAGAAATCGCGATTTACAATATTATCGCGATAATCAAAATCCATCATCCTGGGGCGGAGCATTTTCCAAAAAATAGCCGATCTACAAGCTCACAACGCGTCGTAACGCGACACGTTGTGAGCTTGTAGATCTGCTATTTTTTGGCAAAGACATTTGATAGAGTGAAAAAAATACTGTATCAAGTATGTATATTATAAGTACCTTCTACCAATTATAGAGGGTTTAAATGGTACCGGATATGCAGCTCGGCAAATAAAAGGTGAATTGATCCCAGTGCATGACAGAAGATGATATCATGATAAATTAAATCTCCACAATACGATTATCGTGAGTGTTTTTTATCACGATAAACGATAATGTCGCGTATCGTCCCATCCCTAGTGTGTGTATGTGTGTTGGGGAGGGGGGAGTATTGTGATGTGAACGAATCAGTTGAATCCGTCTCAGGGTGAAATACAATAATATAAAATATAGCAATATCCAAAACAGATTTGTGTGAAAAACAGAACACTCCAAAAGATTCGGGCTAGCAGCCGGTCACATAGGTGGTACAGATTGAATAAACAATGTTACCTCCGCGAAAAAACTCAGCATAATGCTGAATAACAATGACCTGCTACACTGTAAAATCCTGAGTGTTAAATCAGAGCGTAAAGAAACACCCTTATGGGTCATGTCTTTACAGTATCATTGTTAAATTGACACTCAGGATATTGCAGTGTATATTTAATATTATTGGAGTTAATTTGTCAGGCGATATACAGCAGGACTTGGGCGATCTATTCGTCTGGGAGTTGAATAGCTCTTTCTGGTAAAACATGTAAGAAACATAGCGAAGGTAACTAGAGCTTGTTTTTGGCAGTGGTGTAAAGTAACTAAGTACTTTTACTTAAGTACGGTACTTACAGTAAGTACAATTTTGAGGTATTTGCACTTTACTTGGGTATTACTAATTTCCAATACTTTTCTACTCCACTACATCTCGGATCCAAATATTGTACTTTTACTCCAATATGTTTATTTGAAAACTTTATTTACTAGTTACTTTGCAGATATACATTATAATATTATAAAACTTACATAAACCACTTTAGCCCTATTTTATTCGCGACGCGTTGTGAGCTTGTAGATCTGCCATTTTCAAATATTTTGTACTTTTACTTTTGGTATTTAAGTACATTTTGATGCCAATACTTTCGTACATTTTGAATTCCGGACGTTTACTTGTAAGGGTGCCCCTCACACCAAAATACCTATGAGAGTAGAATCTGCGTTCCGCCAATGCATTTCAATGAGAAGGGAGCGTTTTTTGCTCCCTTCATGCCAGCAATCCTCTGCTGGCATGAAACCGCTTCACTCCCATTGAAATGCATTGGCGGAACGCAGATTCCACTCTCATAGCCATTTTGGTGTGAGGGCACCCTAACAGAGTAGTTTTATATTGCAATATTGATACTTTTACATAAGTAAAAAATCTGAGTACTTTTTCCACCTCTGGTTTTTGGTCTGTGCTGCCAGGGTCAGCACAGACCAAAAAAGCGGGTTTGGACATTACACAAATACAACAAAACATGTATCTTATCCATCACACAAGGGCAATGATTTTATGTGTTTTCTAATCACATGTTTGCATTCGAACTGGCAAACTATCAAATTTCACACTAAACTTTTTCAAACGAAGCACTAAAAAAAAGAGAAAGGAACGAAAAGAAAACTTCATGCAAATCAGATACGCTTTCGTCAAACAGAATGTAAAGAGTAGCGTAGTTACATCAGAACACGAGTCTGAGAGGAAAGTCATCATCACTCGTCCAAGAGGAGGAAACCGAGACCCAGCGACTCTCTGTATGAGTCAAATGATTGAGTGAGTGCAAGTTTCTTATAAAACACATAAAACAAGAAAGAGAAGTGGAGGTTTTTCACAGTGGTGGAAAAAGTACTCAATTTTGTTACAGTAAAAGTATCAATACTGCACTGTAGAAAATAGGGCTAAAGTGGTTTATGTATGTTTTATAATATTATAATTTATACCTGTAAAGTATAAATAAGTTTTCAAACAAATGTAGTGGAGTAAAAGTACAATATTTGGATCTGAGAAGTAGTGGAGTAGAAGTAAAAGTATTGGAAATAGTACAAACACCTCAAAATTGTACTTAATTACATTACTTAAGTGTACTTAGTTACTTTACAACACTGAGTGAGTGCAAGTTTCTTATAAAACTATTTTTCTTTTCTAAAAATCTTTTTCTTTCTTTCTTTCTCTCTCTCTCTCTGTCTCTCTCTCTGTGGCAGGTGTCACGCCCACGCCGTGGCCTCTGGGCTGCAGCGACGGAGCAGTGCAGCAACAGAGTGAGATAAGGTCTTGTACGGAGACAAGCTCACATCCTGTATGAGGTTAGCGCCCCTGCGACACCAGCGCTCTACACTGCAGCCCGTCTGCGTGCTGTGTGTGTGTGTGTGTGTGTGTGTGTGTGTGTGTGTGTGTGTGTGTGTGTGAGAGAGAGAGAGACCACAGCAGCTACTTCCCGTCTCCACACCAAGCGGGGACAGCGGCTGCGGTCACAGGTGCGCACACACACACACACACACACACACACACACACACACACACACACACACACACACACACACACACACACACACACACACACACACACACACACACACACACACACACACACACACACACACACACACACACACACAGTGCCAGTGAAGTGAGTGAGACCTGAGAAAGTCAGTCGCTCTCTGGTCTCATGGTCGTTTTGATAACTCTCGGCGGCAAACGAGGTCGGAGGGGGCGAGGTGTCGTTATGGCGCGGCTACAGATGTCTGCGACCTCGGCACCTTTTGCCGGCTTTCGACTCCCTACGGTTTGGGCCGTGTCTGTGGTTTCGGGGGCGTCAGCACTCAACGCAGAAGCTTTCTTTATTTCATTGTCAAACATCTGTCACTGATCCCCTTTTCCCACCACCACCCGACACACGCACACACACGTGTGGGCGCGCACACACACACCTTCACATTCCTCTGAACGTAGGGGAGGCATGAATATGGGTGTCTGATATTCGTTCAGATCTGCGATGCAAACCCATTTCGCTGACAAAGACGGTTACAGTGTGTTAACCACTTGAACCCCAGCACGCCTATATTGCAGTGCTGATGGTCAAAAATAGCAGATCTACAAGCTCACGATGCTTTAAAAAAAAAGCGATCCAAGACAGTACAGTAATTATTCTTAGTCCGTTGACTAAGAATGGAGCAGTGGTTCCCAAACCTTTCAGTACGAGACCCAAGTAGTGAAAACAGCAGATCTACAAGCGCACAACACGTTGCTTTGCTTTTTATTTATTTGATTTGTTTGTTTTTAGTTAAAAACATATATATATATATATATATTTATTTTATTATTATTAAAAGAAAATGGGATTTGAGTCGTGACCCATACAAGTGTGTCTGTCCGCGACCCGAAAATGGGTCCCGACCCCCCGTGTAGGAAACAGCAGAAAAGAGGGGGTTTCAGTTGAACTTTGAAACTGTGAAAGGAAACACAAGTTGTCTTCCCTCCCATGCAGACACATCTGGGACAGCGATGCCCTCTCATGGCTGCAGAGGCACACGTTCTCCTCCACACATGGCTGAAGGAGCAGAGCCATGGAGGAGAGAAGTGAAAACAAGCCGCCCACAACAGGCACATGCACACATACATAGACATCAAAGGAGGCTTGAGCCCCTGCCCTTTTATCTGTCTGTGAAAAGTGCCTTCTCCAGACCATGAATGCAGATTTTACTATGGTGAAAGAAATGTGAATGCCCTTTTTCCATGCCATAGCCTATACCTGAAGGTAGCGTTCAAGAGAATTGCCTTGTCCAAACTCTCCTGAACTTGAATGCAGCATCTGAAATAATTGCCCTCTCTGTGTAGAAATCCATGCCATACGCCACATCTTCCGTATTGCCTTTTTTATGCTTAAGTTTAGTGTGGTATAAAGGACCGAAAATAGCCGACCTCAAAGCTCACAACGCGTCGCGCTGTGAGCTCGGAGGTCTGCTATTTTCGATATTTCCACTCAAAGGCCCTTTTAGAAATGTCAGCCCCTGCCTCTCTAACATCCTCTGTACGTCCCTGGCCCACAATATACACTGTGAGCAGCGAGGCAGTCTCTGGGGCGAACGAACGGGGGCAGAAGTATTTTTTCGAGTCACGACGTCGTCACAATGTTTTTCAATAAGGGACGGATATGGTGTTTACCGCTCTGTTCCCGTAAACTGCTCTCCCCTTCATCCGAAGGCTTGCTGGGAGAGAGAAGGCCTTCTCATGTGCATCGCGCGGCGCCCGTCAGTTGTTGATGTGATGTGACGTGGGTGCGTGGAAACAGGAGGAAACAGAAGACGAGAAAAAAAACAACCTCCGTGTTTACCAGCTTTGTGTGAACTTATGCATTTATGCATGTGCACATGTGATAGCGAATCTTTCAATATTCTTAAAGCTGTGATATTGCCTGAGACTACTGAAGTCTGCGCACACTCACGCACATGTAAGCACGCTCACACACACACACGCGCACGTACACACACACAAACACGCACGCGGACGTACGCACACACACACACACAAACCGGATGCCATCTACAACTGGTCTCAGAGGCCGTCCCATCAAAGGAGCGACTAACTCTCGCCTCTCCCTCGCTCTCTCTCTCTCCCTCCGAACCTGACACAGGGCTCTCATAATAAGCAGCCCCTTCGCACAGCGGCTCCTTAGAAAGAGATGCAACCGCTCCACTGAAAGGGAGAGCGGAGGAGGAGGTGGAGGGAAAGAAGAGAGAGAGAGAGAGAGAGAGAGAGGAGGGGAGGGGAGGAGTGGGGGGTTGCGAGGGTGGCGGGTTGGATAGAAATCGCGAAGACTTCTGTCACTTTATGAAAAATAGCTTCCCCTTTGGACGGAACTTCACAGGGCCACAATCAAGCGGTGCCAAGACGCCGCAATCGTGGCAAATCAAGTCGGCATCTATTAATAATATTTCTGGGGCTGCTGCCGCCGCCGCGGTGAGTTGCACGGCGTGTCCTCCCGCTGTCAGAGCCTCGTGATGGAGCACTGCCTTTATCTCAGCGCTGGCACGCTTCTGTCACCGTGATAAACAATTCACACACAAATCTGAATAAGGATCCTCCCAGTAGGCCCCCCCCCCACACCCCACACCCACCCACCCTCTCCCCCCTTTTTCCTCCCCTCATTTTCTAGATGGGGGTGGGTGGGGTGGGGGGGTTGTAATCTTACCCCGACTAGGTCTCTTCTCTTTCCCCCCCCTCTCTCTCTCTCTTCCATCTCTCTCACTCTCTTTTCCCCTCCTATTCCTTTCTTTTGCCCCCTCCCTCCTCCTTCCTTCCCTTCCTTCTTCATTCTTTTCAATCTGTCTTTCAAAGATATGTAAATGACCTAGAGATGGGACCCCAGCGCGTAGGTGGTGTAGCGTGAATGTCAAAGCCCAGGCCTGTGAACCCTGCACGCATACGCGCGCGTGCGCGCCTGCACGTGGCCGCATGCACGCACAAACACACGTGCACGCAGCTCACACACACACGCTCACACACACACGCACGCACTTACTGTAATAGATGCCTGCTGCATGTTCATTGACAGTCTTCAGATGCAGACATGTCCGTGCACTCAATGACACACGTATAGAACATCATCCACACAAGCATGCATATAGGTGCATGCAAACACACACGCACGCGGACACACACACACACACAAGTCTAGGAGACAGATGGATGAGTGTGCACGCCTGCACACACAACCAGACACCCAGACACACACACACACACACACACACACACGCTCATTTGAAGGACGCAGGTTCTGTGATTGTCAGGAAGCACAGAGACCTTGTCATACAGTGTCACCTTAGTGTCATATTCCAGCTTTATCACAACCTGGGCTGAAAACACCATCAATTTCATCTCAATGAATTGAGCTGTGTGGCACACGGTGTACGTGGAGGGCGATAATTAATGAATGAATGCACGCGTTTCATTTCTCTGCCTAATACCAGCTGTGCTCAACATGTTAGTTTTTGTTCCTCCACCTCCAGTATCGTCAATGGAAATGGATTATATTCCTTTTATTTTCCTTTCTTCCATGTGACACCTATCTCGATAATGGCCACGTTGTCTCTCGCGTGGAGTCAGCCACAGACACGCCATCGTCCTTGTTTAGCGGGAACTTAGTGTTCGATGGAGAAGCCGCGTTGTGGTCAGTTACAGGCACGTGCACACATAGACATCAAAGGGCACCCATCTGTAAAAAGTGCCCTCTCCAGACCATGAATGCAGTTTTCACTATGGTGAAAGAAATGCAAATTCCCCTCTTTCCATGCCATACCTGAAGGCAGCATTAAAGAAAATTGCCTTTTCCAAACTCTCCTGAACTTGAATGAAGCATCTTATGTTGAAAGAATTGCCCTCTCTGTGTAGAAATCCATGCTGTACGACACATTGCCTTTTTTATGCATAGTTCAGTGTGGTATCAAGTACTGAAAATAGCCGACCTCCAAGCTTGGAGGTCTGCTATTTTCAATATTTTCACCAAAATGCCCTTTTAGATATTTCAGCCCCTGCCTCTCTAACATTCTCTGCACGTCCCTGGTCAATTAGAACTAGAAGGAGCTGGATTTATGTCATCATGATCAGATAATCACACCAAATTCTGACACACTTGGAGTTCTTCCTGTAGGCTGTGGCTGCACGCAAGCTAACGAGCCACTGTCATTATCACATGACACAAACAAACCAACAACGAACGTGATCTCCTGCTTCGTCTCGTAACCACTGACCACCGTCAACGCTATTCTGGGCATTGCAAATTTTTCTAAGATTTTCCAAATATATTAAACACTCTAAAATTGGCTATTTCCGTGTGACACGGCCGAAAGTTAGACAAAGTATAAAATGGGGATTGACTGGTTATGATAGGAGGTAGGACCCGCACACTGATTTTAGGCAAAGGATTAACTTTATAATAGCGACATGTTTCAATCTCAACAGATAAGGCTGCCACGATTATGACATTTTACATGACGATTAATTGTCACTCAAATAATTGCGATTAACGATTTAATTGTGTTTTTGTCGTTGGCAATCACATTTTTGTTTGGCTTTTAGGCTTTGAAGTTTCACATTGCAGATATGACACATAACCTAAATATACGAAGACATGACTGACATACTGTATTTGACAACTTTATACTTAAAAAATAACATTGATAGAGGAAATAGCCTATCTACAAGCTATGTAGATAGGCTATTTCTTGTAGATCTGCTAATTCCACAGTTTTTGAAAATGATATGAACATTTTTCAACATGGACATGATGATGACGAATATGCCAAAATAATTGCGATTATGTCAAATAATTGCGATTAGACGATTATGCAATAATTGTGACAGGCCTATCGACAGATAGTCAGCATAACAGATGCACACCTGTTTCATGATGTTTAACCCTTGTCCCCGTTAACTGGTGAACCACATGAACCCTAACATCCATAAGCGAACATTCTGCCAAAATAAAGTGCTGTGCAACAAAGAATCAGTGATGTAAAGTGACTACCGGTAAGTACTTGTAGTTGAGGTATTTGTACTTTATTTGAGTATTTCCAATTTCCAATACTTTTACTTCTATCCACTATACATCTCGGATCCAAATATTGCACTTTTACTTCACTAAAAGTATTTGAAAACTTTAGTTACTAGTTACTTTACAGGTATAAATTATAATATTAAAAAATATACATAAACCACTTTAGCCCCCATTTTATACCTTGGCTATTGATGATGATGACTGTAACAATGATTAGCGCCAGTCAGATATGTGGCATCTATGGCCACCAGAGGTGTGTGTGTGTGTGTGTGTGTGTGTGTGTGTGTGTGTGTGTGTGTGTGTGTGTGTGTGTGTGTGTGTGTGTGTGTGTGTGTGTGTAGATGTTCGTGCACAAATGTGTTTGTGTAACGTGCATTGTATTTGAAAGTGTGAATTTGTGTGAATGTGCGTGCCTGCCTCCATAGTGTCTTAGGTGTGAACGTGAGTGTGTGAGTCTGTGTGAGTCTCTGTGTGTGTGTGTGTGTGTGTGTGTGTGTGTGTGTGTGTGTGTGTGTGTGTGTGTGTGTGTGTGTGTGTACAGTATGTGCGATCGGCACCGGACAGACCGCAGAGAGTGTCATTCAGGTGAGAAATGAGACCTGGAGAAGAAGAGAGAAAGAGAGAGAGAGAGAGAGACACAAGAGAGAGAGAGAGAGAGAGAGAGAAGGGAGAGATGCAAAAAAAGGGCCACGTCACATGACTGAAGAAAGGAGAGAAGGCAAAGGAAATCATCTCTGAATAAGATTGGAAGCAGCAGAGCACACAGAATAAATCTAATGCAATCTGTACCAAACAGGAAGACATACAACGACCACACCAAAACCAATGGCGCTCGGTCGCAAACCGCACCTCAGGACGTTCAGCATCGCAGTCAGAGACCACAGGCTGCAAACTGCTTGTAGAGTAGTTTAGTTTCGTTTATTTATTTCGGTCATATATTTTCTTAAACAAAACATGAAAATACAGAGCAATTTAGTTGCACTTTTGGCCAAAAAGGTATGGGCTGAAGCCGAAGCTTATATTATATTTGAGAGTACACTCTAAAATTGAGTTAATGTAACTACTGAGAGTGTACAAATGTAACCACATGGACCCTAAACTCTCAGAGTTACAAATGGAGAGTACAAATCATCACTGTCAGGCAGAAACCTCGTATCACAAAGTTTAAAATGTCTATGTTTTTTCGCAAAGTAAAGCCCTGCTTCATCATACAAGGCCGTCACACAAAAGTAGTGAAAACAGCAGGTCTACAAGCACACAACGCCTCGCGGTGCGAGGCGTTGTGTGCTTGTAGATCGGCTGTTTTCACTAGTTTAAATCATTTTTAAAATGAAAAATGCAAAACAAACGGTTTTGGACATACAAGGTTTTCACCCGACAACGACGTTATATTATATTTGAGAGTACACTCTAAAATTGAGTTAATGTAACTCTGAGAGTGTACACATGTAACCAAACGGACCCAAATCTCTCAGAGTTACAAATGGAGAGATAGATTATAAATACATAATAGTAGCATTAGTAGTAGACGGTGTAGTTATTATTACATAACTATTTGCTGTGCTCCATCAGTGCCAAATGTGTTCACGACGGGAACAACGCAATTACACTCTGACAATGCGACATCATAAATGACAGCGGCAAAATCACCCAGAATAAATATGGCATCACAATAGATACGCTGTGCGACACGTCTGTTGAAATAAACAAATCAGCACAGACAAATGTGTCAGTAATATGCCATACAGACAGGAAATAAAACACAAGTGCCTAATAAAAGCCAAGGGCTCGGGGACAGTTTCTTGTCACCAGGCCATAAGTCTCCTTCTGAACTCCATAAAGTGACATAAACTGTAACAGGAACACAGCTTACAGATACAGACTGTGCAGGTTCTGCATTGTCACTTTTCATATCTACAGTAACTGCTACTTTTTCAGCATTGCACGTCGGAATGTTCACTTTACTGCCACCACCAGTACAGTCACTATGTGACCGTGCGCTCTCTCTCTCTCTCTCTCTCTCTCTCTCTCTCTCTCTCTCTCTGTCTCTCTCTTTTTTTATTTTTTATAATTTTTATCCCACGATTTTGTAACCCCTTTTTTCACCCAGTGCTAATTGCCTAACCTGTAATCCTGGTTTCTGCTCACCCTCTGCCTCGCCTGGGGAGCCCTGGCTGGCCAGGGGGAGGTGTATAGAAACCAGGATTACAGCATGTTTTTGTGAGGGTATCTATCCTAGGAGACACGGGGAGAACATGCAAACTCCACACAGAAAGGCCCTTTCGCCAACCCCACCTAGGGTGTGGGCGCTGATGACACGGAGGCTACAGTGCTACCCACTGCGCCACCGTGCCCCTGTCTCTCTCTCTCTCTCTCTCTCTCTCTCTCTCTCTCGCTCTCTCTCTCTCTCTTTCATATCGGTATGTTTGTGTGTTGGTTTTCAAAAGATTAAGCCTGTCAACATTTTGGTCTTCCATATTTGAGGTGTTCTCATATATCTCCGGTCGAACGATCGAGCCTTGCCCTATGCTTGGTCTTTTCGGTGCGCCCTCTGAGAATCTTGGCTTGCGTGGGATACACTTGGACAGAATAGCTTATACTCTGCCGTGCTTGAACTGCAAAAATAGTTGTCCCCCTTCCTTTAGTCGGTAGATCTGCGAGGTCATGTATTTTCTTAAACTAGAAATAAATTGATATACACTGGGAGGTTCTACTGATAAGTATATGCCGTGCTAAACCTGACTTGTATTTTTGTGTTTTGTTCTTCCTTTTTGTTTGTCTCATGTCGATTCTGCTTTTACTTTTATATGATGTAATCTTGTCTTTAATTTTTGACTTGTATTCTCTGTTTAAGATTTGCCTTATTTTCCTGAAATTGAAAATTCAATAAAAATACATTGAGCAAAAAAAAAGAAAAGCTTACTGTAACAATGTATTTGGAAGGTTGTTTTGGCTATTTTGTATCTCATTGCTGCCGGATGGAAACCTTCTATTTCTGCTACGTTTGTGTGACACACGTTTGTGTAAAATAAGAGGTTTCTGCCCGACAGCGAACAATTTATTATTCCTCTTTTATCCCCGTTATTATTGCTACTAGTACTTTCTTTCTGGGATGTACACTACAGAACCTTGACAGATGCTTGTTAGGGATGACTGCCTTATATTCACTCATATATTCATAGATGATAGTCTGAGCATATATTATGCAGATGCATAACAGTGAGAGGCTGGTGACACTGTAATATTCATTGTCATATTCACTGTTGATAGTCTGTACATATTCATATGCATTGCTGATAGATGTACTGTATGTCCTTTCATATATTCACTGGTGACAGACAGTACATTTATACCTATATACTTATTGATATACCCCCCCCACACACACGCACACTCACACACCCATATCAGGAAAAATAAAGGTTTAGCTTATCTTGCGTTATCGTAACTTTATTTATTTTTTGTTGGCTCTGTAGGAGGCTAGCCGTTTATACAAGGGTATGTGTGTTTGTGTGTGAGTGTGTGAGTGTGTGTGTGTGTGTGTGTGTGTGTGTGTGTGTGTGTGTGTGTGTGTGTGTGTGTGTGTGTGTGTGACTGTGTGTGTGTGTGTGTGTGTGTGTGTGTGTGTGTGTGTGTGTGTGTGTGTGTGTGTCCTGAGATATATGCTCACAAACCGCTGGACCAATCAGCGTCAGTTGTTTTGTACACACACAACAAGTAGGCCGACCATGAATATTGTTGTCGTTGAATCTTTTATATTTTGTTGAAATACTTAATGTTCAAAGTCAAAGGGCTCGGCTCAGGCTGAAATCAGAGTGCCAGATGCTGTGTGCACGACATGTGCCTTTTGACATGATTTTGCCTACAACACAAGGCCTTGCTACAAATAAATATAGATGAAACAAAGATGCTTGCATGACAGTGAGAAACACGGCTGTCTCTCCATATTTAGCAAGCCGCTATTAAACTCCATTTGGTTATTTTATTGATAGCCACAGCGTTGAGGAAGGCCGAGGTACAACAATTCCAATGCCTAGAATGCTGCTACCAGGCAGCTGTAGCCCCATTGTATGTGTATGTAACAATAAACAACTTGAACCTATTGCAACGAACACCACAGTCAAATGCAGGGGTCAAATAGAAACTCGAGTGTATTCCACTTCAGCATCTTAAGGCCTGGTGCCCCTGACAGCATCAGCAGAGAGAGATTCAGTGTAATGAGACACCCCCACAGCCAACATGAATATATTTGAATAGTACATTTGGGGGTCTGACAAGATGCAGGAGTGAAAAATCTTCAGAAATACCACCAAAGGTCCCCTTTTCACACAAGAAAAGGGGTGACTGTGTCTTAAACCGCATGAACCCTAGTGTCTCTGGGCATAATAGATGAACAATTGCCAAAGACATGGTTAGGTCCGGCTAAAATATAGCAGATCTATCTCACAACGCGTCACAATGTGACACGTTGTGAGCTTGTGGAGCTTTGGTGTAGAGGGAAAAAAGGGGAGGCCAAGTAGACCCCAGGCTAGATCTACCGGGATTAAGTGGTTAAAAGCTAATATTGATCGTCAACTATGTCCAAGACACCGTAATACACATCAGTGCTCACTGCTCTAGTGGTGATTGATTGATTGATTATTTTATTAGACAAAAATGGAGAACAGTACATGTGTAGTCAATACAATTGAAATGTAGTACAGTACAAGTACAGTTAAACACCCTGCCTAAAAGGAACATCCCAATAAGAATTTTTACGGTCTTTTTTACGTTGGAAGCCCTCGGTATTTAATTCATAAATATAATAAATAGCAAGCAAAGAAAACATACAATAATATTGCAGCTATAAAAAAACACTATGTACAGGATAGGGGAAACAAGGGGGTGGGGGTGCTCACTTCTCGACTGTCTATGGGAGAAGTGATAACTACCTCCTTCTCTGGCCTCCTGAAAGGTGAGTTTTCAGGGCAGTTTTGAAAGATGCCAGCGAGCTACATGTTTTAAGGGAGGTAGTCAAGCAATTCCACATGGGTGGCAGTGATGTAGAAGGAGAATTTACCCATATTTGTCTTATGGGTTTGTGTTATCAGATCATTGTGTGTTGCTCGGAGTACATATTGTAGACCAAGTGGTTCCCAAACCTTTTAGGCCGTGACCCAAAAGAGAAATGAGACATTTGCCCAGGACCCAAACTAACAATGCGTTGCTTCGTGCCGTGTAGTTAGCTTGTAGATCGGCTACTTTCAATACTTTTTGTTTTCTAATTTATGGAATTTCTTCCTGAAAATCTTGTCGTGTGTCGTTGATGTCGGGGGTGAAAACCTCATATGTCCAAAACTGTTACTTTTCAGGATTCATATTCAAATATAGCCAAAAATAGTCAATCTACAAGCTTTAAAACACAATTGTATCGCAATGTGTTTTGAGCTATGTAGATCTGAAATATTTTGCAACTTTTGAGTGAGACTGTAGTATGATGAAATAGGGCATTAATTTATGAAAAATGAAAACATAAATAATTAAAATATGCCCAACAGCAATGAAGTGACAAAGGTTGTGTTCATTTAACTGCTTAAGCCCTATATAATACATACTGTAAGTAGTGAAAATAGCCAATGTACACGTCACAATTTGATGCTTGATGCTATTTTTGAAAGGTTTTGCCAATGTTGCAAAATGCTCACCTATAATGGCATGCACAAATTACTTAAGGGACGCCAGCTTGAAAGTGGTTGGGGTTTTTAATGTGTACACTTTTCTCCTGTAATGCACCTTCCCAGAAGAGGACCGGTCCTAAAATAAATGCGGCATTTTGTTTTAATGCGATGTTTTCAGTGTAAAAAGCTAGAAAATGTGTGAAATTTGTGTTGGGTTTTGGAGTCTCTCAAGTGCCGCCACCAACCATTGGGGGAGAAAAAAAACCCCACATCCAATCAAACGTCTTAGAAGGTTCAGACTTCATTTGAGCCTGGCGATGGTGTGGTACGCCAACAGGCCTTTGGGCTCTGGCATATAGCGCTGCAACGCCTCACCCTCATAAGAGGGGAAAATGCCTTTGCAGCCCTGCCACTGGAATCAAACCACTGCACTGCCATTTGAGAGCCAAAAAAATGCCACACGGACAATTCCCCTTTCCCTCTGTTCTCAGGTTTTTTAATGGCGGTACACAGAGGCAATAATCATAAAAAGCCTCGGTCTCTCTCTTTTTTTTTTCTTTTTTCTTTCTCTGAATGGTCCCTGACATTCGTCTCCAACAGAAGCCATAGCCCCAACGCCGGGCAATTTCCCCTCAACATGCAAAACTGGGAGGCGGAGGAGGGGGCGGCGGGCGTGGGTGGTGGGGGGTGCAAAATGTGGAAGCTGCCATTCTGCATGCATATTAAAGACACTTGTCATCAAGACGTCACCCAGGAGCTATGAGAACAAGAGGCACAGTTCCTCCGAGACTGACTCGCTCGCCATCAAAACCATGAAATTAGACCCAGGGAAAATATCCCCGTGATGGGAAAAATGCTACACTTTAGTGCATTTTGCATATTTAAAAAAAAAAAGAAAAAAAAAAGAAAAAGAAAAAAAGAAAAGAAGGCAATGGATGCATGTAAATTGCCCGTGCCACAAAAGACAAATTGGTAATTCAGGTTTGGGGATGAAAATGACACTAAAGTGCAAAAAAAGGAAATGGTGCAGCGTGAAAGGAATAAGGGCTGTTAAAATGTCACATTTGAGATTCCGTGCCTTTAGGAATCGAGATGTATTGTTCGAGGAAATGTGATAAACACGGGCCAAATGTACCGGCAGCAAATAGAGCTTGGATGTATATCACGTTGTCTTATTCACCGGTGTCTGCAGGAGCAACGCCCACAGAGAGAGAGAGAGAGAGAGAGAAAATAAAAATAAAACATACAAACTGACGAATGCACAAATTTGTCATTACGCACTTACTTCTTTCTTTTAGCGGGAGGACTGATTCGTTTACTCTGCAACGACAGAAAAAAGAATGTGTGCCCACACGATGACATTGAGAGCCTAAATGAAAGTAAATGAAATCCAAATTTTGTTGATTTATTCCTCCCTGACGACACTTAGCAATACTTCAGCATATGCACTCACAAGGACAAACACACGCGCATGCGCACGCACACACACGCACGCACACACACACACAAAGCAATTTCAGTATTATGGCAGATAGCAAATATTATGTCAATTCATTTCACACAGAGTGTATTGGACAAGCAGTTTCCAGCCCACATCCAGAAACACTTATTTAATTAACAGAACTCACCACTCCAAAACCGCGGCTGAAACCCTGCTAACCCCTCAAACTAATCTGGGGAAAACAATAAAACAATAGGCTTTTATTTGTTGTCTGTGGGATGCACGAAGAAGCAGTGGGCAAAATAAGATTTCCCCCCACATGGACGATATCGTCGTTGTCAGGTGGAAACCTTGTATCTCCAAGTTTCAAATGTGTACGTTTTTTCGCAAAGTAAAGCCCTGCTTCATTGTATAAGGCCGTCACACAAAAGTAGTGAGAACAGCAGATCTACAAGCACACAACGCCTCGCCTCGCACCGCGAGGCGTTGTGTGCTTGTAGATCGTCTGTTTTCACTAGTTTGAATCATTTTTAAAATGATAAATGCAAAACGAACAGTTTTGGACATACAAGGTTTTCACCCGACAACGACGATATGGTGAAACAAACCAGCCATCTCCCCTGCACCCACCACAACCCAACCCCCAGTTTGTCCCTGGGCTCTCCGGGCCCAAGACCAGTGCCCTCCCGGATGACAAATGGCCTTAATGAAATTGGACAACTCAGCATACATGCATAAGAGGATGTTAAATATTGATAGTGAAGATCAACGTAGCGATGCATATTCCTGCTCTTTAATATTTTAAGTGTCAGACAGGCCTATTGTCTATCTATTGGGGGGGTAAATCACTTTGTGCGTCCCACCCTGGCCCCTTTCTTTGAGACAGACGTGACGATGGGCAGCGCTCACTCAGCCACGGATGAAAGCACTCAGGTTGGGTGTTTTGCATATTATCCTCGACAAAGGCAGGGTCTCTGTGTGCTACACATCTTTTCATAAATTCTCATTCAGATCCGACCGGGTTTTTACGAGTGGAAGCCCGCCCGCTATACTTGCGTGCGCGCGAGGGTAAATGAAAGCGATATATTTATTTACGGCATTAGCGGAAAACAAACCAAAGGCAGCCCCATCTTGATAAGAGTTCCACTTGAGTGCGAAAGCAAAAGGGAAAAAGCTCTCAAATCTGGCTCCACACTGATGATAAGGCATGAGATTTTGATCTCCGGGTTCAAAAGATGTAAAAGAAAAAAAAGCGTATTAAATTATGCCTTGGTGGTCTCTTTTGTTCCCATCTCTAATGTATTAACCCATTTAGGCCTACAATTATTGAATGCTTTAACCAGTGAAAAATAGCAGATATACAAGCTCACAGCGTGGCACCGAGTGCCGCGCTGCGAGCTTGTAGATCTGCTATTTTTGAAAAAGTTGTGAAAATGTGAGCAAATCTTTGAGTATTTTCAAAGCGAACGGTTGTAACTCAAATTTTGCTTCTGGGTGGTCCCTGGAACTAAATATTTTGAGATGCGGGTCAGTGGCCAAATAAATATCAGTTTGGGGGTCATTCACACGAAAAGGTTTGAGAACCACTGATATAGTAGTCTCTCAAGAACAGACTAAATGAACTCCAGTTAGATGAAAAGGACCTTTTCTTTGACGATGGCTGGCCAGATTGCTGACATGATAGAAACATACGTTTTTCAAAAAAATCTTAGAAGGATTCAAAAGACAGTTATAGAATCGGGTCAAAATTCTAATTTTCACGATTTCTCAAAAATAGCAGTTCTACAAGCTCGCATGTAGATCTGCTATTATTCAATAGTTAAAGCATAAAATAATGATACACAATACAGTGTACCCGTTCTGAATGTATTAAACATTTAAAAAAAAATGTGAGTTATGCAAGAAGGGGTAATATCAAACACTGTGGGCGTGCAGACGACATGGTATAGACTGTACTTATCACAGCGGCGGTGCTTCTCCTCGAGGGCGTGCCACGGCGCTGTAACTGTAGCGGAGAGAAACCCAGATCACATGAATAACCATTATTCAAATCGATTCAAATTAAGGTGGTGGGGGTGGGGGTGGGTGGGGGCCCCCCACTCAAAGTAATCGGCTAATATCCTACAAAAAATCAATTCCACTCCCATTTGGACACAATTGAATGCGTCTAAAGAGGGCAATTATTAAACACACAGATCAGATCCATAATTGGGGAGGGTGGATTGGGGGGGTGGAGAGGGTTGGAGGGTTACATTGTCATGATGGGCTAATGCACTTCCCAGACTGAGACAAGTGCCACAGTCAGGAGCACGCTTTACTGCTAGCAGGGGTGTGGGGTGGGGTTGGGGTGGAGTTGGGTGGGGTGGGGTGGCTGCAAGGGGTGTCGCACCGAATTCTGGGCCCTGAGGTACAAGGATTCACTGCGTTATTTTGTGCTTTAAAGGGGTACTGTCACCTAAAGGGGTACTACGGTTACCTTAACACATCGGGTGCCCACGTGGTGTCTACGCGTCAATCTCTTTGATCTTTACGAGTGCCCAACGACGCGTTTGACGCGTTGTACAGTAAACTATACTGTACTGTAGCTACTGCACTTGGCTACCGCGGTGATGAAACAACTCCATTTCCCAACATGCAGCGCGCAATTACGTCACCCGGACGTGCTGTGTGGCTCGTTGACTTCCTGTTTACCGGCTGCACAAAAGTGCTGTTTTCTCCGGATTCTCTTCCTTTTTTCATTTTTTTCTCAAAACGGCAGCCTCTTCTACATGCCGTAACACAAACACTGTGGCTTAGAAATGATAAAAAACGGTCCTGACTGAAAGAAAAGATTTTCGCAAAATAAACAGGACATACTCGGATTACATTTACTCGGATTACTTTTCTCGACAGTACTCTCGCCGGTAGGTAAAATGACGCGTTGCCATGGGCACCAGCAAATAAGACGTCAGAGATCACGAGGGCATCCGATGTGTTAAGAAGTCATCTTAAAATATAAGTTGATATTTTTATGATGTCATTGTGGGAATGCGCAATTATAAACCAATCAAATTAATTGACTGTACTTAGACTACTTAATGTACTGGTCAGCTGTTGTTGGGGGGCGAGGGGCAGATTACACTGTGACATGAGTTTCGGACTATTTCAGACCGTTTTCAGAGAGACCACGAGACCTACTGTATCATACTATTATAATTTCGGGGTGTGTCAGCGGGCCTTTAACTATTGAAAAATAGCAGATATCAGCGAGCTTGTAGATCTGCTATTTTTTTTAAAAGTCTTTGTTTCTATGTCAGTGGTGCTAAAACTTTTTCTTCTGAAGGACCCCCAAAATGATATGTATTTGGCCACGGACCCCCATCTCAAAATATTTAGTTCCAGGGAACCCCCCCAGAAGCAAAATTTGAGTTAGAAATGTTCGCTTAAAAAATACATATATTCAAAGATTTGCACACATTGTCATGACATTTCCGCGCTGTGAGCTTGTAGATCTGCTATTTTTCAATAGCTTAAGTATAAGATAATTCCAGGCCCCTCCTCCACCTTGGGCCCTAGTAACTCAGTCCCACTTTTGCCCCCCTTGTGACGCCCCTGCATGGCTGAGGACCTGCCAGGAAAGGGAAGGGAAGAAGGGGGTACGACGTGGGTTTGGGATGAGATTTTTTTTTTTTTTTGCGGGGATCGGCTACCTGGGGACCATGCCTACTGGGGCCCATTCCCCCCCCCACCCACCCCCACCTTAGCATGCTCCACCCCACAACACCACCACCACCAACACCACCACCACCATCATCATCATCTTCCTCCTCATCCCCCGGAGGCTCGCTTCAGTACGGGGGTCCCTGACACACCGGAGGGATGACCCTGGGAATCTCATTATGCATATACAACCAAAGTGTAAGCCCCCCACCCACCCTCCCTCCTCCACCCTTACTACTGCCACCGCCACCACCCTCAACCCCACCTCCCCCCCACGCCACGCCAACCCCCTGCACACCTTCGGCATTTGCATACAGAAGACAGACCAAATAAGGTAATAAATCAGTGGCCTATATTCAAATGGTTTGTGAGGGAGATTGAAACCCCCTGCATACACTAACACCCCGAGTAAATTCACCCCTCGCGGCCGCCGCCGCGAGTCCTGATACCCCCATTCTCATCAGCGGACACAAGGCGCTGTGTCCAACCGGACACCGAGATATTTATATATATATTGTCACTGTCGGTCAGAAACCTCGTATCTCCAAGTTTCAAATGTGTACGTTTTTTCCCCAAGCAAAGCCCTGCTTCATCATACAAGGCTGTCGCATAAAAGTAGTGAAAACAGCCGATCTACAAGCACACAACGCCTCGCACCCGCGAGGCGTTGTGTGCTTGTAGATCTGCTGTTTTCACTAGTTTAAATAATTTTAAAAATGATAAATACAAAACAAACGGTTTTGGGCATACAAGGTTTCCACCCGACAACGACGATATATATATATATATATATCCTCCTCGCTCGCCCCGTCATTGCATTGCCCAGGGACGAACCACCTCAATATATTAATATACATATGCTTATATCTCATATGCCTTGGGCAAACTAACTGCCTCGGTTATCGGGCCTGGCTTTCACGGCACCCCGAAGGTCACTGCTCATATGGAGAGAGGGAGAGAGAGAGAGAGAGAGAGAGAGAGAAAGGGAGAGTGATGGGGAGGGAGGAGGGAGGAGGAGGGGGGGTACAATTTGAATATTGCACTTAATGCAGGTCTTTGGACACCACCTCCACACCAATTCACTTTGCCTCATCAATAATGAAATTGCCATGAACATGGAAATCAAAGTGATTTCCTTAAGGTGGGATTACAAAGGGTTTCAATTTTCTCTCGCGTGCCTACACTTGTCATCAAATCCCCTCCAGCCCCGACCCCCCCAACACCGCCTTTTATTCTGTTACTGTGCGTACTGTGAAGTGCTACTTTGTCTTTAGGCTGAGGTGATTCATTAAAGGACAGGCCTATTCAACGGCTGGCCCCGCGGTACCGATGCGTAGTGGTTCCCTTTGATCAATTCATACATTTTTAGAAATAAAGAAATGCACCAAAGAAATCTGGTCTTGTGCCCTCCTACGTATTCTCCAATAGGATCATCTGTTTTCCTGTACACTGGCCTATCAAATGTTGTCAACCAATACCTACCTCCACAACAATTAGGGATGGGACGACATGAAAATTTCATATCACGATTATTGTGACAAAAGAAATCGCGTTTTACGATATTGTCACGATAATCAAAATCCATTATCCTGGGGCGGAACATTTGCCAAAAAATAGCAGATCTACAAGCTCACAACGTGTCACATTGTAGATCTGCTATTTTTTGGCTAAGACATTTGATAGAATGAAAAAAAGACTATCAAGTACGTATGTCAAGTACCTTTTACCAATTATTGAGGGTTTACAGATTTTGGGCATTCGACTTCGGATACCTAAAGCTATTCGAATAGCCGATTATTCGCAGGTGAAATATCTATATGTTTTTTCATCCAATACACACAAGCATTTCTCATAAAAATGCTGTGTTGCAAGCCTAGAAAACAACCAGCAAGTTGGGTAAACTAATCTAGGCAATACCAATCACAGATGGATGGCCGCGTTGTGAGTTTGTAGATCTGCTATTTTCGATGCAAACACCCTCATACGATGGAGCACAGGCACAAGCATAACTGCTGCCGTTGAAGTGAAACGTAGCCAATTCATTCATTCAGTTTATTTCATTTGGAATAACTCATAAAATGATTGTTCATGCCTATCATATCTGTGTTCAACACAACCACAGTTACTGTATATGTCCATCCTTCGGTCGTTAACACAAGACTAAGAAGCAGGCTATGAAATACACAATTACACTTCACTCCATCGCAAGCCGTCACCTGTTTGTTATTAACCAGTAAGATGCCCTAAGGGCGAGAAACAACAGAGACTGTCACAATATGTCCATATATGGGCATTCCCAGATATGGCTATTGATGACATCAGGGATCTCCATATATGGGCATAAAAGGGCCAATACATGGGCATTCCCAGATATGGCTATTGATGACACCAGGGAGCTCCATATAAGGGCATAAAAGGGAAAAATATATGGGCATTCCCAGATATGGGCTTAATATTGATGACATCAGGGATCTATGCGCATAAAAGGGACATGGAGATCCAGGTGATGATAGTCAGCTCCACATATGGAGATCCATGTGTTGTACCAACTTTCTGTCTTGGCCTTATATGGAGTGTGACATGAGGCGTGACTGACTGACTAACTAACTAACTGACTGACTGACTGACTGACTGACTCACGGGAGTTGCAGGTTTTCATAGTAAATGCGACCTATGGTCACAATAATGCTGCACGCTTGCACCTTTGTTGGATAAGCATAAGATAACATTGAATAAGAACCCATCACCACAGGAGCTACTGTCATTTAAAGAGTGTCCTACCAAACTGTATATATAGTCGGTAACAGGAACGAGTGAGTGCTACAGTAGGCTACCACCCGGCTACCCTGGACACATCTGTGTCTCCAATCTAACTCGTTAAACAAACTACAATAATAAACTCACCAATAGTAAGTAATGTAAAGTTATACACTGTTCTCAACATTGAGCGTAGAGACATGTTTTTTTGAACGACATGAGTACTGCTGTTTTAGCGCCCCACCTACATTGAGTGAGAGCACAACGTCATACGTACAGTATGAAATGATTTGACAACAATCAACTATGAATGGATTAGGACAGGGGTCTTCAACGTTTTCAGGCTAAGGACCCCTTAGCTGAGAGAGAGATGAAGCAGGGACCCCCACAACTTTTTCATAAATTCCATATAGTTTAATTTTTTGACAACACTATCATCATTGTATTTTGGATTCATGTCAATTTCTGTTTTCAGATATTTAACCACTTGAACCGTCTATACTTAATAAACTTGACCTTTCACTCTTTACTTAGTCTGCTCTCTTTCCCCCTCTACACAAAACCTTTTTGTTGAAAATAGCTGATCTACAAGCTCACAACGCCTCGCACTGCGAGGCGTTGTGAGCTTAGACCTGCTATTTTTGGCTAAAGTTCTCAGAATATGGACAATAGGGTTCAAGTCGTTAACACATTGACCGCCATTTTAACATACCTCCGTACTCCCACCTGCCATTCGTCTCCATAGACTTCCATGTAATTGGGTGTGCACGGATCATGCACACCCATGCCTAGATAATGCACCACGTGTGTCCACATTGCTCACAGCTTTCAAACAAAAAAATCCGAATGGAAATCCGTTCAGGCATTCATGAGATAACAGCCACTATGTTTAACAAAGATGAAAGATGGGGTTGCTATGGGGGTTAAACATGCAATTTCGCGATTGCTATCATGCCTACTCCATTTTTTGGGGTCCAAAAATTCAAAAAAAAAATTTTGAATTTTTTTTTTTTTTTTTTTTTTAATTCTCGGGACTATCGGGCCTGGCGGGGAAAGACATTGGAATAATCTCGGGACTATCGGGCCTGGCAGGGAATGAGTTAATATAAAAAAAGGAGAAAAAAACTTTCTACAACTCAAAGATTCGGAGGACCCCCTGTAGTAACTCTAAGGACCCCCTAGGGGTCTCGGACCCCCTGTTAAAGACCCATGGATTAGGAGAACTACCAACACCAGAGCTCACAGCTGCATGTCTGCTGTAGATATGGCACTGCTTAATGAAAAAGCGTACAGCGTTGAATAGTTGTTTTGATATTATTGCGACCGTAGGTCGCAGTTTAGTATCAAAACCTCCACCGGCCGTCCGTCGGTCGGTCACACGTCACACCTTTGCCCTGCTCGCATCAGTATGACATCACACTGCTGACATCAGTATGACATCTCACTAAGTCTGACCTCACAAGCCCCATATTTGGACACGAACAACATATAACTCCATATGTTAAACAGTTGGTTGCTAGGGTAAAAAACATGGTTGCTAGGGTAAACAGTTGGTTGCTAGGGTAAGAAACTAGTGGGGAATGCTCTCTTCCCTGGTGAGAATTGCCCCTTTATATAGGGCTTGTTTGTGTATTGTATGACATCACGCCACATCATCAGCTGTGGACTCTGTGATGTCATCGTATCTCCATATATGGCCATCTCCGTATATGGAGATATAAGTCGTCCATGCCCAAGTATGGGCTGGTGAGGTCAGACTTTATGTGATGCGTAGGTTATCTCCATATATGGAGATTCAACATTCCAGGTGTAACTATGGCTGCCCGTTTGACGTGAGAGGTGGAGGTTGTGATATTTGTGGAGATAAGCGACCAACGGTCGCTTATCTCCCGATTAGGGAGTCTTACTGGTATATATATTCGACTATTCTGTGAACACACACAAGCTGTTGTGAGCTTGTAGATCTGCTACAGCAGGGGTTTTCAAAGTGGGTGACAGGGCACCCTGGGGTGCCACGACAGCAGTCCAGGGGTGCCGCGAGATCATTTGATAATATTTGGAATTTATTTGGACACTTGAAAAAAATATTTAGTATCATTTTAAACTTGAAGTACAAAGTTAATTTCAGTCAGTTCTAACCAAAAGGGCTATTATCTCAACGTTTTCCTCGCAACATAATCACTAAAATATCGTCACTGTCAGGCAGAAACCTTGTATCTCCAAGTTTCAAATGTGTACGTCTTTTGGTCAAGTAAAGCCCTGCTTCATCATAGAAGACTGTCACATAAAACTAGTGAAAATAGCCGATCTACAAGCACACAACGCCTCGCGATGCGAGGCGTTGTGTGATTGTAGATCTGCTGTTTTCACTAGTTTTGTACATTTTATAGATGATAAATACAAAACGAGCGGTTTTGGACATACAAGGTTTCCACCCGACAACAACGATATGCTATAAATATAAGGTGCTGGGAGTGAAATTGTGAAAATGTAGGGGTGCCTCGGATTAAAAAAATATTCATGGGGTGCCCTGAGACAAAAAAGTTTGGGAACCCCTGTGCTACAGTATTTTTTTAAATCTTTGGGAAGTATATACTGTACGTGTTTTCAACTCACGGATATAATGACATGCCAAAAACAGGGACGCCAGCTAGGTTGAAAGTGCTTAAATGAACACGTAGGATTTTGTAGTGCATCTGTACATGCGTGATTGGGCTGATCATAAAAGTCTGCAGATGAATAAAGAGGACCGCCAGGCGCTTGTGCATGCTTGAATAGAGCACAGTGAGATGGAATAATGAAATCAGTCCCTAAACAAAATAAGACGTACTTGCATTTCTGTATGTGTGTGCATGTGTCTATGTTTGCCTGTTTGTCACTGTCTGTGTGCGTGTGCGTGTGCGTGCGTGCGTGTGTGTGTGTGTGTGTGTGTGTGTTATAGCGCTGACTGGCACAATAAAAGCAGTCCTACTATGATCGCATTATGATCTGGTGGAAAATGAATTCTGCTTAACAAGACCCCCCCCCCCCCCGGCCCCCACCCACACACGCTTACTTCCATTCCATTATTTCAATATAAAAAAGAAATAAGTGGGAGATGCTTTTTTTCCCTTTTTTTTTAGATACATGCAAATAGCTATCCATCAATCAATTTGTTGGTCCCAAAACTACCACCAAAGGGGCAGAGACTGTGAAGTATGCAATTCCCCATCAACAAATGGAGGGATTGTAACTGGATCCCTCAAGCTTAATTAATGGGAAGTCTGCCACTATTACTTGGTTTGTTTAACGCGCCTCACACAGAGGGCAAGTTGTCCTTTTTTGAATCACTGCACAAGAGTTCCACTTGTTCAACATCGCTGAACGGCTTCTCATGCAAAAAACACAATCAATCTAGGTTTAGTTTTCCTTTTTTTTCTTGTTTTTTTTTATACTTTTCTCTCACCGGGGCCGATGTGCCATTATGTTGATCTCCGTCGTAACAATGGTTTTGTCTGTTTTACTCTGAAGTCTGAACGCACGGTAAAATCCTCAGCGATCGTTTATCCATTTGTAACTGCAAGAAGTGTTCAAATGGAAATGGACCCGTACAGGTTGGTTCCCATTTATGCAATCTAAGAGTTAAATGAACGCTGTGGATTTTACTGAGCACAGGGCTGTAATTAGCATGACGAGGGAGAAGAGAAAGGAGAAGAACAGCTACTGTACAGTTATCTCAAGCAGAGTGATTGCCCCGAGTTTAGATGTGTCCACTGTTGTATGATACACACTTCTAAAGTGCTAATGTCATTGTGTACTTAACTGGGACGTACCCCGATGCCGTTGTCTCAGCTCCCTCACAAAAGTAAAATCTTGCTCTCGGTATACCTTTGCCTCTCTCTCTCCAGATAGCCAATTATATCTCGGTAAACAGTGAGGGGAAAATCCGATCTTTTCACGGGGCATCACTGCAAATGTATAATAATAGCTAATCAAGAAAAAACACAGAAGTTTGTTAGAAAAATGTCAGGCTGAAACTTTTTCGCAGAGCAAACCAGGATGGAAATAAGTCAATGTAAATAATAGTTTAATAAAACTCCCTCCGGTGTAAATCAAAATGTGAAATTCACCAAAATACATGAAAGTTTTCACCCTCTCGAGCTAATAACGGTGACGGGGAGAGGGCTTAAACAAAAGATCAGTCAAGCGTTCATTTGAATATTCAAATCCTTTTTAATAAAACTCGGCTTGATTCATTTCCCAAAGATTTGCCAAAAACTCTCGTTTTGCATAGGGAAGAACATTATTTGAATTGTAGAGAAAGGGAGAGAGAAAAGAGAAAGAGAGAGAAGGAGATGAGAGAAGGGTGGAGAGAGAGGGAAGAGAGAGGAGTCAGAGGAGTACAGATGTAAGGTCATTGTCCGTGCTCTGAGCATAATGGAAGATCTTCATACATTATGAAAGTTAATGTATTTCGAATACAAAGAAAAACCACTTGAGTTGAAATCCAGCTTGCAAACACAAACATGTACTGTAATCACATATCATACCACGACACGCAGACAAGAACGTGCATAACTGAACAGCTCAAAACAGCAGTTAGCATGGATGTTGGCATCAATATGCTTTATCATGCGTTCTTTTTTTTCTTATTTGGCAGGGGGAAAACATGAACGTTGTGGGGTTAATTGCGTTAACTAAAGAACGAGCATTTAGGCCAAAGCAGATTGAATTCCTTGTGCGAGCTGCACTAAGCCTATGAGCGATTCATGTTGTAGTATAGGGTTACAGCAGTTCAGCAGTTCTATTCAGGGTCATCTAACCAACGGCACCTACTCAAAACCACTGGCATCAAACCAATATTATGAGTATGAATGACGCTGCACACTAGGGATGGGACGATACACGATATTGTCGTTTATCGTGATAAAAAACACTCACAATAATCGTATCGTGAAGATTTCATTTATCGTGATATCGTCCTCCGTCATGCACTGGGATCAATTCACCTTTTATTTGCCGAGCTGCATATCTGGTACCACTTAAACCCTCTATAATTGGTAAAAGGTATACGTACTTGATACAGTCTTTTTTCACTCTCTATCAAGTGTCTTTGCCAAAAAATAGCCGATCTACAAGCTCACAATGTGTCATGTTCCGCCCAGGATAATGGATTGTGATTATCGTGATAATATCGTAAATCGCGATTTCTTTTGTATAATAATCATATATCAATAATCGTGATATGACATTTTCATATCGTCCCATCCCTACTGCACACCACTGAGTTTACTTATATTACTGGATCTCCAGTGGGGTGTCTGGGTGGCCACCTCCATGGACACTGGGGTCCTCCACAGTACCTTTGGCTTGGCCAGGCACACCAACAAATGTCATTTGTATTCACGGGTGGGGACTGGGGAGCCAACAGTGGAGGGCATTCTCTGTTAGTGCATTAGCGACTCCTACAGGTTGGCCTGTTCAGCTGCAGAACTGGGAGGGATAGTGTTCCTCCGCGAAATTGCGACCTGTGGGTGAAATTGTCACGTCGGATACTAATTTGACCAACGTGATTTGGCACTATACTTAAAAAATATATATATTATCAGGTGAAAAAAAGCGACTGGTGACTCCATATGTACTGGAGAAGCCATGTGGTTGGTCTACATCCTCCTAAAACCAACAGAGGGGATGGCAGTGACAGAGACCATACACATGGTGGCAAAATGCCTAAATTGAGGAAAAAAAATTAAAAAATCTAACCACTTAAACCCTTTTCCCTGCCTTTTGTCTTGAATACATTCTGATAACTTCCATTATTAGGAAAAATCCGAAATTACTGGGAAATGTGTAAATTTTTACTGATATATCTTTTAGTTTGCCTAGAGAGGAGCAAATGTAAAAAATGTCTCAGTTTACCCCACTCTCCCCTACTGAGCCCTTTGGTCGCAATAACATTGAATAAGTCGGCAACAGGAATGAGTGAGTGCTACAGTAGGCTACCACCCGGCTACCCTGGACACATCTGTGTCTCCTAATCTAACTCGTTAAACAAACTACAATCAGCAAATCTCTTCATAGAATAGCCGGGATACTAAGGTTACCATAAACAAGAAAAATGTCAAACTAAACAAAAGATTTACCTACAGCACCCCCCCTATTTACAACTGATCGTCTTGAAATGTAAACGTTGGCACGTGGACATCATAACTGTTTCGCACAGTGAGACTGGTGCTCCCTTTTGGCCCCTCTGCTCTCAAGGCCTCAGTACTCATAAACAAAGTGATTTATTCAAACTTTCCATATCAGAATTCTGCTATCTAATTACTTCAGGGCGTGAGGTGGGGGGTGGGGGGGGTGGGGGGCGGTGGTGGTGGGGTACAGCATATTCCACTCGTGGCCCGTGAGTTATGGAGATCCTTCTTTATGAGTGAAGTTGATGGAATATCGTGGTGAACGGCTCGCCATAAATCCTCAATAATGCAAACGTTTGAGGAATCTCTCAAAATAAAAATGCAAATGTGATTAAGAATGGGTTAGCCTGTGCTGATATGGCAGCTTGTATCATCTAAAAGAGACGTACAGAGAGACCTTACAGAGAACAGAGGGAGAGAGAGAGGGAAAAAAAGAGGTGTAGTTGGAAGCTGTGAAAATAAATAAACAACACTCAGCGGCATAGGTACGGCGTGATAACATGTGCTTTTACTGAACACACGCTCACGTACGGCGGATGTGCACACGGAAATGGACACTTGCATACCACACACACACACACACACACACACACACACACACACACACACACACACACACACACACACACACACACACACACACACACACACACACACACACACACACACACACACACACACACACACAGAGTGTGAGAGCTCTTATGAAAATGAAAGTGTCCCCAACATTTTAATCTCACACCTATGTGGCCCTAACGAGGCGGCATAAACTTTTAGGAGGGGGGATAAAGTGTAGGGGGGGGGGGGTCTCATGGATGTAAATGCAGAAAATGGCGGCGGGTACAATGCGGATGCTTGTTAGCGAGCGAGAGGCGCACGGCGGGGACGAGCCGCGACACCTCGTCACTCGCCTTTTATCTCTCGTCACCGGCAGGAGAAGAATCGCTGCGAATCTGCCACATCCGTCCACATTAACATAACAAAGCCTCTGAGGAGAAAAGAGAGAGGGAGGGGGTGGGGGGGCAGAAAGAGGGTAAGAAGGACAAGGGGTAAGGCAGAAGGGAGAGAGAGAGAGAGAGAGAGAGAGAGAGAGAGAGAGAGAGAGATGGGGAAAGTAAGGCCTGATCTATGCGGTTGTCGCGTGCTGAAAATAGCAGATCTGTTGTGAGCTTGTAGGTCTACTATTTTTTGGTGCCGGACACCGTACTCGACCAATTATGAATTAGCTGTAAGAGAGGGGAGAAGAAGAGACTCGGGTAGGGCTGTCACGATTATGACATTCTACATGACGATTAATTGTCACTCAAATAATTGCGATTAACGATTTAATTGTGTTTTTGTCGTTGACGATTACATTTCTGTTTGGCTTTTAGGCTTTGAAGTTGCACATGGCAATAATGACACACAACTTAAATGTACAAAGACATTACTGGCATATTTGACAATTTTATACTTAAAAAAGAACATTGATAGTGGAAATAGCCTACAAGCTCACAAGTGAGCTTGTAGATCTGCTATTTCCACTACGTTTTGAAAGTGTTTGAAACTATATTAACATTTCTCATCATGGAAACGATTATGACGATTATGCAAAATAATTGCGATTACCTCAAATAATTGCGATTAGAGGATTATGTAATAATTGTGACAGCCCTAATAAGCTGTAAGAGAGGGAGAAGGAGAGACTCGGGGTGAAACGGGAGGCCGACCGTCCTTGTCACATGCAGCCAAAGTCCACGTCTACCACATGTCAGTGACGAATCCATCACTTTCTGTTTTAGTTCTTTTTTTTTTACATTTTATAAATTATTTATCTCGCTCTGTCTGCCCTTACGTCTCACACACAAACACACTACAGTGCCTACGTGCCACCCAAAGTACGCCCAGACGCACACAACAACACCCTCGCCCACACGTGTGCCGTACGCCCATGCACGGCACGCTTGCACATAAACCCTTTTTCCACTGACATGGCCCATCACCACACCACTCCACACCGCCCACTTGTGCCATGTTTTCCACTACAAGGACCTGGGTAGAGTGGTGTGAAAGTGGTACTAAACGTGCTACTAAAAAGTATCCAATCCAGAGTAGGTCTGAGCTAGGCCAAACAGGGCCAAACACTTCATAATGACTGATCACTCAATGACTTTTCATTTACACCACCAGGATATAGTTGTAATACATGATAATAGATACTATTGTGTTATAACCACTATTATAATCTATTATAGTGCATTATAGTTATCATAGTAATACATTAATACTTTAAGTGTATTATAATCACAGTTATAACCAGGCCTGGAATTTCGTCAGTTTAGGGGCAAGGCCAATTGGCCTTTGGTGTTGTCAAATTTTTGAGGGCACAAAGGCCAAGTGCCAGGGCAGGAAGGCCATCATTAAAACAATGATTTTAAGTCCACGCCACAGTCATAGTTAATTTAGCTTAAACGTTAAGGTTTAATGTAATACCTTTCAATTAAATAAATATCAAGAACCTGTTTATTTCTGTTTTGCCATGTGCAGTGGTGTAAAGTAACTAAGTACATTTACTTAAGTATTGTACTTAATTGTTTATTGTAATTTTGAGTATTTCTAACACTTACTTCTACTCCACTACATCTCGGATCCAAATATTGTACTTTTACTCCACTACAATTATTTGAAACCTTTAGTTACCAGTTACTTATATATTATTAAACATACATGAACCACTTTAGCCCTATTTAGGCTATTTGAAAATAACCAAGCTTATAGAAAAAATAGCAGATCTACAAGCTCAAGATGTGTCGCATAACTATGCGTTGTGAGCTTGTAGATCTGCTATTTTCAAACATTTTGTACTTTTACTTTTGGTACTTTAAGTACATTTTGATACCAATACTTTTGTACTTTTACTCAAGTATATTTAGAATTTGAGGACTTTTACTTGCAACCGGAGTATTTCTACATTGCAGTAGGCTATTGATACTTTTACTTAAGTAAAACATTTGAGTACTTTTTCCACCACTGGCCATGTGTTGTGCACGCACGCACGCACGCACACACGCACACAAACTCCTCCCTCCCGTTTGCGGAGTGATCCTTTCTCAACAATAATGTACTTTCTGACAGCTCAGCCTCTTGGGGAAAGAATAGCTTTTGGTTCCCTTAGTGCTGCATTTTGGTTGTTGTCCTGAGCTCAGCAGAGCTCCGTTTGAAAGCATTCGTTCGCACATTCGGATTTATTCAACAGGCTGCGTTAGATGTAACTCCCGTTTAGCCCGGTGATGTTTTTGTATTGTATAAACACTGTGTCGCGGGACTCCGGCGGCTCCACTATGCGGCGGCTGCTACTCTATGCTGCTACTACGAGTGTAAATGGAATCTACTACTGGTCATGTGAGGAGCTCAGCCAACCACGCACTGCTGTTACCGTAATGACTGGAAAATCGCGCAGAGGAAAAAACGGTAAAAAGCAGTTAATGGACTGCTGTGGGCGCCGGGGCACCACGGCCACTGTGGCCGTTTGGGCATGTCATTTTTCGAGGGGCACACGGCCAAAGAGAGGGGCAACGACGGCCATGGCCGCCGTGGCCGCCGTGAATTTCCTGCCCTGGTTATAACCTATTATAGTGTATAATAACTAGGATAGTTGTAATACAAATTTATATTGTATTATAATCACAGTTAAAAGGGTCGATTTCTTTCTTACCGATAGGGGTACTTTTGTGTAATGGAAAATGTAGATATTTTTATGTGGTGCGGTGTGGTGTCGTGTAGTGTGGTGCTAAAGCTGCAGTGGAAAAGGGGCTTATAGAGGATACAGACATATAGGGGGACAGATGTCGTGCAGACACCCTTAAAGAAGGAGATCGTCCCAATCTCGGCGTTGCCCCGCCGCCATTCACGCCGTCGTGTCAGCACAATAGATAGGAAAGAATTACAGACAGGTCTTTCTTTCTTTAAAAGGCACAGGAGAAGGTTAAAAAAAAAGAGAGACTCATCTCTTCTCTCTATATCTCTACTCACCACCACCACCACCTCCACCATCACTCCTAACGTACACCCCCACCCCCCCACCCCACCCCACACACACCCCCTATACAAAGCTCATCGGGTGGAAAGAGAGAGAAAGGAGTGAGGGGTGGTGGAGGGGGTGGCGGCGGGGCTGAGGGGGCGAAAGACATTATGCATATGAAAATGTCCTGAAAGAGGTGTGATTTATGTATGCATTAGATGCAGATTCCATTACGGGCCAGTGGGCTCAAGTGAGATTTCTCCAGGAACACCGAAGCGACCTGATCAAACTCAGTCTCATTACTGGCCATACGGGCAAGCTGGGAAACTACAGAGGGAGAGAGCGAGGGAGAGAGAGAGAGGGAGAGAGAGAGAGAGAGAGAGAGAAAGAAAGAGAGAGAGACAGAATAGAAGACAGAGAGGGCATATTTACAACCCAGACACACACACACCTCACCCACAGGGAAGAGAGTAAATTGCAATCTGCCCTCCAAGACCACGGCGGATCACAGGCGAAGCTTTCACCTGCAAGACGAGTGGAGCGAACCGCAGGACGACAAATAGATGCACAGAAGAAGAACGTCTGCCTGTCCATGTATGATGTGGTCAACTGTGAACGGCATAAAGCCACGTTTGTCAGGAAAAAATAGCTGACGTACAAGATCACAACACACCAACACTATGACGCAATGATAGCTTGTAGATCTGCTATTTTCGGTGCGCGACACAGGCACACTACTAAGTATAAATCAGGCGTAAGTTTGTGTGTGTGTGTGTGTGTGTGTGTGTGTGTGTGTGTGTGTGTGTGTGTGTGTGTGTGTGTGTGTGTGTGTCTCTGTGGCCACGTGCACCTTCATGCCCATGATGTGCATATGAGTACTTTTGCAACGCGCCTTTGTCTATGGTGTGTAGGTGTACCTTTAAGTACAATACATGTGCATAATAACAATGAATATATATATATATATATATATATATATATATATATATATATATATATAGTCGTTGTCGGGTGGAAACCTCGTATCTCCAAGTTTCAAATTTGTACGTTCTTTCGCAAGTAAAGCCCTGCTTCATCCTACAAGGCCGTCGCACAAAAGTAGTGAAAACAGCAGATCTACAAGCACACAACGCCTCGCGGCGCGAGGCGTTGTGTGCTTGTAGATCAGCTGTTTTCAAGTTTAAATCATTTTAAAAATGATAAATACAAAACAAAACGGTTTTGGACATACGAGGTTTCCACCCGACAACGACACATATATACTGTATATACATACATTATGCCGACGAGAGGGGCTCGGCTGAAGGGGAGTGGGCGGTTGTTTGGCTTGATAATCACGTGCCTCGGCCCGAGATAAGGAAAAAGTGTTTTGTGAAAAGAAAACATGGGGCGTCAGTCCTGCAATGCGGGGCGGCTGACCCCGGCGCTGTAGCCCCTGTGATTGGGGTCAGCCTGGAGATTCCTCTCTGGCCAGCCTAATGTGATTGCATCGGTGCAATCCCCTTAAACGCCATCAGCTCTGATCTGCATAGTAATTGGCTCGTCTCTCCTTGGACGTGACCTTGGGGAGGGGTGCTGTCACTCCCGCCGCTCTCAGCCTGCATGGGCAATCACGCGCACCCACATTCACGCACACACACAAGGGATGGGACGATATGCGATGTTATCGTTTATCGTGATAAAAAAAAACACTCACGATAATCGTATCGTGGAGATTTAATTTATCGTGATGTCGTTTTCCGTCATGCACTGGGATCAATTCACCTTTTATTTGCCGAGCTGCATATCCGGTACCACTTAAACCCTTTATAATTGGTAAAAGGTACTTGATATCTCTATCAAAGGTACTTGATATCTCTATCAAATGTCTTCGCCAAAAAATAGCCGATCTACAAGCTCACAACGCGTCACGTTGTGACGCGTTGTGAGCTTGTAGAACTGCTATTTTTTTGGCAAATGTTTCGCCCAGGATAATGGATTTTGATTATCGCGATAATATCGTAAATCGCGATTTCTTTTGTCACAATAATCATGATATGAAAGTTTCATATCGTCCCATCCCTAGCACACACGCACGCACCAACGCACCTCCTACACACACACATGCACGGCATGTGTGCATGCCATCGCGCGCGCAAACACACACACACACGTGCGTACAAGCACGTACACACGCACAACCTCCCGCCACCCTACACACAAACACTATACATGTACGTATGTTTGCAGATGCAGGCAGAGGCAGGCAAGGTGAGGAAGCGATATCTTGTATGGTTCAATGGCTAGGAGTCAGACGGACAAGGATTCGGCGAAATGCGGGTGACAGGTGTTAATAAACCACCGGCAAAACTGGCTGCATTTTGGGACAGCGCAATATAGAGGCTGGTAATGAAACAGTGTTGTACATGACTGCGTTTATTCAATGCCCCGAGAGGCCCACGATGGTGACGTTTCGACCACAGATGTGCTGACTCGTGGACACAGGTTTGTATGAGGAAGGGCTACGGAGGTTAATGTCACCTCATCGATCCCATTGTAATCTTAACCACTTTCAACCTGGGGTTCCTATTCTTGGGTATGTGTCATTTACGGGTGAAGATTCTACAATCACAATCATTGCACCGTGATGCTTTTTGAGCTTACAGTATACTGTAGATCCGATATTTTTGAATAGCCGAGGAATAAGAGAAAAGAAAGCAGTAGTGTAAAGTAACTACTGCCAATCCCAAACTAGTTCGGCTTTATTAGCGTATCGCAGAGTGCCGATCCCGAACTAGTTCGGCTTTAAAAAAAAAAAAAAAAAAAAAAATGAAAAAAAAAAAAAAAATTGAAGATTTTTTTTTTGATTTTTTTTTTTTTTTCAATCACGATTTTGCATGTTCCACCCCCATACAACCCCATCTAACATACAGGGCAGCCATTTTTGTTTACATAACATGTAAAACATAATGGCTATTATCTCAAGAATGCCTGAACGGATTTCCAATCGGATTTTTTTGTTTGAAAGCTGTGAACAAACTGCACAAATCCACTCCAATGCAATCCAGGATTGCATTGGATTTTTTAGAGCTCATTCTTCTCTGTTTTTTTCCCATGCATGAGGTGTGCAAGGTTTAATCGTGGCTAAATTGCAGAAAATAGATCTTCTAAAATGCTTGGTAGCCAATAGCTAACTTCAAGCTAACTTCATCCTCTTCCTGTACATGCACAAAGGAAAGTGTTCAGGCATGTCATGGCTGCAGGGCTTGTGCATATACCAGCACTGTCTAAGTAGAATTCTCTGGTCATTGGGGCCCTCTAGTGGTGAAAAAGGGGGCACTCAAAGAGTTAAGTGCTGTACTTAAGTACAGTTTTGAGGTATTTGTACTTTACTTTTTTCAGTAATTCTATTCTACTCCACTATATCTCAAAGACATTTTTTTTTACTTTTACTCCACTAAAATTATTTGAGAACTTTAGTTGCTAGTTACTTTGCAGATCTAAATGATTATATTAAACATACATTAATCCACTTTAACCATATTCTATACCTAGGGTATTTGATCGTGACGCGTTGTGAGCTTGTAGATCGGCTATTTTCAAACATTCTGTACTTTTACTTTTGGTACTTTTTGTACCAAAAGTACATTTTTGTACCAATACTTTTTTACTTTTACTCAAGTCATTTTTGAATTCTGGACTTTTACTTGTAACGGAATATTTCTATATTGCAGTTTTGATACTTTTACTTAAGTAAAAAATGTTAGTACTTTTTCCCCCACTGAAAGAAAGAATACTCCAATAATCAATGATCAATAGTAATTCATAGCGTTATTCATGGGAGGTTCAACGAGGCAGGTTTTTAAGCCCCCTCTCCGACACCCAGTAACCTTCTGTCTTTCTGTCCTTCTTGCATCAGCATTATTTGTCTAAGATCTTAAGGAAAGACAAAGGCACGGATGTATATTTTATGAATGCGCGTCTCTGGTTTATCTGCCTTTGTGGGGGCTTGTGTATACAATCGAAAGCCCGCTCTCCAAGAGAAGGCGTGTTTCTTCTTCTCCCGTCCCTTGTTGTCAATGACAAGGTAAGTTGTGGCTTTGTCTGTCTTTTTTGATATGCATTTCAAACGGAGGGGTGGGGGGACTTCACAACACGTAGAAGCTAATTTGCAATGGAGATACCTTTTTTTTTATCATTATTATCATTCTCTGCTCTGGAAGAGCAAAACAGAGTGTCAGGCGAATGACAAGTTTGTTTTCTTGTAATGATTTCCGCAAACTTGAGGCCTGTTCTGTTTTGTTCCTCAGACAGTTTGACCTAGTTGGAGCACAAGCATGTCCCTTCTCTCTCTCTCTCTCTTCCCCTCAACCCCACACGCACGCACGCACACACACACACACACACACACACACACACACACACACACACACACACACACACACACACACACACACACACACACACACACACACACACACACACACACACACACACACACACACACACACACACACACACAGGGGCGTCACACCGGGCCCCCCATGAATGTTAACTATTGAAAAATAGCAGATATACAAGCTCACAGCGCGGCACCGAGTGCCGTGCTGTGAGCTTGTAGACCCCCATCTCAAAATATTTAGTTCCAGGGACCCACCCAGAAGCAAAATTTGAGTTACAAATGTTCATTTAAAAAAATACACATATTCAAAGATTTGCACACATTTTCACGACTTTTCAAAAACAGCAGATCTACAAGCTCGCAGCGCGGCACTTGGTGCCGCGCTGCAGCGCTGTGAGCTTGTATATCTGCTATTTTTCAATAGCTAAAGTTACTAGGGCCCCTCCACCTTGGGCCCTAGTAACTCAGTCCCACCCCCCCCCTTGTGATGCCCTGCACACACACACACACACACACACACACACACACACACACACACACACACACACACACACACACACACACACACACACACACACACACACACACACACACACACACACACACACACACACACACACACACACACACACACACACACACACACACTTTCATACATTGTTAAAAGCCCTGGGCTCCGGGATTAGGCGCTCCCAATTCATCAGGAGTCAGGAAGAGCTAATACAAACAGTGTGTGTGGCTAACAGTAACGTGAGCTTCTGAAAAGTTTACATTAAGAGAGAGGGAGAGAGAGAGAGAGAGAGAGAGCGAGAGAGAGAGAGAGAGAGAGAGAGAGAGAGAGAGAGAGAGAGAGAGAGAGAGAGAGAGAGAGAGAAGGAAAATACAATTAGTTCCTCCGGCCGAGTGTGAACCAAACCTTGACAAGAAGCTCATCAAGAATCAAGATAATTCTATCTAATTACCGGTGTGCAATGAAACAGACTGCCACTGATATGAAGTTCACCACAGGGGGGGCTTACACCGGTGATCCCTCGGCTGTAAATGTCTGCGTGTGTCTGACATTAAACTGCCATCCATCTCAAGCTCCCAAGAAGTAACCCTCCACATGGCCGCAGCGGCGCTGGATTATTCATTTTAAACATGGGAGAGAGCAAAACGGCGGGCCCGATGATGTCTGCGAGAGAAAAGTTTTTCCGAGGCATCCTCAAATGGCTGACTGGGGGGGGGGGGGAGTGGGATGGGATGGGGGGGGGGGGGTCTGAAGCCCCGAGGATTTGACTGGAGCGTCACCCAGCGATATTCGAGAAAAGAAAAAAAGGGGGGGGGGAAAAGAAGCAGAATAAGAGGGGGAGGAAAAAAAACCAAGTGCTTTGTTAAAAGAGCGAGAGGCATCCCTTGGGCTGTCGCTTTGAATAAGCCAGGAGCAAAGCATCCACTGTTCGCCATCAGCATCAGCACCAACCCACTCCCTCCCTCTGCACTTCTCTCACTCACTGTCTCTCTCTCCACCCCACCACCACACCCCACCCCTCCTCTCCTCCTTCCTCCTCCCCCCCCCCCCCCCCCCCCCCCCTCTTCTTCTTCTTCTTCTTCTCCCTTCAGAGCGACAGAGGTATAATTGTGCCACAGGGTTTTAGGCGGTGTGACATATCTGTCACCTGGAGACGTGCTATACCGTGCTCTCCGGAGGAGCCTCGCTTTCCCCGCTGGGTGTCGGAAGAGAGTGAGAGAGAGAGCGGGGGAGAGATGGATAGATAGAGATAGAGATAGAGTAGAGATAGAGAGAGTGAGAGAGAGAGAGGAGGAAGAAGAGGGGAGACGTATCGACTGGCTGGCTGGCTGGCTGTTTTGTTGACTTGTCGTCAGTGCACTGACGCTTTGTAAACTTTTTCCCCAGTGAAAGTTTTGTCACCCGGCGGCGCGGGGAGGAACGTGGTGGAAAAACGGTGGCAGGGCAGCCACACGTGCGTTTTCGAGGGAACGCCGCGCCGACCCCCCTGCACAGCCGTCATTAAATTTAATATACTGTCACAGCGAGTGAGAGGTATCTGTTTAATTGTCTTTCCCACAAAGTCGTCGGATCCCCCGGTTATACCGCTTCACAAACGGATCGCGATAATCAATACGCGCCAGGGAGCGAACCCTGCCAATGGTCGTTATCCCCACTCAAGGATGGGATGAGTACGCAAATGAAAAGCACATTCAATATGATTTTTAACATAAATCATGAAGTGGGGCCCCCAAATTGCCCCTCTCTCTCTCTCTCTTTCTCTCTCTCTCTCCCTCTCTCCCCTTCACTCTCATTCTTTTCACTTTCACTCTGCTACCAAATCAAGAATTCTGTTGGCATCGAAATATATTGGATTTGACAACTCCAAGAGCTACCGGAGGATGCCGTTTTATTTTGGGTGACCTAATTGTGGGCTCCCCATGGCTGCGTCTTCTTGTGCAGTAGTATACTGTAGTGTATCTCACTCTCACTCACTCCTGAAACGGCTTCATTTCAACACTCAAATTATTCATCATCGCCCGGATTCATTTCCTCCTTTCTACACTTTCCGTACCTTTGGTGTTCTCTGCAGGGATTTGAGTGGAAGAAGAGGGGGAGGAAAAATGAAAAAAGAAAAAAGAAGAAAAAAAAATGGTTCTTTGTTTTTTTGTTTTTTCCCTCTCTTCTTTTCACGCGCTATTGTTGAAACACCTTAAGTCTCTGGTGTATGGGAGAAAGCGAAGTGATAGACAGGGCTGCCCTATTTACTGCCAGATTAAAAAGAATCACATGCAGAAGACGGTGTTAAATTATGATTGTCTTTGACATTTAAGAATTGATTAAAGAAGGTAAGTTTTAATGGGCGGCAGTGGTGTTGTGGTAGTGTGTGTGTGTGTGTGTGTGTGTGTGTGTGTGTGTGTGTGTGTGTGTGTGTGTGTGTGCAGGGGGGTGAGTGACACTTTCTGAGTAGCAATATAATTCTTTTATTTCCATTTCTGCCAAATTCTGCCACTTGAAACAAAGACGTGGCAATCCTTTTGATGAAATGAAAAATTTAACATAAAAAAAAAGAACGTCATCAAAAGCTTTCGGCTAATGAAGGACGCGCGAACTCGTGCAAACTCACTGTCTGTCTCTCTTACACATTTAAAACAAACAGCAATACACTTGCACGTCTGCTGGTGTATAACCAATGAAACTATAAATATAATAACTACGTTATTCACAACTTCTCCTGTTGTAACTTAGTTCATTTAATTTAATATGTTTTGTTCTTTTCTTGATTTGTTTGAACAATCCCGAGTTACTATTCTTATTGAAAGTTTAGTTTTAGACATAATGTGTCGTGAATGCGTTTGATAAGATAAAAAATAAACGCATTCTAGTAACAATTTGAAAACTTGATTCCTTGATTAATTGTTATTTTTTTGGTTAACTACCGTGAACTATTACTCGAGTAGTTTTCTGTAGAACTCGTCTCAATCAAACTTGAGTCCAAATGAAGGAAAGAAAGAGTGCTTCTATCGGAGTGAAGTATTTTAGAGCTGTCACTGTGCTTTGGCCATCTCAGTGGGCACGCATGGATAGTAGTGGCCATATGCACTACACATCTTCACAGGCTGTTATGGACAGAAATATTCACAGACAGGCAGGCAGGCACCTTAACAGGCTGACCACCGACAGACAGACCGACAGACAGACCGGCAGACAGACATACTGAGACAGACAGACAAAGACGTAGTCAGATATATAAACCTAGATCGAGACAGACTGACTGTCACTGGCAGACATAACTCCTCACTCTCTGAAACTCACTTTCAGAAGGAATGGCGAGGGGACCAACTGTAAGTGACAGTCACTACCAGAATATAGGGGGGGGGGGGGCTTCTTGTCAGAAATGGACTGAATAGAACAGTAAAATTGATTTGACTTTTGCACAAATTACACTCTGGATGTAGCTGTATAGGGAATGTAGTTGTTGTTGTCTGCGATGCTATTCCTATTACAAAGTCTGGGCAATAACTCAATAATGGGCCAACAATGGGCCATCAGGAGGGCAAAATGGGTCCTTTAATTATCTTTTTGAAAATATTTTGTAAAAATAAAAAAAAGAAAGTTTGGAAAATATGTTAACAAAATCCACCCAAAAGCTCATAATGTGAAGCAGACTCAAACACATTTCTGTAGCAAATTAAACACATTTCCTGTAAAGCCTCTACACAGTACATTTCCAAATCAGGTTTGTGCTTTGAGAACAAATGACTTGATTTTCTTCAAAACATTCAACAGCAAAGCAGAGGTAGTCTTTTTTATTCATTTCACTAAAACTAAACATCCAATAACCTTTTATTCTCATGCAGAGGAGATTTGACACAGATATAAAGTGTCTACCTGATTAATTTGATCATAGTTTTATTCTTCTCTTTGCATGTTAGCAGCTAGCCTGATCTCAGACTCAGCTCACACTTTAGTCTGAAACTGTGGGGAGGGAGGGACTTTTTTGCGCGCGCGCGTGCACGCGCGCATCCGCGCGCGAGTGATCGCGACGCACGGTCACGGACTGTGTGTGTGATTGTGTGTGTGTCTCTGTCTGTGCCAGTGACAGAACTGCGACCAGAAACATGTAATCAACATAAACAGCTTGGTGAACTCAGCGCGTGCGTGTGTGTGCGTGTGCCTTCCTCAGCCTGCCTGTGTGTGAACTTCGTTTGAATCGTTTCAACTGCTGCGCGGATTGGATATTCGTTAGACCCACCCCCACCCCCCGCGCTCATTGGAGCAGCCGAAAATAAAAAGCGATTCCTGTACTCAGCTCCAGACCAGAGAAAGAGTCCACTCTGAGAGTGGGCGGGGTCTCTGGTCTGGAAGCAGGCTAGTTAGCAGCACAAGTACACAGTACACTTCTCAGTGTTGCTTTAAGGGAAACTGCAGATTTTCAAGCTAAATCCAATTGTTTTGATGTGAGTTCAGTAGTTGGCAAAAATACCCTATGTATTTCTCCACAAAATAGCGATGTTGCAAAATGATGATGCCAAATGTGTCGTTTCATGATACTGGGCGTACATTCTGTAAGCCTGGTGATGATATTGCTTTCCTCACATCATCAGAACCATGGTATTTAGCTTGAAAATCTGCAAAGTTTCCCTCTAGTTTCCCAAATGTAACCAAATGTGCCTGTAAGGGTTGGTTATATTTCAACACTCTCAGAGTTACAAATGGGTAGATTAACACTGAGGACGTCACTGAGTAAGTATCACTTTAGCGTCACTACTGTACATTTATAGTCTCGCGTGGCCAGACTGTAGACTCCGCGATTTGCAAATGCTCCCGTCATACAGTCTGGAAAAACGGAAGAAGAATGATGAGTGCCCGGTTAAAGCGGAAGTGAAGACTGCCTCCTCACTTCCGTTTCCGTCTCACATCGCGCACATTTATCCTAATATAAATAAAAATCATCTAAGCATATTTAGCTTGCTGCTTAGCAGAAATTACATTTTAAAATATATTTTCTTGAGCGGAAATGCCAGTTTCCATTACTCGCCGTTCAGAAGCTGTAGTCCCAGACTCTATATAGCATTCGGAGATTGTGGAATAGTTGTCTGGCTACGCAAGACTACTACATTCACAACGTCCGACAACATAAACGGATGCGAGTGGAAAACCGACCGTCGTTTCGCAACATCAAAGATGGAAATAATAAATAAATAAAACGTTCCAGTGTCGTTCGAGACGACAACAACTTCAACGGCAGAGAGTTTAATGACTGGAATAGTATATTGTGCTGTAAATAGTCCTTCTCCACGGGGCACTGCGTCGACCCGCCGATGGTTTCCTGGCGCGTGTGCGAAGTGTGGCGGCGGTGCCCTATGGGGACAGGAACACACACGCCCCAGCCCCCTCGCAACAGCTGCCATGCTGCAGGGAGGCAGCCGTACCCCCGCTGATCAAATCTTGTCCATCACATTTCCCCTAATTAACGGGCATCTGCTTTCCCCCCGCTCGCCCCGGCACCGCCGCTACTACACTACTCTCTCACTACTAGTTCCAATCATCTGATCGTCATGACCCTTGACCCCCCCCCCCCCCCCCTCATCTGCTTAATCTGTCTGCCAGATCACCTGTCTGTCTGTCAGTCGTTCTGCATTCCTGCCTTATGCAGGAAACCCTTCATAATCAGGGAGACACATTGGCCACACACAAACAAAATGAAAAAATAAAAAGAAGGCCACGTGCAACATTTCCCGGATGCATTATCGCGCACGAAACCTAGGCCATTTCTGAAGTCTTTGAAACGTAGATCTACCCAAAATGCCCTTGTGCACATTTTAGCCCAAATCGAAATACTGTAGCACGTGCAACAGCAACAAGCATGTACAGTACGTGTGTTCTACGTTGTTACTAAAATGTTTATATTGTACAAACTGTACAGTGTGTGTGCAGTCTGCGTCGTGTGTGATGGATCTGGTATCCACATGGTCGCTAACCACTCAAGCCCTATTCAAGAATCTTAAAAAATAGCCAATATGCTCAGCTCACAATGTGTCACATTGCAATGCATTTTTTTTTTTTTTTTTGGTTTTTTGTACCTGTATATATATTTTAGTTTTACAAAGTTGCTTATAATGATGTGCCCAAAACATATAGTGACACCAGAGTGAAAGTGGCAACGGGTCGTTATTCTACGTCGTTAGCACCACGTGTACTTACTGTACATACTGTGTGTGTGTGTGTGTGTGTGTGTGTGTGTGTGTGTGTGTGTGTGTGTGTGTGTGCAGTATGTGACGGATCTGGTATCCACATGGTCTAAGTAGGGTGGTTGTTCCACTGCACATCATACCACAATGAGACAGTGATGGATAGGACGATTCCAGATTGATATCTTGTGCACGATACATAAGTCCTAGAAGTGACTGGCACTTTATAGCTCTGGCAGACGAGAGAGAGAGAGAGAGAGAGTGTGTTAGAGTGTGTGTGTGTGAGTGTGTGTGTGTGTGTGTGTGTGTGTGTGTGTGTGTGTGTGTGTATGTGTGCAATGTGTATGTGTGTGTGTGTGTGTGTGTGTGTGTGTGTGTGTGTGTGTGTGTGTGTGTGTGTGTGTGTGTGTGTGTGTAGGCCTGGGAAGGTTAACAGGAAGACATGTGCTTAGCTTAACCACGTGTAACTTGGAAACTCAGTTTTGAGCACAGGGCCGTTTTTAGCTATAGGCAGCTAGGCGGCTGCCTAGAGCGCCATCCTAGAGGGGGCGCCGAGGGGGCGCCGAAATGGAGGGAGTGGATCCAAACCAGCCCCAAACCGGCCCAAAACCGACTAAAATCACGCAAAAACCCGCAAAAATCAGACTCCTTGGCAAATGTCTAATTTCTTTTGGGTCACAAGCTAAAAGGTTTGGTAACCACTGTTAACCAGAGTCCCCAGGGAGACTATAGTAAGCCCTCTCCTTTTTTCCTTCTAAAGTGAGCTTTATTATATAGATCTGCTATTTTTGCTGAATATTCCCTCAGAATAGGGACTCTATGGTTCATGTGTTTGAACTACCGTAAGTGTAAAACCAATCGTCCACATCATTTTGGTATACATAGACAGTTGCTTAATAAACGTCTTTATAATTGAAATGTAAGACACGTTGACATGTCACAAAAAGGTGACAGGTAACTTTGATATCACCAGAAATCGTTCCAGTCCATGTTAGTGCCTTGACCTCTACTACTCTAGTTTTTGACACTGGGTTTCTTTAAGCAAAACTCTTTTTACTTCACAGATACATTGTTATTTGTGCTGTGGCTTAAACAAAGAAATGAAGTCACTCACACCCCACAGGAGAACTCCTAGCAGTTTCTGTTGGTATATTTGTGAGAAATTGGCAAATGGTGTGACATGGAAAAAATAAGAGTGAGAAAGAGAGGGGGATGGTGTATGTGTGCAGGGAAGTGTGCATGTGTATGTGTGTGTGTGTGTGTGTGTGTGTGTGTGTGTGTGTGTGTGTGTGTGCGCGCGCGCGCATGTGCATTTATGAGTGTTTACATTTGTGTGCATGTAAGTACATGTGTGCGTATGTGTGTGTCCATGTATACAGAAGCACTTGTTCGTACGTGCACTGCATCCACGTGTACGTGTGTGTGTGTGTGTGTGTGTGTGTGTGTGTGTGTGTGTGTGTGTGTGTGTGTGTGTGTGTGTGTGTGTGTGTGTGTGCGTGCATGTGCACATTCCGTCATTCACAACACAAGAGCACCTGAACAGTCACCAGCTGGCAATGTGAGAGGTGCGTCCTAATTTAAAATGCATCTCATTAAAAGCCCATAGCCTGCCACTATAGCATTTCCCTGTTTAAACACACAATCTGGATTTAATGTGTTGCCATGGAAGAAAAAAAAAGTGAGAGAGAGAAAAAAAACACTATATGGAATCACCTTAAGATGATGCACACATCCATTCAGAAAGCGATTTATTTTCATTTTGATTGTAAAATATACTTTCATTTTAGCCATTGACGTCTGCAGTTGAAATTTGACCTTGAATTATATGGGTGTTTTTTTTCCTGGCAAGCCGGAGACTGAGACTGAGGTTTTTTTTGTTTGTTTGTTGCTATTGTTTAAAACCCATTTCCCATTTATGTTGAGAAATATACTTAAGAGAAGTGTTTATTCATTTGTGGAGATGGCTCCACTGCCAAGGAGAGGAGACTTGATGGAAGCTCAGATTCATTAAAACTTAATTAATATGCATCATTATGTAAATGAGGGTGCAGTTAATGAGTTTTTAAAAGAAGCATTCCTTAATTAGTTCACTTTTAATGGCATCATCATTTATCTTTTTCTTCTTTGAAGCAGAATGATGCGCTGGATGCAGGCAGTTTCTAAAATGCTAATCTACGTTTTATCATCTTATTTTTTTCTGATTTCCAATGTGATTGCAGCGACATCTCGAGTCTTGTCGCTAATGAGGGACGTTTACACATTTTAATGTCAGTTATTTCAATCCACAATGCTGTGAAGAAAAAAAAAAAATTTCTGAGAAGGGCGGAGGGAATTTGAGACAACACAGAGACCGCTCGTCGCGTATCCTTAACAAAAATTAATAGTGATTAAAAATGTATCGACCATGAGAAGTTAAATTCATCCTCTTAACTACTTGTGAATGCAGCCCTCTTTTTTACACCTCATTTGGGGGAAAATATCTCAACAGCTCCCTTTCCCACAGAACAACACAGAGAAAAGGTGCCATGAGACTTGACAAAACCTGGTGACTTCTGACTGTGTCACACTTCCAGATAATTGGTCCCTGGCACTTCCTGTAAAAAAAAAAAGAAAAAAAAGAGAGAGATAGCAAACTTCCTTCTTTTACAGAGGCCCCAATGAGAAAGTTTCTCCATATTGATTGCACCTCTACCAACAACTTATGCATTGTTATATGTGGCACGCTATTCTCATTTAGTTGTAACACGAACTGTAAAGGAGTCGCAATCAAGTCCAGTGCAAGAGAATGCAGTCGTTACAGTAGGTATAGTTTGAAGCTCAAAAAGACTGAATGCTGGCGATTTTGGTTAAAGAGCAACATCGTCACCTAAGCCTAAGGAAATAAGATTTGTCTTCTGAAAACATAAAAACGCAAGAAAGACAAAGAGTACATGATTTATCTCAACTAGCAAATGACATGTCCACAAATTCAAGCTCACACCTTGACATTTTCACATAAAATGAAGTTACATTTACATGTATATTGCCACATATTGATTTGTGCGTACTGCGTACGCGTGTGCGTGCGCACGCGTGGTGTACCGTAACACACTTTTTTTTTTTCTTCACTGTCTGTCATTTCATCAAAGTAAAGACAATATGAACTCTAGGACATCATTCTGTTTTGATGCTTGGTTCTTCTCCTCTGATGAACAGCCTCTAAAGGAATCAGTTGCATCATTTCTCAAAAAGGCATCTGCACTGGGCGGTACAAGCCTTTTGCATTAACAATAAATATATCATGCATGAGTATGCTCCCCTCCTGTGAATTGATAAGTGGATATGAATAGGGAAATGTTTTATATTTGACTGCAGCTGAGAGAAGATACTGTACAGATGCCTCGGCATCCAAACATGGCTGCCAATGTTACCGCCAGAGCACATTTCCTATAGAAAGCTATATTTCTTGGTATTTGCAGTGTACGGTCCGTAACCATGTCCTAAGGTCAAATGGTGCTTAACTACAGTAAATCAAGTAGGAATAATTTACACGTGACATCTCAATAATATCAGAACAACAATACTACTACTAATAATATAATAAATAAGAACAATAGAATTATTACAAATACATTATTACAATTAATCTTTGTCCAATAACTTTTATTTAGTACTCTCTCTCTCTCTCGATCTCAATCTCAATCTCTCTCTCTCTCTCTCTCTCTCTTCCTCTCTCCCTCCCTCCCTCCCTCTCGTGCGGCTTGGCAACGGATACTTTCCTCTCATTATTTAGACGTGCATTCCCGTGGAATCAATTCTCATAGACACATATAAATTATTGTTTAACGAGAAGCTGTATGTCATAAATTATTCAAAGCACCTGGGATTACAATGCAAGATCAAATGATGGGAGAAGAGAAAAGAGCACTCTGCTGGAGGCAGCCCGCACACGAGCCATCACATCGCCAGTTTGATGTCGCACACAATCTGCTTATGCAGGAATAATTGGGGAGTAACTGGAGCCATGTGTACCGACACTCAGGTCCCCTTGCCTTTGTACCGCCATATTTGGACAGAGGTAATTGGGCCACCGGACATGGTCATCGGTGTTGCCCGACACGTGCGTGCACACATGCACGCGTGCACACACACACAAACAAACAAACAGTTTGTTGCGTTTGTCCTCAGGTCAAGGGAACATGCCAAGTGTTCTCTCTATACTTACAATATATCCTATACGGTACATTAAAATATACTGTATCAAAAACACTTGAACCCAGGCGTCCCTAGCTTTGGCATGTCATAGGCGAAAACGTTCAAATATTTTAAAAATAACATTAGAAAGGTTCTGAAAATGCCTTATTTACAAGCTCACAAAGTGCATTATAATACATCTTTGTGAACTCGTAAGATCAGCTTCTGTATTTTCGCCAACAAAACACTGCTGTGCAACGAACTATGAATAAAACAGGTTTAAGAGGATAAGGAATATAATGAATTGTAAAACAAACAAACAAAGAACTAAAACAAAGCGTCAATGGAATCACTGCAGAGGAATTACAAAATCATTAGAGGAAGGAATGAACATCGGGGCGGTGTCGCTTGTTTACCGCTGAAAGCGCTAGCAGGAGCAAACTGTAATAATCTTTTGATGGCTCTGAGTCCCCATCCCGGTGAATTTAAACTGCGGGATGCAGCGGGTAAGAATACGGAAACAGAGTGGATTTATTGCTGCGTTACCGTGCCCTGATGTGCTGTAAAAAAGGGACTCTTCAGCAGATAAGGAGAGAGCCATTGTGTGGCATGTGACTGATGGAAAAGGAGAATTCAAATTGAGTCCTCGGCCATAAAATAAATAATGTGTATACCACCGAAGAGAGGGAGAGTCAGAGAGAGAGTGTGAGAGAGAGAGACAGAGACAGACAGACAGACATGACAACAATAATCCACGGCTCTCACAGGAACCAGGGGGGTTGTAGGCCAGAGGAGGCAGAGTGCATTGTGGGATTGTTCGAACATGAACATGAGGGATGCAGGTGTGTTGACGGGTGAGTGTGGTTTTGCTGAGTGTGTGTGGGACCACTGGGATGAGGGGAGGGGGGGGGGGCATGGGGGTGGGGGGGTAATTGCCCCCACAGATGGGCAAAGTGTAAAGAGGCAAGACGTGGGTGTGCAGTGGAGGAGGGGCTTGTGTGTGTGTGTGTGTGTGTGTGTGTGTGTGTGTGCGTGCGTGCGTGCGTGCATGCGTGCGTGCGTGCGTGCGTGCGTGCGTGCGTCTGTGCGTGCGTGCGTGCGTGCGTGCGTGTGTGTATGCGCATGCATGTGTTTGTGTGTGTGTTGGTTAATTTCCCCAGTAGAAACCTCAGCTTCTGAACAAAGCAGAGCAGCAATGAACACATCCACTGGAGACAGACAAATGCCAAAGCTCACAGCTTGTACATTGTCTATTTTCAGCAAAGAGAATTGATGTAGAGGGGAAAAAATGAGTGGGCCAATTATTTATCCCTGGGGGACTTAAGAGTTTACTTAAGCGTAGTACGTAAAAAGTTTAAAAGGCTGATGACAAGTGTGTGTGTGTGTGTGTGTGTGTGTGTGTGTCTCTCGGATCATTTCCTCGGTAGAACACTCAGCTTATGAGCAAAGTGGAGCAGCGAAGAACATCCACTTAAAAATGCTAAAGCAAATTTTAAAATATAGACAAAATAAAAAAGTAACTTAAAGGTAAGGAAGAGTTTAAAAGGTCAATGAATGATAGTGTGCGTACGCGTGTGTCTTTGAAAGTACTGGCGCCAGAAAGAAAGTTACCATGTAAATTTGTTCCAGTGAGTTTAACAGGTGCTCTTGCTGCTGCTAACCGCCGTCATCGTGAACTACTTCTGCTGTTCTCAGGGGCGTCACACCAAATTCTGGGCCCTGGGTACAAGGATTCACTGCGGGCCCCCCATGAATAACTATTGAAAAATAGCAAATATACAAGCTCACAGCGCGGCACCGAGTGCCGCCCTGCGAGCTTGTAGATCTGCTATTTTGGAAAAATCGTGAAAACGTGTGCAAGAAACCTATGTTCCTATGTCAGTGGTGCTCAAACTTTTTCATGTCAAGGAACACCAAATTGATACGTATTTGGCCATGGACCCCCATCTCAAAATATTTAGTTCCAGGGACCCCCCCAGAAGCAAAATTTGAGTTACAAATGTTCGCTTTAAAAAAATACACATTTTCAAAGATTTGCACACATTTTCACGACTTTTCAAAAATAGCAGATCTACAAGCTCGCAGCGCTTGTAGATCACAGCTCACAGCGGTGCCGCGCTGTGAGCTTGTATATCTGCTATTTTTCAATAGCTAAAGTTACTAGGGCCCCTCCACCTTGGGCCCTAGTAACTCAGTCCCACTTTCCCCCCCTTAAGTTGTGACGCCCCTGGCTGTTCTTCTGAATGCCAAAACTCACCTCTAAAACAAGAGAGACAAGAGACAGTGGAGAAACCCCAGGAAGGAAGACGCTGGAGATGAAGGAAGAGCGGGCGGCGGGCGGGGGGTGGGGGGACCATTGGGAAAGGGGGAGATGGAGATAGAGATAGATAGAGAGAACGACTGAGAGACTAAAATAAAACCAGAGAAAGAAGAGAGTAAGAAGCGAGGAGTTGAGTGGGAGGGGAACAGGAAGGCAGAGATCATTGGAAGGGGGGTGGCAACAGAGGGGGGGGGGATCATAAGAGATAGAGATGCGACTTTGCACACAACAGAAGGACGGAGACAGGGAGCGAGGGGACCGTGGGGGTCTGTCCCCAATCCTGCACCGCCACACGCTGAGAGCTCCACTCCTCTCCTCCGCCAAAGCCACACTTCCTCCCGATCAGACAAACAGAACATGTGCCCCCCCTCCCCTCCCCTCCCCTCCCCGCCCCACAACGCCCAACAAAGTCCCACTCCCGTCCCCACCCCCTGAATGCCGCCGTCGTTAGAACCCACTGGAGCTTGTGGCACCGGGTCCCCGCTGAATACACAGAGGAGGAGATGAGACGGGGACCGAGAGAGGGACGCGAAGAGCAAGACGGTTCATATGCCGTCATACGACGTCGCTTGCCGAAAAAGAGACGATCAACGACGACGAGCGCACATCGGGTCGCATCGTGAGCTTGTAGATTTGGTTAGTGTCGGTGGTGAGTGACACCATCCAGTGATCAAGTTTATAGCTGTTGTTGGGCGGAATGTATGTCCAAAACGTTGGTTTTGTATTTATCGTTTTAAAAGCGATTTAAAATAGTGAAAACAGCCGATCTACAAGCACACAACGCCTCGCGGTGTGCTTGTAGATCTGCTGTTTTCACTAGTTCAGTGCAAGAGTCTTGTATGGTGAAGCAGGGCTTTACAAATCTGAAACTTGGAGATACAAGGTTTCTGCCCGACAGTGCGACGATAAATAATCTTTATGAGACAGATTGAGAGAAACAGTGACAAAGACAGAGAAGAAAAACGGGAGCGAAAGAAAGAGAGAAAGTTTGGGTCCTTGATAGATAGTCTGATTCATTTCAATTACGAGCAGGGCTTGTATTCCTGCAGGGCAAGGCCATGTCGTGAGATCCACTGTGATGCAGGGAGGACAGCAGGGAGAATGCACGCTGATGCACCATTAACTGCATATTATATAGAGCCAGTTACATTAGTAGCTACAGCGGGAGCCTGGCTGGCACCAAATACTATGCTGAGAGGTGAATGAACAAGGGGCTGAACAGAGAGACTTATGAGGCTATAGGGTATCTTGTGTGGATGTCAAACTGGAAACTAGGGATGGGACGATACGCAATATTATCGTGATAAAAAACACTCAGGATAATCGTATCGTGGAGATTTAATTTGTCGTGATATCGTCCTCCGTCAGGCACTGGGATCAATTCACCTTTTATTTGCCGAGCTGCATTTCTGGTACCATTCAAACACTCTTTAATTGGTAAAAGGTACTTATAATATACTACGTACTTGCTAGTCTTTTTTCACTCTCTATCAAATGTCTTTGCCAAAAAATAGCCGATCTACAAGCTCACATGTAGATCTGCTATTTTTTGGCAAATGTTCCGCGCCAGGATAATGGGGGGGTCAGTGGCCAATGAATAATTTTGATTATCGCGATAATATCATACATCGCGATTTCTTTTTTCACAATAATTGTGATATGACGTTTTCATATCGTCCCATCCCTACTGGGAACTGCATTAGCACAATGCGTCTTGAACACAGAAACAGAAACAAAAATAATGAGGAAGAACATGTTGTTTAGACTTGCCTCACAAATGATGCGCCCACTTTTTGTGTTTTGAGGTGCAGGCGAGACAAAAACAAGTTGCTGCGCCCCCTGCGCAATTCACTTAGTTTAAATATTTGAAACGGGGCAATCAAATGCATTTTTAGTTTGCAAAACATTTCAATGATTTATTCATGGAGGAGGATTAACTCAAATCGAAAAGGTAAAAAAAAAAAGAGGCAAATAAAAGTCAAAGACTCAAGTGTGGTGCGCACACAAACAATAAAATACACATTATTAAACATTTGAATACGCACACATGAATTCTCTCTTTGTCTATCTGCCTGCTTGTCTAATATTGCAATGCTCTCTTTCTTTTTGTCGCGCACGCACGCACGCAAGCGCGCGCACACACACACACACACACGCCAATAAAGCAAAGCATATTATATTTCCCTACAAGTAAAACGAAACTGCACTAAAGAAATACATTATTTCCGGATCATGTATTATTCCGCACCATAATCACTAATCTGGTCCCTCCGACTGGGTCTGGAGGACTTGTTCTGAGTTCCACTACCTGAGGTCTTTCACTTCCCCTTAATCTTTACTTCCATTTTCACAAGTATTCAGGATGTTTGGTAGGCCTGCATGCTCCCTTTTCAGGAAGGCCCGTCTTTGTTTGGTGCAGTGAATGTGTTGTATTTGTATTTATGCATATGAATGCAAGACTGTGAATACCAATGATGAGATGGCTTAAGTTCCCCTTCAGAGTTCATATCCTCCATAAAACTGTCCAATTATCTGCTCATGAGCTGAGAGGAGAGGAGGATCTCTCTGTGTGTATGCATGTGTATGTTTTTGTATATACCGGTACATGTGTGTGTGTGCGTGTGTGTGTGTGTGTGTGTGTGTGTGTGTGTGTGTGTGTGTGTGTGTGTGTGTGTGTGTGTGTGTGTGTGTGTGTGTGTGTGTGAAATCATGCCCAACAGTGCCACCTAGCCCTGGAGTAACAGGAGAGGAAGAAAAGCATTTGTATGTTATCTCCTCTCATCTTTATCATCCAATATAACAAACTTAAAAGGCAGTAATATTTTAGCTATTGTTTAATTTTTCTAAAATTAAAAATTAAGATTTTACCATACAGGTATGTTTGTTTGTTTGTTTGTTTATATATATATATATATATATATATATATATATATTATAATTCTTTTTTGCTTGTTTGTCAGTTCTCACGTTACATCACGTGTAAGCTTCACAATGATGATCACCTTTAAGAAATGATTGCAATATTATTATTTTCTGTCCACACACACACACACACACACACACACCCCCACCCCCACCCACCCCTGACCGGATGGATGCTCAATCGCCTTTTTTTTCTCGCTAAAATCGACAATGAAAATTCCAACACAACCATATAATATGCATAACTTGTCAACGGTGCAACAACATATAATACCCTCACTGCGAGCGAGTGAGTAATTTTTCGCCGTGTGACTCTGCGTCTGAGCGGGGGAGTTATTCTACTGCCTGATAACTGCCAAAATAACAGCAGATAATTAGGCCCTTTAGAGCGCCGGGTGTCTCTTAACAAAGGCACCTGCGCTTCCTGTGGTCTTTGCCGTGCACCCCGAGTGATTGTCATTTTTAATCTGCATCCCCCGCTGAGCTTTCCACAGCGGAGGCCTGGTCTGCAGGGTGCCAGAGGTACCTGGGTTAGACGCAGGCACGTGTGTGTGTGTGTGCGTGTGCGTGTGCGCGTGCGCTTGAACGTGTGTGTGCGTGTATTACTATAATTGTGAGGACCTAATGTCCCCACATGCATGTATTGCGAGGACCATTTGACTGGTCCTCAAAGGAGAAATGGATGTTTTGTGGTTCAAATATATATATATATTATTTAACTCGACGCATCGCTTGTACGTAGATCAGCCATTTTGGGGCGCATGCCACTGGCACTTAATTAAACTCAGACTTATGAGGGTTATAGTTAAAAATGGCAAAAAGTGGTAAAAATTGCATTTATAAAGTTACAGTGAACCCAAAATGTTTATGTCCTCACAAGTATCACGTAACGTAACACAAGTTTGTGTGTGTGCGTGCGCGCGTGCCTGTTTGTGTGAGTATATTTGTGTGCGTGTACATACATACTCTTGCGTGTGTGTGTGTGTGTGTGTGTGTGTGTATGTGTGTGTGCATGCGCGTGCATGCATGTGTGCATTAACCTGGGTATGTGTGTGTCAGGGGTATTCATGTATGTGCAGACTTGCACAATTGCATTTATGTGAGTGAGAGTGCGGGTTTGTACATGTGTGCGTTCTCACGCACGCGAGTGTGCGTGTGTATGTGTTAACTTCAGTATGTACATGTGTGTATCTATCTGGGGTATTCGTGTGTGCTTTCACACATGCATGTCTGTGTTTTAAAAATACCCTGGTTATGTATAGGTATAGACAAGCATAGACCCCATGCATTCTGCACATGCATCCACAGTACATGCATCATTAACCTACTTGCATTTGTACCGGAATGCATGTGCACCTGTGTGTATGCCAGCATGCCTGTGTTTGTATACACGCGTAAAGTGTGTCCGGTGTTTATATGTTTATCAGATATTTATTGGGAGTTTAAATCTGACATTCTGTTGAGGAATATCGCCATAATTGCCACTGGGTAAAAAATGTTGACACCGAATTCGACATCATGCCAGGAGTTAATACTATCGATCAGCCTGTGAACAGGAAATTACTTTTCCAAACTCCAGACGTTCACAAATCATCACTGTCGGGCAGAAACCTTTCATCTCTACAAGTTTCAAATATCATTTGTATCATCATAGTGAAAATAGCAGATGTACAAGCACACAACTGTGCTTGTAGATCTGCTATTTTAAATCAAATAACAACAGAAAAGCAAGGTTTTGGACATACAAGGTTTCCACCTGATGAGGACAAAATACAGGTGCGTTAAATCACAGCGGCGGCGTAACTATCAACGGCAACAGTGTGCAAATAAATGTAAAGGAATGGGTTTCAATTCACTAAAACAAAACAACAATTTGATTTCAACGTCACTCCCCCGTCTATACAGTTTTTTGGCTGCTCTGAAAACAGACACCCCTCCCTCCATCCTCCTCCTTCTCTCTCTCTCTCTCTTATTCTAGCCCCCACCTCCCCCACCCCCCCCAATAAAGAAACAAACAGAGAGCCAAATAAACCCGTTGCAATTCCTCTCCAGTGCAGCCATCCACGTCCTGCACTGTGCCAGGTTAGGGAAATCATTGAAATGGTTTACTCCCAACACCACCCCCACACCCCTTCACACACACACACACACACACACACACACACACACACACACACACACACACACACACACACACACACACACACACACACACACACACACACACACACACACACACACACACACACACACACACACACACACACACACACACACACAATTCCCCTCCCCTCGTCTCCTCTCCTCCCACCCCCTTCTCTTTTCCTCCACAAAAATGAGATGCCCGTGTCTGATCGCCTGAGCCAATTTGCAGACCCATGTGGCACCCTTCCCTTCAGACCTGGGCATTGTGCCTCGCGCTCCCTGGCAAAGAGGCGAGGAATTATTTTTATCCCCCAAACGCGGCGGATATGCACCGATGATTTCAAATGCCTGCCTCGCACATTGTCAGGGATGATTTGGGCCTGGTGCCAAACTTATTATATTGATCTCTCTTTTTCTGTATTTCAATAGCCACAGACAATGAAGATTTACCACAGAACAATATTACGGGGGAAATAGGGAGGGGGGGGACCTAAATCAGCCTCAGACATTAAACTTGCTGTGACTGATGGCATTTAGGCCAGAGAGAGAGAGAGAGAGAGAGACAGGGAGTCACACAATGACCAGTGTTTTTGATAGCATACCGTTAAGTGTATCCATTGCTTCACCTCACATGCACTGCCTGTCTGTGCATAGATTTTACCACAAGGCTGATCATATTCTGACATATTCTCATCATGTCATTAGGTATCGCGACGGTTGAGCTATGATCTTTTCTTTAAACCATCGTTTATTGCTTTGGCATTAGGATCTGGTTCCTCAGAGTGCTTTGCTGGCACGTCGGCTCTGGCTCTGGGTTGGAAGCGATCAGACCTCCGATGTTTGCCGAGGAGCACACGGGAATATTCAAATGTTGAAACTGGCAGCGAACGGGCTGTCGGCTAATGAGCATGTCTATGAGAAAATGATTTGGTTGTTTCCTGAGAGGGAAATCACAGAGAATGGCTAAATGGGAGCTCTCTGAAGAGACGCGGCAAAAGGGCTCAGCACTCCATGGCTCCAAGCTGTGTGTTGGGAGGCCAGTGGATCAGATGGAGCAGTGCCTGTCTGTCTGTGTGTCTTTCTGTCTGTCTGTCTGTCTGTCTGCTTCAGTGCCAATGTCATTATTGCTGAGGACAGAACGACCGTCGTGTCCCCTTTGATTGCCATTAAGGCCTGGAGCCAAACACGGGGGCAAATAAAAGGCCCTGAATGGGCTTGTAGTGGAGGTCATGCCAGCCACGGAGGTCTCAATCGAGGAGATTTTGTTAACACTGTATATTAAGGTTGGGTCTATGATGCATTATATGCACATTTATTATGCATTATAATGCACTTATAATAAGGCATTATAACACGATTCAGTGCTGGTCTTAGATTATAAGCTCAGCAGAACAGCACATTATAACTACCAAAACGCAGCCAATTATAGTGTCTTTGTTATAAGTTGTTATACATAATTAATTATAAACATTTATAACAAGTGTAATGAGGTCTTATAAGTGCATTATAATGCATTATGAATACAAAATTAAGTAAAGCATTACCAGGGGCACCTCCAGGGGCACCTCCAGGTGCACTGAAGGTTCGGGTCACTACACAGCACTAACACATACGTTGCACCACCGCAAATCGTTCCAGAGTTTGGGGAACCAAAGGGCTCGATTCTAAAGCTTCTGCACGCAGGCATTTCCAAACGTAGATGCATAAAAGGACACTACTGCTAGTGTGAATGGACCCCAATATATCACCAACACAGCGTGCCCAAACCCGGAAGGAGGGAGTATGTGCTAGGTGAGAAACTTCATTGAAATGAATGGGTGAGGATGTTTGGTCCGTACTCTAGTTTTTGAGTGGTGCTAGCCGCTCCAATACGTGGTTTTGTGTGTATGTCCATGCAAAATGGACAAGCCATCAAATACTTCTTTATGTCAGTATTGTTTAGTGTGTAATGTCTGGGAACTATGGATGAAAAGTACCGTAGCTTATGCCAACTACGGCTAGTTTACACTTCCATTCGTGAGTGAAAGTGTGCATGAGTGTGTTATACTCATGTTTATGTGTTCATCAACTGGCACTGTCCCGTCAAAATAAACAAATAAATAATGAATAAATAAAGTCATGTGGGTCTATCATTGTGTGGGTCTATCATTATCATCATCAGCACCACTCACTTCACATGGGTGTGATTTTTTAACTCATGGCTACAACTGCATTGGTGACCCTCCTGAATAGGAGTCATTTTGCTGATTCAAAGGGCCAATGGCAGCCTAATTGTGCTGTGGTGGCTGGTGGTCCTTTTTAAGCCCCTTAAGCACTGAAGATAAAGGAAGCTACCGATAAAGCCCTTTGCCACCCTCTCACACAGAATCAAAGCATATCACGTTTTTTTTGTTCTCTGCCTTTTGTAGAAGGACAACCTGTTGTAATTGAGGTTGAAATGTCTCCAAAGTCACATACTTGATGCAATGTGTTAATTTTACATTCAAGGTATTTTTCTATGGGCAGAGATTTTTCCTGCCTGGACAATAAAACTGCCTGACCCAAGTACCCAGCAATGGCTTGCTTGCTTCTATTAGATTTTGCATCTCTAGATTAATTCAACCTACGTATTGTGTAAAATAATTTCCATTGAAGGAGTTTGACATGTAATGAAAGCATTCTGTGGATTTTGATATACTTATTACTGTATTAGTGGCCTTACGGGAGACCAAACTATGACCCTGGTGGATAATTAACCACTTAAGCCCTATTCAAAACTTTTCAAAAAAAGATTTACAAGCTTGCAGATCAGCTATTTTTGAAAACTAGACCACCCAAGTTGAGAACAATGTAAATCAGGAACGATGCAAGTCACCAGAGCTATAAACAGGCACCGGCAAAGTTGGAAATGCATGGCCCAGACACATCGACAGATACACAGACAGATGTTTGATCTTTTTCTTTTTTACTTTTAGCCTATAGTGACATGCCGAAATGAGGGATTCCTGGGGGAAAATGGATTAACATAGATATAGTGATACTATACACTACACCTTGTTCAACATTTTAGGATTACATGGCATATTATTGAAGATACCGGTATGCATATCGTAGTTCTGTTTTAGTATCTTGCTCTGGAGTTCCTTGTGTGTTCCTATTCCTCCCGCAGGATTCCCTGGCTGGTCCCAGAAGGCATGCTCTGGCTGGCGTCCCATCGGAGTGCTTCTCCAGAATGAGAGACAGCTATGTGGCGCTCAGATGGAGAGACTATTGTCAGAGGAACTGCATGTGACTAATCAGAACTGGGCTCAGCTCCCTGCCTCCCAAACCCTATTTTGCTGATTCAAAGGGCCACTGAGACTCCACGGTAATGGGAAAGTATGATCGGGGCCAATGGAGAAAGTGAAGACATATTACGCTGATATTGCCTTGGTTGATGTCCAACAAGCAATGTTGTTATACATCAACAGCGCCGTTAAAAGTCATTATGGGATCCATTACTTACTGGAGGCGCAATTTACAGACTGATCTACGCCGATACCCATAATCAGCAACAAATCAAGTTATGGATCAAACAAATGATTTAAACGAACGTACCCAAATCTAACCAGCAGCCTCTGCTGCTGTTGTTGCCTGCTGCCATATGCTACTCATCTGATCTTGTTCTCGCGCTCTCTCAGGTCATCTTCTGCCTTGCTCCGTGCCTCCACACACATAAAATGGAGGGCAGCGGCAAGGTTCCAATTCAGAACTCATTTGTGGTGCTGCCGGCCCCCTACTCGCTCGGCAGTTGCCGAGAGGGCCCTGGGGAGCCCTATCACGGCTCTATATGCAAATGTCCTTGCACCTGGGCAACAGCGCGGGCATGCTGGGACTGGGAGCTTATTTATGCAAATCTCAGAGAGACAGTCACAGCAACAACACAGACATTGGTGGCCATATCTCCCCCGCCAGCACAACACCTAGTAAGGGAAAAAAAGAGAAAAAGAAAAAGAAACACGCTCTGGAAAACATGAAAGATGGCCCAAAAGAGAGTGACAGTGATAGAGAGAGAGACGGCGGGGCGAAGGTTAAGGAAAAAGAAAGTCAAGGAGAGCTGGACAAATCTAGAAGGTGCTACTGTATGGTAGAAAATAAATAATGGCTGCTGCAGGTGTATGGAAACCTCTGTTTGAAGGACAGGGGCATACGGTAAGTGGGAGAAGTGCAGTTTGGATGTCTGAGAATCAACCATATTCACTTGACAGACATCAAAATGACTTCCGGGTGCTGCAACCGATGTCCCAGCTCACGAATATTTACCAGATACACCAAAATCTGAAATCAAAAGGTCAAGATTGCTGAACAGTGAGCACATTTGCAAGCTGACTTTTTTTCTGTAGCGTTTTATCACACATTTACAAAAGTATAAAACTGTCATGCAGCTAGCTTTGCTATACTCTCTGAAATTGGATTGTGCTTACAACAGTATGTTGAGCAATGTGTTCTAGCAATTTGGACACTGCACTTCACCCTTTTATAACAATGCATGAGGATTTTGCACAATTCAAGGCTCATCAAATGCCTTTCAAATAGGTGATTACAAGACAAGCGCTTTTTCCTCTTCCCAATGCCAGCTATAATTATGTTCTAGTTGGTTGATTAGTTGACTTGGTTGATATGAGTGACCCAGTTTATCGCGTGTCAGAGCACTATCCATGGTGCTGAATTCAGATAGATAGCTTTCTCTTTCACTACTCTACTTGCTAATACAATATCCTAAGTAACTCTATGTAAATTAATGCATTGTCACCGTGATAGCATCACAGCTGTACAAGACACAGTCACAAAACTTGTGTGTAGTTCAGATCATAATTAGTTAGAAAATGGTTGTGACTTGAGTAAGAGCCAAAAAGATACCAGCTACCGTAGTCGATACCATTTGTTGCCATTGCTACACCATGCTAAAAGCGTCCAGTGGATATTTCTCAGTAACAGTGTAGTGCCTATTAAAAAGGGTTGTGAACTATTTGACCAGTTAATCAAGAAAGAACAAACATTTCTGATGGGACAAAATCCAACACTCAAAAGCTACACCATGATACAAAATTTTAAAACGTAACCATATAAGACTATAAAGAAGTAACTGTGGAGTATGCTACAACACGCTTGTGGTGGCAATGTCAGTGAGTTCAAACCACTTTGGTTGGTAAGGAGCAGCATGACCTCTAGGGGCAGCTAGCAGGACTTTTATACTCTGTAGTCTCGTTTTTCATAGAACTGAGATAAAAATTGAACCTCAACTTTTTCATATATACACACGTGTACTCGCGTGCGTCTGTGCATGTGCGCGCGCGCGAGCACACACACACACACACACACACACACACACACACACACACACACACACACACACACACACACACACACACACACACACACACACACACACACACACACACACACACACACACACAGGGTGTTTCTCTACTATGGAGACGCCACTGACAACAGGCAATAACACTGAATGTGTTAAAGCTCTCTGTGGTGAAAGAGAACAAAACCAATCATTGCATCTCAGTTGGTCCTGCCCTCCAACTGGGCTGCACCACAGAGCGAGACATCACACAGGAAAACACTCCCTCTTCACACACAACAGGCTGCATTAATGTGCAAATGTATGCAGGACAGTTTCAGAAAAGCGGAAATAACAGAGACACAAATTGAGTGGCTTCACTCAAGACATCGGAATCCTGAACAATTATCGAACATTTGTTTTTCTGGAACTTTTCTCAATTTCCCTATAAAACAATAACTTTTGAAGTGCAATACGTTTTTGATGCGTGTTTCATTTAAGTTAGTGACACCTTTCACAGGCCATGTTAAAAAACAAGGTGGCTCGCAACCAAAGTTACGAAGTAGATTTACTTAAGTACTGTACTTTTGAGGTATTTGTACTTTACTTGAGTATTTCCAGTTTTCAGTACTTTTACTTCTATTCCACTACATCTCGGATCCAAATATTGTACTTTTACTCCACTACAATTAATTGAAAACTTGAGTTACTAGTTACTTTGCAGATACTATAAACCACTTTAGCCCTATTTTATACCGTGGCTATTTTAAATTAGCCGTTCTACAAGCTCACAACGCGTTGCATCGCGACGTATTGTGAGCTTGTAGATCTGCCATTTTCAAACATTTTGTATTTTTACTTTTGGCACTTTAAATACATTTTGATGCCAACACTTACATACTTTCACTCAAGTACATTTAGAATTCGAGACTTTTACTTGTAAAAGAGTATTTCTATATTGCAGTATTGATACTTTTACTTAAGTAAAAGTAAGTTTTACTTGGTGTAATATGCAAGTACTTTTTCTTTCCACCACTGCTCGGAACTCACTTTAAATTGCTTTTAAAAGTCTATTCAGTAGCAGCAGAAAATGAACGTTTCGACCTTGCGGTCTTTGTCAAGTTACCTTTCACATGCTATACATAATACATGTTATATTCATGTGAACTATTGGAGAGCTTATCTATGTCCCTTTGTTGCCCTGCATAATCTCTCATAATGGTATATACAAATTATCTTTGTAATATGCCACGGTCACCACTCACCAAACCATGTCTTAGTTGTTGTTGTTTTTTTGTTTTTTCTATGTTTTTTCTAATAGTGAGAAGAGACGTGAAAAGCAATAGTATATGGAGCTGATAGCTTCAGGAGTTAGTTAAGACATAATACCATAGGCGCTGATGCCTGACAGTGAAGACCTGGTTTGATTACCGGTTCCCGGTTAGACCGTTGCTGCACGTTACTCCCTAACCTGGTCTCTCCACAGTTTACTACACTGTCAAGAAAATAATAAAACAAAAGAAAAATAAAAAGTATAAAGGATTGATGTTATGAAGTCAAACTTCAGTGTTGTTTTGTTAGTGAAAGCGTTGGTGAAAGTCAGTGTCTAAAAAAAATATTTCATTTGAAAATCCTCATGCAGCAGCTTCCAAATGACTCATTTCTGTACGACTGAAACAATCTAATGTCCCCCTAATATGGGACAGGGAAGAGAAAGTGCAAAGGACACATGTCCTGAACTGGATTTACTGACTGAGAGCCTTTCATGCCTGAAATATTATATTCCACTATCTGTCTTTCTTTCTTTGTTACCATATTGAAGGATGCTGGCATCTCGGGAGACGTGAGACTTCAACTGATTCATCAGGATTCCAAGGCATCAGCTATTGTTTAATCTGAGGTGTAGAGTAGAGCAGGTGTAAAGGCAAGGTGCCTCAACAGTAATTAGACTAACAGTAATGGTCCTGGAGGACTGGGTCTTGCAGCATTACAACCCCATCACCACCACCACCACCACTACCAGCCTGAGGGCTGACTTGCAGCTTTGATGATGTGATCGCCAGGGTTCTTCTGCCTCACATTTTGTTTCAAAACAAAGAGTGGAGGTGTGTGGGGGTTGGGGGGCTGGTTGACAGGCATTGGAGAATGATGCCATGCCACCACTACTTGTGGTTTGATTGAGCGGCTGTAACGAACATGCAAGTGACATAAGTGGTTTTAAGAAAAGCGAGAGGGAAAGTGCACGGATGAGTCAACCCTAAAAAGGAAATTAGAGCAGCCTTTAGTGATGTGGACCAAGAGAGGAGAGGTGTCAGAGAGGAAAATGACTTGGAGAGAGAATGAGAGAGGGGTAGAGAGAGAAGGGGGTGGATGTTGCTACTGTGTTTGATGTAGTGCTTGATGGGAGCGGGAGAGAGTGAGAGTTTCGAAGTCCTTGTGTAGCATATGAAGGCAGCGAGAGTGAGAGAGCAGGTTCATTTAAATGCACGCTCACTCAGGGCCCATACAGAGTGTCTGTCTGCTGAGAATTCATCATGGCCTCACAGATAAAGCCCTGGCACTCTTAACCAGAGGGAAGAGGCAAGAACGATCGCTCTCTTGAGGAGAGATTGCCTCGTTGGTCAGACACTTGTTATGTAGAAATACACAACGATGACGGATATTGCCATGGCTCTCCTGGGCCATGTAGAAATCCATCCATCCATCCATCCATCCATCCATCCATCCATCCATCTTCATTCCATCAATTTTGCCATTTTACCAAATTAAAGCATACATCTAGAGGATATCAAGTGTGGGCTGCAACAGTGGCATAAGATTTGGACCAATAATTAGCAACATTGATTGGAGTGATTTGCCTGACACAGTACACTAGTGAAACAACAGGACCTGTTGTATCCTAACCCAAAAATAGATGGTGTTACAATCAAGTTACCAGGACTCAATGATTTTGTCAGTTAGCAATCAGTTGAAAACATGGCGTTCCGTTAACATGGCATATTAGAGACAGTTATATTATCTGAAAGCGAGCTGACCTGGTTCTCTGGACTTGGCGTGCTCTCCAGTTTGGCTCTGGACTGGCTCCCAGTATCGTGATTCGTGTCCCGCTCATTGACTCCTTGTTGGCCTGGACAACTCTGGTCTCTGCCACTGTCTCTCAGGTGTAGCTCATCCGTCTTTAAATCAGCTCTCCTCATGTCATCATACAGGCAATACAACCTGCCCCAGACAACAAATCAAACAGAAGTCATTCCAATTCCAAGTTACGTCTGCCAAACCTTTAATCCAAAGGCTTTTTGTACTCTTGTAACTTTGTCAACAGGTGCATTGGTGAAGTAACTCTGCTGTAACATAAAACCTCGATGAAGTATGATGTATCTCATTGGAACTTCTCATTAGGTGAACTTGGTTCACAGGTTGCTGACAACACCTGGATTCTGAATTTCCAACACACCTGTAAGCAGGGGCATCACAAGGGGGGGGGGAAGTGGGACTGAGTTACTAGGGCCCAACTGGAGGGCATGTCTTTTTTAACACTTGTAACTCAAATTTTGCTTTTGGGGGGTCCCTGGAACTAAATATTTTGAGATGGGGATCCGTGGCCAAATACATATAATTTGGGGGTCCTTCAAATAGTTTGAGCACCACTGACATAGAAACTTGCCTTTGAAATATTCAAAGACTCGCACAAATTATCACGATTTTTCAAAAAATAGCAGATCTACAAGCTCACAGCGCGAGTACCACGCTGTGAGCTTGTATATCTGCTATTTTTCAATAGTTAAAGTATCCAGTGACCAGAATTTGGTTCGACACGCCTAGCGACAACAGGTATTTAAACAAGTTGAGTCGAAAGTCTCTCATGGATAAAGTACATAATTATTTGTCATAAATTGTGAGCCTCTCCATGAATATTTGCTGGAGCACCTGTAATTGACCTCTGAGACAGACAGACGTTGATTCAGCTCAGGGCTCGTTTAAATAAAAATCTTTCATTTCACAACACGTCATTCAGCTTTGAGGAGTAATTAACACAGAACCCCAAACACAAATATGAATCACACAACACAATTGGATGTGAGTGCTGATTATCTCTGTCTGTCTGTCTGTCTGTCTGTCTGTCTGTCTGTGTCTGTGTGTGTGTGTGTGTGTGTGTGTGCGTGCGTGCGTGCGTGCGTGCGTGCATGTGTGTAATGTGCGCGTGCATGGTTGTACGCATGCGTGTGTGTCTATCTGTGTGGTTGTGTGAACATGGATGTGTGTATTGGGGGCATTTGTGCAACTGTGTGTGTGTGTGTGTGTGTGCGCGCGCAAGACAGTACTCTATGTGAGTGAGAGAACACACACACATGACATGTGTGTGTGTGTGTGTGTGTGTGTGTGTGTGTGTATATGTCTGTGGGTATAGTTGTGCAGACGTGTTTCTGTATCTACATTTAATTATTTGCATTATGCATACACAAATCTCTTGCCTTTGAAGGCTATATGTATTAGGGTATTTTTTCCCCCATAAAGGATAGGACTGTAATAGGATAATTAACAACATTGACTGTACTTGACATACTGTAGGTCTAATATATCATCACATGATACTGATAGGATATGTTAAACATGGTAAATAATAATAACAATAGAATAACACAGCAAAACAACAAATATGTATTGGAATGGGTGCTTATGCTCTAGGCTGATAAGTTTTAGTTGATCTGTATGATTTAAAGTAGCCTATATTGTTTACTGTGCTTAATAGGCTATTATGTTCTGGGTTAGGCCTATAACATTTTGTGGCAGGGAGTCAAAAACATTATAAAAAAAAAGGCAATCACTCAAACAAGAGCACTGCCACTAATATTCCAACACAACATGAATATTCCCACAAATGTTCATGTTTTACCCTTCAATGATTCCTCCTGGCTTCTCTGATCAGCTGTCCTGAATTTGGGGTGCCAAAAGTGATAGGCTACAACTAAGCTACCGGTATTCAAATAATGTAATATAACCTACACACATGCATGCACGCACGCGCGCACACGCACTCACACGTTTACACAAATACTGCATGACGCAGTTAACGTCATGTCATGCTAATAATTAGCTCGCACGCTTGCAAGTAGCCTACAGAGGCTAATATGACCAAATTACAACTTTCTTAATACATTTTTAAACGGACACATAGGCTTACAGTATGCTATAACATGATAAAACGTTGATACAGTAAGTAAGAATTGTTTTGGTTTCATAATTAAAAGTAAAACACTTCCTACCTGAGTGATTCAATTACATTGACCATAACAAACTTGACTGGGCTGGAGAAACGCAGCTGCTTTAATTAAAGTGCTTAGGCCTACTGCTTAGTTGATGAGCAGTGGTGGAAAAAGTAGCCTAGGCCTACTCATAAGAATCAATACTGCAATGTAGTAAGTGTAAAGCCTAAGTAAAATTCCGGAAGTAGGCTATTGGCATCAAAATGTACTTAAAGTAGGCCTACCAAAAGTAAAAGTACTCATTATGCAGAATGTCCCATTTCAAGTTTTCAAATATATAAAAATCTTTTGAAAATATCAGATCTACAAGCTCACAATGCATCGCATCATGACGCATTGTGAGCTTGTAAATCTGCTATTTTCAAATGGCCAAAATGTATATATATGGCTGAAGTTTTTAATGAATGTTTTGTAATAATAATCAAAATCTACAAAGTAAATACGTTTTTTAAATAGTGGAGTAAAAGTACAATATTTGGATCCAAGTAGATCCATGTAGTGGTCTAGTGGAGTAGAAGTAAACGTACTGAAAATTGGAAATACTCAAGTAAAGTACAAAATTGTACAAGTACAGTACTTGAGTAAATGTAGGCCTACTCCACTACTGGTGAGGTGCTCAACTCCTTGGGCCCTACCTGCATGTGTCTGTACTTAATTACCTTGATAATGACAGTTGACTTATCACTGAAAGTCTGATAATAGCCTAGAGAACAACTGTTATTGAATAGAATGCAATTATATCTTTTTTGTGTGCCATTATTTTATTATATTTTGAACACATGGACATCAATATGGTGTTATGACCACTACTTAAAATCTTCTCACTAATTTCAACGCTTTTAGTCTTTCTCATTTGTGATGTTATATTCTTCATAATGTGTGTACATATTTCGAATTTTTCGAATGTTTTTTTTTTTCTTCATAAATTAATAGGCTACTCTACTCCATCATACAAGTGTCACACAAAAGTAGCCTAGTAAAAACAGCACCTGTGTACCAGTCAATCGCACAACATGCAAGCGAGCTTGCAAATCGGCTATCGTCTCTATTTTAAAATGTTTTTAAAACTAATAATAAAAAAGGTTTTGCACATACAACCACACGACATCATAGATATGCTAGTTATAATTTAGTTTTCTCTTGCAGACTGCAGTCTTCTAAGCAAAAGTCTGGTAAAAGTGGCAACCAGCAGCACTACATGCCAGGCCCTGACTTGGAATTCCCAGCAGAAGAGGAAGAGAGGGCAGCCCAAGAACACCTGGAGGCGGGACACTGAGGCGGAGCTCAAGAGACAGGGAACCAGCTGGGGCGAGGCAGAAAGGACAGTCCAAAGCCGCGTTGGATGGAGAAGAGTCGTAGATGGCCTGTGCTCACTGGGAGTGATGGGCCTGAGTAAGTAAGTACCGGTAAGTAAGAAAAGGTGATTCTGTACTTGGATCCAGACATCAGGGAATGGGGTTCTTCTGAAGCCCCAAAAGTCAGAGAACCACTGTTCTACGTGGACAGTGTGTCCTTTGCCTGTGTTTGTTCCTACGTTCCCACTGTTATGCCAAATGTATGCTCCATCTTTCTCTCTCTCTGTCTGTCTGTCTCTCTCTCTCACTTCTGTCCCATGGTGAGATCAGTCAAAATCAAAACAAAATCCATACCCCATCTGCTTCCACTCCAAACTCTTTCAAAGTTAGCCTAGCTGTTTTCGGATTTTTGTTTTTCATCTCTGATGTGATAAACTTTTTTTTGGAGTGTTATGGTGGAGCCAGTGTGGGGGGCATAGTTGGTGTGGTGATTTTGGAATATGCCGCAATTAGTGTGCCGCTAATGAACTTCCTCTCATTACCAGTGAATCAACAGGCCTGTGCTAATTACGGCTAGCAGGACAGACTCCTCTCTCCCACAGCGGCAGGCTTCAAGGTCCCTTTGGAGCCTGGATACATTGGAATGATGGTCTGCCAGCAGCCACAGGTGCACACTCACTGCACACTCAATGTTAAAGCAGAACATCACACACGCACGGTCGCACGCACGCACGCACGCACGCACGCACGCACGCACGCACACACACACACACACACACACACATGCATGTGTGACTTGGTGTGTATGGGGAATCAGTACACACACAAGTAAATGATACACAGATTGTAGGATGCACATGTAATTAACCATCAACGAATGTTAACATTTCAAACACGTACATTTCTGACACAGCATCAGAATCAGCTTTATTTGTCATATCATAGTTGTTGTTTTTTTTGTTTTGTTTTTATCATTTTGTAGTATTCTGTGAGAATAGAGGACAGATGTGGACTAAGAGCAGAAGGAAAATAGATAAATAAAACAAAGATATACATAACACAGATGGCGTATGTGATACATGATGTTTAGAACATTTGCATAAATTACATTACACATGCAGTATACATGCACATGTAGGTACTAGGTACACATGCACACGTGCACATACAGACACACAACCAATGTGTTGTTCTCTGTTATATTATTGGCCTCTTTCACAGTCTTTCACCATTCAGTTCAAATTAAATACTTGTTAGTGTCTTACTAAACATCACACCTATCAGAGAGGTGTTGATGCAGTTTGTTTGTTTGTCCTGCCAAACCGACCACACTGTATTCTGTCAGTGTAGTAAACAAAGAGTTGCTGTAAAGCATCCATTGCTCTTTACAGTTGCAATAATAATTTGAGCCTTTTCTGAGCTTTCAAAAAGTGAATCTTTTTCCCACTTTTTTTCTCCATCTTTGTTCCCTCAATTTAGCTGTTATATGCCAATTCCCAAATCCCTCATGTAGCTCCTGTCACGTGAAATCACCAGCCACTTCTTATTCACCAGGATGGCATAACACATGCAGAGCATCCTTACCAGCTCTACTGAACAGGCACCCAGACCAACCTGTAGGAGTCACTATAGTCTATAGTGCAACGACAGAGATCGCCCTCCCCAATCAGCTTCCCAACCGTGAACACGGCCAACTGTGTTCGTTGGAGCGCCCAGCCAAGCTGGAGGCACTGTGGAGGAATCAAATCTATCTCCATGGTGGTGGGCAGCAACTTTATCCCTGCCCCACCCAGATGCCTCATAAGCGTTTTATCTTCTCTAACTGCAGCGCATTACCAACAGTTCTATCGACTGCCTTAGAACTACTTCCACACACCCGTTCCACGAACAAGTGTTTTTACAACAGGCACAGCAAGATATGTTAATGAAAACACCACTTTATAAGCCAGCAGTGGGCATTGCTTATCAAATGCAGTAAATACTTAATGAAAAGTGTTGCTTCCAACGCCAGCGATAAAGGGGCTGGGAAAAACAAAGGGCCCTTTTTTAGTGATTCATTGAGGCAGGCGAAGACCAAAAAGATTCTTAGTGTTAGCCCACAAAGAAATCTCAGTGTTAGCCCACAGCAGGAGCCATAAGATGGGGACCTGGGCATGTAGGATAGAAGCCCCCCTCCTTCACTCTGCATCCATAACTTAAGCAGAGATCAGTGGCTAACTCTCTTAATCCCAAGGGGGTGCTTTCTGAGCTGTAATTTAAAAATAGCGTTTTAATAACACACCACGGCTACAGTACATTAATCTCAGAATTAATTATCTACCCCACCCCCCCAGCCCATTTGCTTGAAAGAGGCTCGTCTTTGCTGCATTTCTCTCTGTTTTAGGGTCTATTTATTCCACGAATGAGCGGATAAAGAGATGCATATGGAGTGTCTTGTGTGGAGTACAGTAATTATATGGTAGCTTGCTAGCTAGTAAGCTATATTACTAGCATGTGTGTGTGTGTGCTGTGTATACAAGAAACCAGCGAAGGAATTAGAACTGCATGTTGTCATCGACACAATCGGTCAGTGAGGTGAGATGTTCACAAATGGGTTGCAATTCAGCTCCCATTACGCAAGTTAAACGAGTAACAATTCAATTAAGCTCTGAATTAAATAGAGAAAATGTGAGGGTAGACCTAATCTAAACAATATTGTAGCAAACAGCTGCGGCGTTGAACAATAACTGAATGCTAGTTTGCATTTTACGCAAGAAATTTCCTTTAATCAAACGTCACGACCGGCGATAGAAATTCAATTCCGGAGAGAAATTAAAGAGTATAACACCACTGCAAGCCAGACCTAAAGGCACCACAAATATTCAAAAACAATATTAAGCTGCGATAAATAAAATATGAACCTTCTATGGCAATATAACATTCCAGCGTCTGGGGACGGCACGCACTTTAAATGCAAGTTAATGAAACACAAGAATCACGTTTAGAGGTGGGAGTCACCCTGGTGTTTGTGGGAGGATGATGATGATGGCTGTGTTTCAGAGTCAGACCCTCTGGCAGCAGGACCTGTGAGCTGACATTGATTGAAGACTTTGATTGAAGACAAGAGATTGATTAGAAGTGTAGGTAGGCTACAGTCCTTCTCTGATGTTAACAAACATTTTGAAATAATAGCAGATCTACAAGCACACAGGGCCCTTATCTTTTGCACCGCCTCACCCCTTATGCCTAAATGTTTTAGGCATGTTTTACTATTTTGAAAAACATTGTAAAATTGTTAAAATAGTCGGTCTACAAGCTCAAAACCGGGTATTTTAACTATTTTAAAATGTTTTTCAAAATAGTACAGAATGGCGGTGCACAGGATAGGGCCCACAATGCCTTGCATCATGATGCAATGTGAGCTTGTAGAGTGGATATTTTACTTATTTTTGAAATTACGTTTATGTGGTTAACCAAAAAAAAGTTCTCTTTTCCCTCCATGATGTTCGACTGACTGACCTCCATTGTCATATAAGCGCTATGGCTGACAGCGATCTCTGTGCGTATGTATGTACATACATACATACATCACCCTCATACGTACTCGCTGGTGAATAGCGGCGACGCGCCTGAACTCTGCGTGAGCCAGGTGCCAAGCCTGAGGGCCCCCAGGTCTGTGTATCACAGATAACCTTTACAAAGGCAGTGTAGTTCACATCTCCTTCCACCCACCCTCCCCGTGCCTACCCCCCGCTATCAGATGAAAGGATCGGGATGTGGTTCAATTCACAAGCGAGGGGGAAGACGGGCAGGGTTTGGCATGTATGATTGATGCCGAGTTTTAACATTAAGCTTCATAAGGTGTTGAGGCGGAGATAGTGTGTGGTGGAAGAATGTGTGTGAGCCGTCTTGACTCTACAGACACGGTGGAACGAGGGATTTGAGTCTTCTTTCGACACCTCTTGAGTTGTAGGGGTTGCCTACTGGTCTTTTTCAGCAATTAATATCACAAAGCATGCTGTTAATTTATGTTATGTAATGTCTCTGCCATGTCTGCTTGTCTGTCTCCTTACTTTGTTTGCCCGTCTGTCTGTCAGGCCTCTTCATCTGTACCTTGCGTTCTGTTTTGTCTCTTTGCACGGCTCTCAGAGAACAGAAGCAATTCCACGCAGACTCTTGTGTTTCAATTAACGTTTGATTGAGTTATGAAATATACAACTCTTGGAGCCAAACCATGACAAAATGACACACATTTCCCTTGTTTGTGACATGGCTCTCCTCAGATTCCTATATCTCCTACATGACATCCTATTAATTTTGTTTATATCATGGCAGGTGGTTGTCAGTTAAAGTATTTTCGTCAATCACATTTTTTATTTCTCGGACCGACTATTTTTCAAACGAAAAATAAGTTGCTAATTTTGTCACTGCTCTTTCCAGACACTGCAGGTTTAATTGCTAATTGTTAACTGGGAATGAATACATTTGCATATTAATTAGTTGGTCCATTTGCATTTTTAATTTGCTGCCTTCAAAGGGGGTGAGATAAAAGGTCGCACAATTCTGAATAATTTAAATAATTTATGCTCCATTGGTGAAAAGAAGCCGAACAGAAGTGTTCTGCGGATATTAACCCCTGAGAGCTTTTACCGAATAAAGCACTCCAAAAATTGTTTTAACAAATCTAATTAAACGGAAAAAGGTCTGAACACACAACCACCCTGAGCTCTAGGAGCTAGAGTGTGTCCTCGGGAATGAAAAAAAAAAAGAAAGATAGATAGAAAGAAAGGTAGAAAGAAAGAAAGAAATGTTCAGGATAGAGTGATAGAAGGATAGAGTGATAGAGTGATAGAGGGAGTATGCATGTGGAGGACAACGAGTCTTCCAGCCCTCCATCCGGATGTGAAGGCCTCTCTTGGTCCTTTCATCATTCAGATTGATCAAATACCCTTGCAGGAATGCTGATGGAGTCACTACTTGCTGGTAATAGTAATTCTCTCTGAAGTGAAGTTGCTCTTTGCAATGTGTCGTACTCCAAGCGCAATTAAGGGGACATGTGCTCTGCGGTGGAAATCCTTGAAAATTTAATCATCATGACTACCTGAATTTCAGCCAAACATCCACTTCTTAATCCTAATGAGTCCACACAATTACCAGAAAATAAATTTATCAGGAAATCGGAGAGATACGCTTGCCAACAAACCCCAAACATGACTCAGTCATTTGTAGGTAAATTAGGGTGACCAGACGTCCCGTTTTACCCGGGACAGTCCCGTTTTCAAGCTGCGTGTCCCGGTGTCCCGACAAAAATCTCTAAAACACTAATATGTCCCGGTTTTCAACATTCACTGTAAAATTGTCCCGGTTTTCACCAGAATTAAAATAATAGAAGCTGTTTTAAGTGGTTGCATAGACATTTATCATGTTCTTTTCATGAAAACATGCTCACCTAACCAATCAGAAAAAAGGAACAAATTAATTGCGTGTCTGAATTCAACGCTGAGGCTGTTTGTCAATCACTCACTGCCTGTTTGCAACCCTGCGGTGCGTGCGTGCGCGTGCACGAACGTTAGAGAATGGGCACGCGCGTGCGCGGTAACGTGCGCATTGCTTTTAGGGTCCCAGTTTTAGGCAACAGTGTTTTGCGTCCCGGTTTGAGTGGCTGGAAATATGGTCACCCTAAGGTAAATGATTATTTCAAACTTTCTTCTGCTCAACTGAAATACTCTGTCCACTAAAATAAATACAATGTCCTCCAATTTTGGTGTGGGGAACTGATATGTTTTCTCCCCCATCTTCAACCAGGCTGCATTGTGAGACTTGTCTCTCCTCCTTTGTCCCAGTGATCTTAATTACAGGCCCTGGGCCCTGAGCAGAGCGGCCCATTTAAATCAGAACCCATCCAGCTTCCATTATGGGCTTGGCATTTGGTCTTTGTGCCCATGCTCTTAAATTACATGCTGCCAATCCTAGTGGGCACAGGCAAGATGAGGCGTGTGGGATGGGTGAGAGATGAGGTGAAAGGGGGATGAGCGAGGGGAGGTGAAGGGAACAAGGGGAGGACAGTGGCGCAGGGCGGGGGGGCAGTCTGCTCTCTGCTCTCGTAGACAGATAGTGCCCACCCCACCCCCCACACACACCACCACCACTCCTTTATCGTCAGATAACTTATGTAAAGTACCAGATGAAACCCATTCCCATTCACGTCTGCCCGATTGTCAGAATAAGCTTGCATTCCTTTGAAAAGTGATTGACCGTCTGAAAGGATACAAATTAGGGGCCTGTTCGCCTTTTCTTCTCCGGTCGCAGGGCTTATTTGCGGCAGATTCACCCAGGCCCAAAATGAAGTGAACTCAGCCAGGGATGAATGGGAGAGCTCTGATTGAATAATTGATTTCCTTTGTGCGGCCTGTGTTTAAGAGGGATAACTAGACATCCTTTGGAGTGTAATGATTGTAATTACTGCGATGACTGGTCATGTCAAATATGACACAGGAAAGCACTGTTATTAACCTTTATTATCCACGTAGAGAGGCGAGAAGAAGAAAAAAGAAATCTCCTCTTGTCTTTCCCGTCTGTGTATGGGTTTCACCTCCAGAGGAGGCATGGCTGGTGTAGGTTGAATGCATGGATGAACTCACTCGCTGTCTTCTTCTCCTGCCCAGCGAAAAGGTAGATGGGTAATTGACTGTGCAATCGGAGCCACTGGTGTGTCAATGACTCATGCTGCTAGCGAGCCTTGGGGTAACTCTCAAAGAGCAATACATTTCAGCTCCGGAATTTAAGTGCAGGAAGTAGGAGTTATGGTCTCATCCATGATATCTGTCAGAGTCCCACATGCCTTGACCTCTGAAGCGATAGGGCCCGAATTACACTTTAATGCGCTTGGCTCATTTGAAGGTCTCTGTGAGACAGACACTCGCCAGAGAGTGATCAGATACAGTCTGCTGAAGTTACTCAGAATTCTCTGGTGGAAGCGCTCAGGCAAAGAGTGCCTAAACAGTACGGCAGTGAACGTTCAGTTAAACTTCCAGAACCTGCTCTAGGTCCAGTCCCATTGCCAGAGGGGAGCGTGTCGCTGTTACTACATGTCTTCCTTTCGACACCCGACTCTAACCCTCACCCTAACCTTTAACCTCCGTGGAGTGAGTCGCTAACCCTCCGGTCGAAATGATGGGCTTTCGCAAAAGGGAGATTTCCCCTTGCCAGAGTACTGTAGTGTAGGGAGAAAAAAAATGGTCACAGGCAAGATGAGGAAACGAAGTTCGGTGAGGTCATAAGAACAAAATGCCATAACAACTGCCCCATTATTTCAGCAGTTCTTGCACTTTCAAGAATGTTTAACTAGCCAAACATAACCGCAGAGACACCAAACATTGTGTGTACCAAGTTTTAGATTTTCTCTCACGTGCCCCCTGTACCACCACAACCCTAGGGGTACATGTACTCCCATTTGAGAAACACTGCATTACTCAATCAATATTCCCATTATCCCAACCCCTAATCCCAATCCTAAACCCCAATCCACATAACCATCACCCAAAACTCCAGCCAAAACTTCCCCGCCCCCCTGCTTCGCCGCCGGCATTACGAGTCTACCTCCATAACTGCCCGACAACACCCCAGGCCTCATTGCCCTTCGGATGAACCTCCAGAGTCTGAGCTGCCACTGTTGCCAGCTGCGAGTACGACCGCCGACCTCATTTGCATATGAAGGCCTTAATTAGGTACCACAAGCATTTGCGCGGCGGGGCTGACTGTGACCGGCGAGCGTGAGGTGGCAAGACGGGAGCGCTGGGCTGGGATTGGAGCCCACTGGAGGTGGCACAACATGAAGCTGAGAGCATCCATGGCACAAGACAATGATACTGCGTACAGGGCCAAAGAGCGACGGCACTTTTCTGCACTACAACCAAGTGGGACATGTCAGAGCCATTGCTGGCTCAAACGGTTTGAAACACAATTCAAAGCAGGGGCTGCTGTTGTTTTTTTAACACGATAGGTTGGCTGAGAATTACGTTCTTGTTGGCAACAAGATGCCTTTAACTGATTGGCTGTACGTTGGACCAATCAATTAACCCCCATCCATTCCTGTTTTTAGAGTGATGACAATAAATCCCTACGGCCAATCAGGGACATATTCCTTCATTCAATTTATTTGCACAAAGGCCCAGCCCATAATTATGTCATCGTCAAAACAATGTCTTTTCAGAGCTATCTAGATTGAGACATAAATCCAAGTCTGCGGTTGGTTTTGACTCTGCCATCTTGCTATTTGTGTTCCTTAATGACTTTCTAATTCCTCATCAGCGGGTAGCTACCCTCCGCGCCAGGCAGACATGCAGACTAGTAGCCCTGGCATGGTGCCATCCTGGGCACCAGCTCCTGGCACAGGTGCACATCCGTGCCATGCTTATGGTGTCTGTAGTAGACCTCAATTAAACCCTTTAGGCTGCTTTTAAATTAGGTGCATTTCACTGGTCAAAAGTCACTACTGTGTTCTATCCTCTCCAGGGGTGTTGCAACTAAATTCTGGGCCCTGGGTACAAGGATTCACTGCGGGCCCCCCATGAATGTTCTTCATAGGGGGAGGAGTATAACCCATTTAGACTGGGAACGCATTATTACGCATAATTTTGTACTTTAACTATTGAGCTCACACATCTAGCTATTTTTTAAAAAAATCGTAAACATTTTTGCAAGTCTTTGAATATTTCAAATCCCAAATTCCCATCTCAAAATATTTAGTTCCAGGGACCCCCCCCAGAAGCAGAAATTTTAGTTACAAATGTTTGCTTAAAAAATACATAGGCCACATTTTCGCGACTTTTCAAAAATAGCAGATATACAAGCTCACAGCGCGGCACTCGGTGCCGCGCTGTGAGCTTGTAGATCTGCAATTTTTGAAATAGCGAAATAATTAAGGCCCCTCTACCGTGGGCCCTAGTAACTCAGTCCCACTCCCCCCTCTCTCCTGCTTATTCTGCACACAGAAGAAATAAGACTGGTCAGAGCTGTGAGGGAAAATGAAGCCATGTGAATTCATGGCACATTCAGGTTTGTAAATATTAGAAAGAGACAACTAAAAACAGCTTTCCACTGCTGATACTAATTTCAGGGTATTAAACTTGAATCACTACCTAATAACTCATACATTGCATACCTTCAATACGCCTCATCATTATTCAAAGAGCTTTCTGAAATCAATACCAGATTATAGATTATACATGATAAATAACCCAGAACTAAATCTGACCATTAGGAACCACATCTCTCACTCACACACACACACACACGCACGCACGCACGCACGCACGCACGCACGCACGCACGCACGCACGCACGCACGCACACTATGAGTTGACAGCTTTTTCCGGTCACTATATAACCAAGTCGTTGCAACAAAGCACTTAATTTAAAAACACACCCCAGCAAGTCTGTCTGTCCATCATGATGATCCTTATGCGCCCTCTACACTGGTCAGATCACTCAGAGCAACATTACAGCGCATGACTCCCAGCCTCCTCTGATCTTGCCCTGAAGAACCCTTTCATATCCATCCCCCCCAATCATCTCAAAATGTGGCATCTTCTTCCTTTGAAGGTACAGTAGCATTGTTTCAGTCGCTCACATGTGAGCAGGCTTACTTTTATCACCTGTTTTGGGCAAGGGGGAAGGAGTGGGGGGAGGGCTTTTTTTAAACTTGTATCCATCGAAGAAGCACAAGGCAAAGATGTTGACAGGTGCATGAAACAGGTACTGCTGGGTTAAACTAGGGAACTTCAGAGGAGGGCGGAGCAGGCGATTTAGAAGGCTTCCCAAAGCATCTCAGCGAAACAAAGGCAGTCCTTGTCTGTGCCTACTTTCACCTTGGGCTCTCTGACAGGAGAATGAGAGCTATCAACAGCCTTTTAGTATTTTTTATTTTTTTATTGTTTTAATCACAAATAACTTCTTCAAGGCTACCTGACCACGTGAGGTGATTGTGTATGACTAAACATCAGTTTCATATATGGACAGTCGTCATATCATATTTGATGGTACCTGTTTAAGGGCTACACGTGGCAATGTTACCACACTGCTACCACACCCCTACCAGAAGGTCTTCGGACAGAAGCCAAAAAAGATTTAATTTTAGTCCCGGGTAGCTCGCCATGTTGTAGACTACAAGCCCCAGAACGCAGCAGGACAACCAGTCCCCCCATTAGTCTTGGCATGCTGCCCGCTACAACTGTGAGGCGCGTGGAAGTGAGGAGGCCCAGTTGGGACAAGACCCTCCGTCACTCATGGGGGACACATGTCATAAACTCATTGTCTTGCCATCAATCGGGGGATCTAACCACCTCGCAGCAGATGGAGGCCCAGCAGGAGAACAGGGGGGCATGCCCTGGGCCTCCACCCCACACAGAGTGCACTCTGCCGGGGTAAGAGGAGCCACAACTCTAGGGGAGCCTCATGCCCTGGACTGGACCGCCCATGGATGCACCTCTGGATGAGGGCCTAATGTTGTCTATGATTAATGACAGAGGTATCTGGTGGCACCGTCGCTGCCATTAAAGGAGAACTTCACCACTTTTGGTGGATATCCTATCATTATGATGGTCAGTGTTGTCAATGGAACCAATAAAATCCTCACTGCACACCAACTATATTGATGGAAAAATCTGAAATCTCCTGCACAGTGCACACTAACGGTGCCTGCTATTAGGACGTTGAACATCCAAATACAGTTTAGTGAGTTGATATCATTAGTGAGCAGGCAATACAATAACTATTTTACGGACAGAGGTGCTTTCCAAAAGAGTACGGATTCCATCCCACTGCATTCGAAGGCAATTCCCAAGAATACACAGCAACAAAATATATATATTTTTTAATATGAAGACCACCTTTGTGTTTAACCAGTGTCTGTATCACAAATTGTTTTCAGAGCTGGTCCGGTTACTTTGAAACTTAATTAGAAACTCTGCGAGTAGTTCTTCCGCCACCCAATGATGTCTAGAATAAGATACGGAGTGGCAATATAAACTAGGCTGTTACAAGCTCACTTCAGTGAGGGAGATTGAGAACATTGGCAAATATTGTGGACGTTATAGACATGAATAATAAATGGAAATAACGTCGAAAATCTGCAAAGTGTTCATTAAAGTATATATGGCATGGACCTTTGTAACATAACCATAAGCACTAGTATCTTGGACATAAATTGAGCCATTTACAATTCCAAGCTCAGAATCTGATCTCCTCCCTCTTTACAGTATCTTGTCCTCTTGCTCTGAAGCTCCAGAGTCACAGCAAATATTACAGTAAACATAGCCTATATGGGAAGCAGTGAGTCTGAGTTAGCATAGATATGAAGATAAACATCATCCTTACCATAAAGAGTGAAAATAGTGCCAAACATGCAGTGAAAGGGATAAAGGTGTCTTTCTGAATAGCGGATCTGTAATGATATTCATAAGAGGACCACCTACTGGGGGCACAGGAAAGACTGTTTCTTAGCAACAACATACACGTTCTTACAAGCTACGTCTTGGGAAATTTTGACCGGATTGGGATGCAAACAGAACATTTTTAACTAGGCCATGTTATCAGTCTGCTCCCTGGGATGAATATCTGGGTGTCTCGTCTGACAGAAATCCCCTAAGCTGATGATACATTATTTCAGAGATTTCATCTGGCTTTTATTTCAAATGATTTTTGAACAACTCCACGGTTTCGCGTGTATGGAAATATGCAAGTTTAATACGTGGTGGAATGGCCTTGTTTGGCGAATGAGGACTCTCGGCACGTCTCTGCAATATCGTAGACCTTTATTTGTGAAAAAGTACAATACCCCATCCTTACAAATAAGCCTAAGAAAAAACTTTAACTGAGAAGGAGCATTGTAAGAACAAGAGAATGCTTTGTTGAAAAAGTGATCTATACAGTTAGAATTTTTACGCACCATATCATCAGTGGTCTTCATCTGGTTTCATATTAACATATTCCACGTGATTAACACAAACGATTCAGACAAAGCAAAAAAAATGTTGATACACATCAACAAAATAATGAGGTGAAAATTTCGGATTTCACCTTTTTAAGCTTTCAATACAGTCAACTACTAAGATCTTGCTGCTAAATCAAAGTTAACAACCAGTTTAACATTCCTTCAGTTCCAATCCTGTAATGTAACCAAGCAACCAAACAAAAGTAAAAAATATAAAATTAAATTAAAACAAAAATAAAAGAAACAGTTTTTTTTATTCACCAAAGCTATGTGAGATTATGTTATGTAAGACATAATTAATGCCACATTCAAAACCATCACGGCTAAAGCTCAAGTCGTATTTTCCGCACACTTAATTCTTTTTTTTTCTCTTTTCTATTATCGTACAAGACAAGACACTGAGGGTTACTGTACAACACCATGTACATTTTAAAGTTTATAAACTGGTCAACTCCTTTACATTTCCTTCAGCTAACACTCAGCTACCTTTATTAAATGTTATACTTATTCATTCTTTTTTTTTAATTAGGAGTACGTCCTCCTTTTTGTTCCTGATGACCCTGTAACAGGCTGGGTGCATCAAAGGTGTGTGATGCTGGATTGATGCCATTAATCCACGCCTGCCCTAGCCTTTCACTATCTTGCACGGTAGGATTAGCCCACCTGTCACAAAGCCAATGACTGGTGCAGGAACCGACTCGAAAGCAATTTTAAACTGAGAAACGAAGCTTCACCATTCTTGATGTTAGCAAACTACCTCAGAACTACCCTACAAGGTGACCTAGCTTGCAGGAGAAACCGCTCATCTTCCTCGCTGAAGATACGCCGCAATCCACTGTTTGAGGAGTGGAGGACTGTATGAAGTCAAAAGTAGACAGTACATAATTGAATGCACATGGTCCATCATCTGGCGCTAGGGGTCTGTGTGCTATATTTATCACCACAAAATGTGAGCAGCATTTTGGTCAGTTGTGTACCCAAACCTGAGCTAAGTTCCATTAATGAAAGTAAGTCTTAACATAATACGAAACTCTCCATTACAACTACCCTCCCTGATTTGCTAAAACAAAAGGCAAAACAACAGTTGAAACACAGAATAATTAGTTATGTTTCGTTTCATGTCATGTTTTGTTTCATATACTGTAAAAAAAAGAAAAAGAGGAAACAAAAGCATTCCAGTAAAATCTCCTTTGTTCCACCCCTCTGCTAATTAACACAATTGTTACAATGCAGGTCACTGTTGATCAATCCGACAAAGAAAGAACAACATTGATAAGTGGAACCTTGCCAAACCTCTGAATGAAATGCAACGAGAAGGTAGAAAGAAGAAATATCCCCCCCTCCCCACCCAAAATAACAAAAAACTAAAAAACGTAAAACTCTAGCACAGATTCATAATGCTCATTATCATGTGGCGATGTATCGTCATTCGTCACCCATCATCAATTTACTTGAAGAGCCAGCAGTTTTGAAACATGAACGGGTGGGTAGTCTGAACCTGGATCACCTGTGTTTTTAAGTCATTGTATTATCATTTTTTACAGGACGTGTTTAAATGCTTCATGAAGATTCATCTGGTTTGGCCCCGTCAGACTGAATTTGACAACTGAAGCAGCAGTTCAAGTATGTGAAACTCAACAGTGAAAGTAGTGATGTAATCTGTATCCAAATCAGCATAATGGAAAATGACAGGAAAGTAAGGCTCAGGGAGAAGGAAAAATAAAACATAAAAAGAAAAACACTGTATCCTTCAACTTGGCTCTAGCACCTGTTTGGCCTTTTCACACCAGAAGCCAGGTCTGGGCTCAGACTGGGGATGAGTGAAGTGGTCTCTGAGTCTGAACAGTGTATTCATTGGGTTAACCTCTACCCATTGCTATAGTGGAGGAAGGAACTTGAGGAGGGGGAAGATGCCAGCAGAAGAGCTTCATCGCCCCCTTGTGGCGACCGCGGTGTTCCACACTAGTGTAATATCCACAAGGTGACACTTCCACATCCAGCCCCTCTGTTTTGTCTGTGTTGTCAGGCTGCATTACCGTGGGGTCATCTATAACTCTGGATTAATGAATACAAAGATTTCCATCATAGATTATGGGGGGAGGGGGAAGGAAGGAGGAGAGGAGAGGTAGATGAAGGGGTTGGTTGCAGGCATCCATTCACCTGTTTGTCTGCTTCTACCTACTGAGACGAAGCTTGATGGAGTTCTTGACCACAGGAATGGGGTTGCTGGGGAGCAGGGGCACGTCAGACAGGTCAGACAGTCTCTGGGAGGACAAGGAGGGACACAAGAAAAGGTTAAAGAAATAGTTTAGATCAGTCATTTTATTCCTTGAATCAATTTTGTAGAGTTATTTTTGGAGAAAGACCATTATATTGGCCTGTACCTGATTGTTTATATAATATGTTACGGCTCCCATATTGTACTGTAATTTAGCCTAGAGACATACATCTGTAAGCACACTCAAGAGCTTACACCAGGTCTGTATCTTCTGTTGCAAAAGTACAAAGTCAGTAGCAATGATAACTTGTATACAATCTGTGTGTAGGGCATCCGGGAGGCGCAGGGGTAAAGCAGGGATTCGATTCCCTGGCCTTAATTACAGGAGGGAATACAGTTGGGGAGGGGCATCTTTGTCACTGCACTAGTGACTCCCACAGGTTGGCAGGACTCGAAATGCGCCTGAAATGTAATTTGTGCAACATAAAAATATAATTGGGAGCACCCGTGCGATTACAAAGAATGACTGTGGTGTGACCAAAACGGCCAGCCAAGTGAGCCATAACGAGCGCTCCCTGCCACTGTGTAAACAGACTTGCCGTCCCCTCCGAGTCTGAGCTGCAACAGTAGCTCTAGATCAGGGGTCTTCAACAGGGGGTCCGGGACCCCTAGGGGGTCCTCAGAGTTACTACAGGGGGTCCTCCAAATCTTTGATTTTTATCTTAGCCACTTGAAGCTCACAACGCTTCGCTCTGTGTGTGTGTGTGTGTGTGTGTGTGTGTGTGTGAGAGACGAGTGTGTTTGTGTCTGTCTGTGTGTGTGTGTGTGTGTGAGTGAGTGAGTGAGTGAGTGAGTGAGTGAGTGAGTGAGTGAGTGAGTGAGTGAGTGAGTGAGAGAGAGAGAGAGAGAGAGAGCGCGAGCAATAGCAAGGCAAAGATAATAGGAAGACAAATTGACATGAATCCAAATTACACTGAAGATTGTGTGTCAAACGATGAAACTACTGTATATGGAATCTATGAAAATGTTGAGGGGGTCCCTGCTTCATCTCTCTCAACTAAGGGGTCCTCGGCCTGAAAACGTTGAAGACCCCATGCTCTAGATGCTAATCTAATAGCATGTAGCACGTTCGTTTTCTTATTGACACAGTGGAGCGGGGCGGGGGCATCACTGATCGCTGAAATTCCAGCGTGTTTATGCCACGCGTCAGTAACTTTATTTCAAGTATTTGTATGTTGAGAAACGATCCGATACTGCTGCATCGTTGAGAGAAAGATAATTTCTTCTCCCTGTATGAGACTGAGAATCTGAGGACTGACCGGCTCTCTCTGTGGGGCCTTTTCCACCGGCAAAGAACCAGTTTGGGTTCTTTCTCCCGCCTATGGGATGGCAACTTTCTTGGAACCTTGGTTTGTTTCTGCGAAATGGTAGCGAACCAACTTTTACGGTTCGGAACCAACTCGGTTCTCGGTGGAAAAGCTCACCTCTGGTTCATCCCATAGGCGGGAGAGAGAACCCGAAGCCCTGAAGCTACGTTTAACAAAAAACAGATGAATGGAATCAGCGGAGGGTTCTCCTCTGGAGATGTTTGATACCTCTGTCTCTTTGACGATATGGATGGATGAGGGACAGAGTGCACTACAGTTATTGCATGAGGCCCCAGAGGTGGCCTACAATGTATTTGTAAGGCTACTTTCACCATTTCTTTTATATTCTTGTTTTTTATTCATCTAATAACATTGATAACATATTGGTGCTCCTTCCATTTTGGTGGGTGCTCCTAAATCTTTTCTGGTGCTGCTAACATTTTAAACTGTTAGCAACAGTGCTACCAGGTTCGAGCCCTGGTTGGTCATGCTGTTTTAATTTCTGCTTGTACATAAAAGAACACCCGTTTTCAGCTGGCATGTGCGCTTACACTCATGCTGCTGTCTCCTTTTACAAAATATTGTGCATAGGGATTTGTTCTGGATGTGTCCAGGCGATTTAGTATCTATAACATCTGTCCAGGCAAGTTAAGTATTAGATTAGCTCAAATGGGAACCTGGGTTAAAAAGGTAAAGAGAACTCCTTGATAAACAACCGGTGTTTATTCCAAATGGCAGCAATGGAATCACTCTGCATTTTGGATGACTAAATATGTCATCATATATTTGCTTTTCATCCAATGTATGGTGCTGGGTAAAAATCTATTGCATGCGTTATTAGGAATAATCAATACCTTAATTTGTGCCCCATTCTCCACTTCACCTTGAGCTGCAGGTATTTCCTCAGTCGCCTGAGGGGAAATAAAAAAATTGCATATAAAAGATATTGAAATATATACGTATATACCGGAAATATATATACCGGTAATGTCAAACACAATCAGGGTACCACTCCAAACATTAACGATACTTCAAAATGACAAAGTTAAAGCACATCAGCTAATGTTACCTCAGCCTCCATTGCAACGCTCTCTTCTTCCTCTTTTGGCTCACTGACTGGATCCTATATAGAAGAGAGGAAAACACACAGAAGATGGTACAATAGGTTAAACGTTGAACAGGGGGAGAATTTATTTGTCATTCTAACCATTTCTCATAAGGAGACCACACTGAGACGTGAGGAGAGCAATCAGAAAGAAAAAAAAACACTTTAGCCTATAGTTTCCGATTATTCAAGTTGAAGCTACAGAAAGGATGGCCCAAGTGGTATTCATTTGGCTTTGAACATTCAGTGGTAATGCCGAATCAAAATTCAAAGCTTTGTATTGTGTTTTTTTGTTGTGTTCGCTGACTTCGCTCACTGCTCAGATCCAGTCATTTGTACAAACACACAGACCATACCACATCCATAAACCAGAACAACAGCAAAGTGCAGAGTGAGCAGCCTTGTGAACCAGGTTGTAAAAAGGAAACACTGAATGTCCCAACCTTGGAATTGAAACCCAATTGTCAATATAACAAATGTCTGGAAGTCCGGGGCCAGCCCTAGTTAAAAGCAACCAGCTTTTACTGGTGTGCTAAAAGCAAGCCAACCTCAGCCATGGTCTCTTCTAGCTGGGGTGAGGGGGTTCTCTTCACTATGGGGGGAGACGGGGTGAGGGTCTCACTGGGTAGCACACCAGCACATCCCTGACTGCCTGCAGTGTTCGTCTCCTAAAATCATAAGGAAATCAAGAGATTACACACTAACACTTCTTGCAGGAATTTCAGCTGATTGACCTACAAGTTACTTGCTGAGCATGACAAATATGAAATAAACAAAGCAAAGATAACTGGACCTCGTCAGCTTTGAGCTTCTTTGCTGGCGCCTCCGCCTGGGGGGAACCTGGTCTTTTGGCAGTGGGAGGGCCCATGGGAAGAGGCGGGGTCTTGCTGGATGGCACTGTGGCCGGGTTGGAGCGCTGGCGCACCAGGGTGGGCTTGGTTCCCTCTGCTTCCCCAGCAGGTTTGGACTTTATCTGGGCCTCTGGGTGGGGGACTGTGACAGATCCAGAGCTGGCCCTGTTTGTATGTAGACACAAAAGGATAAACCTATTGAGTTTTGAATTGTCCTGGATGATGGAAAGTGCATTACGGTAGTATGATTTTAAACATATTCAATACAATTCAGAAAAACACTTGCAACCTTAATATTAAACTTGTAATTTACAACTTTTAGTTATTGTATATTGTCAAATACATTTATTCATACCCAAAACTGTCCTCTGCATTTAACCCATCCTAACTATTAGAAGCTAGCCATTCTTTGGCCCCCTGGGACGAGCTGCAATTTTTTTGATCAAGGGCAGTGGCATGTCTTTTAGTTTGAGAGGAAAACCCATGTGAAACATGGAGAACCTGAAAACTCCACACACAAAGGCTTCAGTCAACTCAAGACCATCTCAATGTGAGGCAAACTTTTGAAACCCAGAGATGCCCCTAATTCATCAACTGAAGAGCAGGTTGCAAGGTACAGGAAGACCGTCAAAGCTATCTTCAAGGCTTTCCTAAAGACTTTAAGACATCTCCACCTTGCACCTACATTGAATTAAAAGGCTTGCTTGTATTAGGAGAGCGATTCCTCTCAAGGGTGTATGAAAACCTATTGAGCAGCGGAATAGAATGCAGCAGTAAATCTATGTCTATGACTGGGACTTAGTTGGGACTCACCCAAAAGGGTTTGGAGGCAGGCCCAGTGAGGACCCTCTGATGGGGGTAGAAGAGGACACAGTGGTAGGCGAGGGAACTGACATGCTGTTGTCGCTGTCCATCGATAGGTCGAGACTGCTGTCATTCATTTGGCGAAGACCCTCAGTGGAATGCTGCAGCACAAAAGGAGTCACAAACAGGAGCGATATGTCGCATAATGATGTACATATATAATATAAAACACAATATAGTTACATCCACAGTCATAAAATATGAGTTAGAAGACTCATACGTTTCACTTTTAGATGACAAAATAGTCACTCAAAAGTCAAAATACTACATATTTGCTTCCTGATAGGAGTATCTGAAAATATATGTTTGACTATTTTTGTATATTATGAAATTAAATGTGTGAAATACACTGTATGCGACAGACCTTTCTGCGTTTGAGGTTTGGCAGAAACTGGTGGAGCTGTCTCCTCTTCACGTGCATGGCTGAGATCTTCATTTCCTGCTCAAACATCTTGCTGCTTATCGCCTGTCGGTACACTGCAGCCATACAACACAATGATGAGACAGACAGGCAGGCGGGCATACAGAAAAAGTCATCAGTGTTTGAAATGTACAAAATAATGCCCCCTGTCGATATTCTGTGGACATTTCATAACTTTTTTGGGGTACCAATTATGCACATAATAAACACATTCATATTAGGGGTCACTCCGAATGTTATCGTGCCTCTTCTCCCAGCACACCAGGTGTTCAAAAGCTCCAAATTTGGCACAAATATTGCTCATGACAAACTACTTTACATTTCCCAGTGGGGCAGTAAATGTATACACATTCCTGAGTAAATCTGTAGATTTCCCACAGGGAGGGTAAATGTAAATCTGGGATGATCTATAGATGTATGGGTACATTTTTATCAAAAAAAGGCTGAACAGATTAGATAACATCACACAACTCTCAAAATCCTCACCAGTGTCAGTGAAAGACTGGATGTCAAAGGTCAGGTCGACGTTCAGATTCTCAGACCCTTCCATCTTCTTGAAGACAATCCCAATAACCCACATGGTGCTCAGCTCATCTCTGGAACAAAGGTAAAGGATAGAAAGTCTTAGCAATTGGCCAAAGATTAAATATTATTTATATGGACGGCCGTCACACTAATTTGGAAAGGGACGTTTAGCAGCAAGTTGAATACTTCACGGTACTATTATGTGTAATAATAAAATAGCAGGAAGCAACAGAACACAAGAGATTGAAAATCTCACATAGGCCAGTTATGTCAGATGCTCCAAAAGCATTCCCAAAAGCCTAAAAAATATTACTTAATAACAGGGTACTCACTTGTTTTCATTGCCATCTTTGGGGCCAGGGAAAGACTGTGGATTGACATGGGCCAGAGTAATGAACTCGTTCTTCTCCAGGTTTCCAACCAGGATTCTGATTTTCGACTCTACCAAACCCACCCTGATGGATCAGATAAAAACAAGCCTTTTACCCAGAGCAACGTCTGGTAAAACAGTTGGACAGAAAATATTTAAAACTAATATATAAAAAGATTCTGTGCTCTACGAACAGCATGGCCACAAATAAGAAGCAGTCTCACCCAAAGAAATCTACATAGACGTCTTCATTCGTTCCAGTTTCACTCACACTCGGTTACTGCTGCTTTCTTACGCTCATAATTTTTTCCGGAGCTCTGGGTACTCACCATTCCAGGTGCTGCTTCTCTGTCGGCGCACTTGCTAGCAACACAATATAATGCCTTGGAACATAAGAGACAGAACAATGCCATTACACCCTAAAGGCAGAGAGCGCAGACAACCAATACTCCAGGACGGCCAGGGGACACATACCCCTACAGCAACCCATACAACACAGCAAAATTCAGAGCCACAGAACACTTCTACACATGGCAGTGCCCAAAATACCATACTCAAACTGTTAAGTAGTCTGTTTGGATCATTATAGGCAAATTTATATCAATAGAAAAACAAGACCAAGCTGCAAAACTATTTGTACAGGTTATTGGAGTCTTGAGTTGTATATGCTTGATATTCAAGTTATTTATTTTTGATTACATTCAAGTAGTCATTTTGAGTCATATATGCTTGATACTCAAGTTGTTTATTTTGATTATACCCTTCAAAGCTTTCTAAAATATCAATTATTCCAGTATGGAGGCGCTGCTTTTCTGTAGTGAATGTCAAGAATATATATAGTAGCTTAAAACTGCACAGCTCACTGTCTATGATGTAACTAACTTTTGCATATGATTGGCTATCAAATCACTAATGATGGCAACTTAAAGAATGATGTCAACTTAGAAATTAAATCAGGTACAATTCTCAGGCCACCATAGTTTAATAAAATGACCAGTGCTGAGCCTGTCAAACAATATATTTATTCAAATAACACAATACAATGAATCCAATGCAAAAGGCCCCTAGGCTGCTCTAAAAGTTCAATTAAATGAACACTATTCAAGTAAGTAAGTTAGATGTGTTAAGGGCTGAGAGCTTATAGCAACATTCCAAATGCAACAAGAAAAATAGAATCAAAGATCCAACTTCCAAGCTTAAAGCTGGAACACACCACTGTGTGTCATTTCCTCTCTGGCCAGGCCGCTTCAAGGAAGGGGGGAGCAACAGTTGGCACCGGCAGTATTTGTTCTGCCAGGGTTTGCTTAAGGCTGTAAGATCTATGGTATCTGCACATGCCATTTAATGTCATTGTTCACTTTGAACAGCCATCAAAAGGGGGAAAACAATATGAGTGACACAAGGCAGTGCAGCACTTTGGTTCACTGAACAGCGTTCCTTCTATAATCTCAGTTACCAGTGGTTGAATGTGTAAAAACCAGAGCCACAAGGGAGCCACAATTAGTGGTTAAGCTGACATGGTACAATGTTGTACAACCAAATTATTTGGGTTTTAGAGAATACTGCCATTTGTCCTAGTTAGCCAGAGACATACAATCCATGGGTGTTTTTTTTTTGTCTCCTGGTGCCGTTTGAAGGTACAGTATGTTCAACAGTGATCTTAGCCTAGTTCAACTCATTTCTTAGATGTAAAAAATCACCCAAAGATGGACAGCTGACCTAACATCATTAAACAAGTAAAAAGTAAATACATAGAAATACACTGTTGATGCTAGGCTAAACAAATTTGTATTAAATCCTCAGCTTGAGATACATTTCCCAACTTTTGAGAGTAGCTACTATTTGATCCCTAGACATCCAGGATTTTAGTTAAACTAGTTTCAAACTCAATGTTCAAAATACCTTCAAACTACACAGACATAAAACTATACAGACATAACAGCACCCATGTGTTTGTTCAACACTGGCTAAGGTAGGGAATCCCCCCCGCCACCCAAAAAAAACAACTGACCCTTTAAGTTAGGGAGAACAAAATAAAATAAGTTGTAAGGTATAAGCTTCAGACATTAAACTCTTGTCCAAAACATTTTTCGAGCTGCTAATTTCACAACTGCTCGAGTGAGATGTGAGATACATTTACCCCCAATTCAAGTTTTGATTTATGAAATCTAATTGGAAATTGTTACATACCATTATCAAAAATAAAAGAAGTCTATAAAATCAAGACTACCAAGAAATACATTGTGCAATTTGTGATCTAAATCATTTTATTTTTTAATTGAGTACAAGATAAGGCACAGGGGAAAACCAGGGAATGTTTAATATTTAATAGGAATTCTTACAAGCGAGTACCTACCTTTTTATTAAGAAAAATAACAAAAAAAATACATAAAATATAGAAGTTGTGCTTACATTGACGGGACAGTATTTAGGTAGTATATCAGGTAGTGTTTTCAGTTAACATTGTAATGAGCTTTAATGATCCGTTGAGAATCGAAGAAGGTGCTTAGGCAAAAATGCGTTGGAGTCTTATCAGAAAGACTTTTTATTGAAAACTTCAAATTGAATGCGTGGAAACCATAAAAACTGGGACCAAACTTCACATATCCTAAAAAAGTATTGTGCATGTGTGTGTGAGATGTGCAAATGATAATCTTTATTGAAATATTTGAATCTCACCACGTGTGTCCAACAGGATAGGCAGTTTAATACATACTTGTATTTCTGAAAGAAGTTTGGTGCTTCAAATAGTTTGGACCACTCTGCTTTATTCTGCAATATTTCATCGGTGATGGCAAGACCTGTAAAGGAAGAAGATAAATGTTATTAAAGGTCAGAGTTAATGTTGGTTATGCTTGGATAACCTCAGGGTTCCCACTCTTTACAAGAAATACTTTTCCATGACATCTTATGTGACTCCCACCAACAGCATATAAAGATTGAGTCATCATTATCATATGTTCTTATTTAATTTATGTAGACGTGTCTATGGGTTTGCCGCTCTGACATCATGCTCTGATGTCACTGTGATGTCAGGGGAACCACTTTACCAGAATGGGGTTGCCGCTCTGATATCATGCTCTGGCTTCACTGTGATGTCACACTAAGTACAGAATCCCTTTTATGCCCATATATGGAGATCCCTGATGTCCACATCCCTGATGTCCACATCCCTACATCTGTGATGCCAGGGGAACAAATCCCTTTTATGCCCATATATGGAGATCCCTGATGTCTACATCCCTGATGTCCAAATCACTGTGGCGCGGGCGAGGTCGCTTGTCGCCATGAGGCGTCTTACTAGTTTAGCAATTTCAATACGCCTTCAAATAACTTGGGATGACCATTTACCAAACACAATAACTAGTAAGACGCCTCAGGGCGACATGCGACCTCGCCCTTTAGGCCGAAAATTCTTGGCCATCTGGCCAGTGATGTATATCGGACCAGTTGCACCAGACCCCTGCTTGATAGTCAACAATGTGATGTCAGAACATGCCCATATATGGGCATTACCAAATATGGGCATCCCCAGCTATGCAAA
>NC_137823.1:34015071-34102571 GCF_963921795.1 Nannobrachium achirus
GTGATAACGGTCACTTGGAGTAACCTGAAACAACGACAAGGTTTCAAAGTTTGCATGCGAAAGACAAAAGATAAGTATCAGAAAAGATAGTCTTTAAAACAAATGCAGTATTGGATTTTGCAATGTTATATATTGTCAGAACCAGTTTGTTTGCACTCGTTTCTGTGCTAAAACAGTGACTTTGAGAGCCATTTCACAGTACAATGGAAGTCAATGAGGAGCTATTTTTGGATTACAGGTAGTCATTTCTAATCAAATGTGCAATGGAGCAATATATCTTGCCAATTGTACTAGTTCAATCAGCTAGCCAGTAATGAACAATTACTTTAATGTACTTGAAGTGTGCAGCTGTAATTATCTAGGAAAAGATGGAATATATCTCAATTCAGGTACAGTTCAGTTTCTTATTACCCTGGGGTCCCAAACTGGAAGGTGAGGTTGCAGTCCTCTGGTTGCTTTAACAGAACAGGGTTTGGCCATTCCCTGCAACACAGAAAGCAGGTCAACTTTCTCAGTGTTCACCTACACACATTTATCTTCATTTTGTCGTTACCGAAACTAACCATTTACAATGATGTGTCACAGGACAGCTAAGTGAGCTAGAACAGAGTCCTTTATAATGTTGTACTCCAATGCTAGCAGGGAAACTTACCACTTTGAAAAGACCAGGAAGAACTTGTGCACCAGGGTCGACGCCACAGCATTGGGGTAGAGCTGGCAAGTCCTGGCTACCAGCATGGCCCATGACACGCCACCCAGGAAGCCCAGGATGTTGGAGTAAATGTTATGGCCTGGACAGGAGGAAAAGGAAACACCAGACTTGTGGATAGGTGATCTAATGGTAGGGCTGTCACGATATGACATTTTACATGACGATTAATTGTCACTCAAATAATTGGCGATTAACGATTTAATTGTGTTTTTTGTCGTTGATAATTACATTTCTGTTTGGCTTTTAGGCTTTGAAGTTGTACATGGTAGATATGACACACAACCTAAATATACAAAGAAATTACTGACATATTTGACAACTTACTACTTAAAAAATAACTTTGATAGTGGAAATAGCCGATCTACAAGCTCACAACGAGTCGCGATGCGACGCGTTGTGAGCTTGTAGATCTGCTATTTCCACTATTTCGGAAATTTTTCAACAGTCACGATTATGACGATTATGACAAAATAATTGCGATAATGTCAAATAATCACGATTAGACGATTATGTAATAATTGTGACAGCCCTATCTAATGGCACTTAAAAAAGGTATGGAATCCAATAAGTTATAAGCCAATAACTGCAAATTATAAAGGGTTTGAATGTTGACTACACCTACAACATTTTAGAATGTTTACTATTTTTTTTTACAATGTCATGCTTGGAAACAACATAGGCACAACAATAGAAATAGGGGATTCCCTCGTCTGCAATGCATGCCAGACAACAACAAAAATAGCCATGCCATCGACAAAACCGGCAAGGCTTTTGTTTACCTGCTGGAAAAACAAATGTGACTGGGCTGTGGTTGCCAAGTACGCTATGTAGGCAAACCAAACAAAGTCACCACGGCAACATGACCCACTGTTTACTTGGTTAAAAAAAATGCAATGACAGGCAAGTTTCTTTTTGCTCCAACTAATCCTGTAGCGAGTGAAGACCAACACAGGTCATCCTTCCAAAGAGAGGAAAGCATGCTCTGTATGAACACCATTTAGCCTACTTTATGAACAGATTCAACTAACGTTTAGCCCACAGTTTGATGTTCTCAGAGTGAGCCTGAAGTTTCTCTATATTGGGCACCATGTGAAGAATCTCATCTGTAACTCTGCAGCCTATGAAAATAAAGAAACAAAACATCTTTCAGTTTCATGCTTAAGAACGAAAATAGGACAATAAAAGTACAAACTAACTTTCCTTCTCTTGCATAACAATATCACCAATTGCTAAATACTTCATATCTCAGTTCAATAGTTTTTGTACTTGTTGGCAGCATTTACCATTGAGACTTCTAATACACCTGATGTCCAGGTTCTTCAGTAGTCCATCATCTCTGAGATCCAGATTCTCTGGAATGGTTTGCAAAAGCTAACCGGGCAAACATATGTCAATCTATAAAAACAAGGTACAGAAGTCTTTCAAAACAGAAATTAGGAACAAAAGCCTATTGATATATTTCCACAAGAAACTCCAAGACAAAGAAACAAATAGCTTTTCAGAGTTCACTGAATTCTCTCCTTTTCAAAACATACCTCAATTCCATCAAATGATAGCTTGATGACGGGGACAAAAGCCTCCTCTACAGCCTAGGGGGGGAAATATAATGTCAGTCGATCTATAACACCAAACAAGGAAAGCCTTTTGGACTGGGACGCCAAAGAGTAAATTACGCTACACACCCGTAGGTCCTTCACCTCCTCTTGTTCTTTCAGCTTCTCATAAAAAGACGTGAAGAAGTCAGGTCTCTCTACATGTCGAGGTGCTACACAGAGGGCATCAATATCAGCACCTGCCAGAAGATACAGGAAGGACAGAGATGCAGTACTGTGAACATAATGTAGATATAGAAATAAAACTTCTCAAACACCACCAACACAACCGACAACTAAAAGAGTCATGCGTGCTGCTAAGGCGGACATTTTTCCCATGTTGATATTTGACAATATTTTCAGCTTTCCTAAACATGTAACCACAATGACAAGGCTCAAGGTCACTTTTTTCTGTTCTTTTGTTGGAACCAGTGCGACTTGCAAATATGCCAGCTTTTTCCTTGTGTTGTTCTTGTGCGTATCATAAACGAGAAAGTGCATTTTTCGCCCAGTGGAACCCAGTTCCATTACTGCATTCAGGGGTTGACACTGAGGTCTCAAAGCACTTGCCCGTCAGGCAAGTATAGGTTATGTTCTACTTGACCAAAGGTCATGTCCACTTGCATGAAAAGTAAATCGTCCATTACAAAATGATGTCAAACATTCATTTTAACACTTTTTTACTGTCTACTTGCATGCTTGAAGCTTCACATATTCAATTTCCACACCAGAATGAAGCGCTTGTAGAACATATTAAATCCAATCGATTACTGCTCTGAGTGGTGACAGTCACTTTGAAAAACAGCATGAGCGCAACTGCTACTTGTAAAAAGGTAGCATTGTTCTAATGAATAGCCAATAATATTTCCAGACTCAAACGCTGAAAGCAAGGCAAACAGGCAGTCGGGCAACCATTAGTGTCAACCCCTGTGCATGCATAGTTTTGATTCGTTAAAAACTGATTGAACAGTAAAAAAAAAGAAGAAAAGCAACACTTAACATATGGTCTGTTTCAGGCATAATAAGAATTACCTTTTGTGTGTACCCCTAAGCGATAGGATCCAAATGTGAAGATCTTGCCACCAACAGTTTCAACCATTGATGCAGGTAGGTTCTAAGGATAAAAAGACAATTTAAGTCATTTATAAATTATGTAAAAAAGATAGTACTTCTTACCATAAAATATTTACTGACCAAACGTCATACCAGATCAATATGTTCGGTTTCACTAAATTTACAATTGTTTCAATTTGTCATCTCAATATTTATTTTCCCAACCACATATTGCTCACTAAATTATGTATTTTTATATTGGTAAATTTTATATAATTCCCAGCACTATAAAGCAGAAAATGAATACCAACACCTACCTTTATTTCGCTGACCTCTTTAATCCATTCTTTAACCAGTGTATTTAATTTGCCCAAAACCAGAATTCTGTAAATAAAAAGTCAAGTACAGGTTAAGAATCTGTAGAGAATTTCTATCATACATTCATTAGTCAGTGTTGCCTTTTTCATCTGAAACACACAGGAGACTATTTGGGCATGGGTGTTTTTAGAGTTCCAGTTCATAATATGTCCCTTATTTCAGATTCGTTGAGTGACATAATTCTTGGGGAGCGAGTGTGGGCAGATCAGGTACCAAATGTGTTGACTTGAAATTTGACCTGGGTCAGTTCAGAAAGAAATCTACAAAACGCAAAACAAAGCAACAAAACCAAGCTGTTGGTAAACTGGGAAATGGGTGAACTCTTTGTACAACTAGAGCGGCTCATCTCCAGCAGTTGTGCCAGAGTGGAGCAAGCCGCCAGACGAACAGAGTTCACCTGGGGTTATGGTTGTAAGGGAGTATATACAGTGAGGACCTCTCATTGAAACCCACATTCTCTCAATTTACTCTCCAGACACAGGTTACACACCTTACCCTTTTGTTTAGTTTTGCACTTTTCATATAGCACAGCACATTCCATACATTGACATTCACACTCTGCATACATGACTGACTAGTGACTATTGACTATTGGCTTATTCACACCTCATTCCATTCATTTTGGTTATTACCTTATTTCATGAATTTTAGTCAAATACATTAAAATTAAATGTTTGAATCATGTGTGGAGTTCCATGTAACCCCTAGTCCATTCAGATTTATTACCATTTTATACTGAGAGCTGGTTAATCAAATGTTGTTTTGTATGTTGTTATGTACCCACATGCATGGATTACATCATTGGAAAAACACAAAAAAACAGTGCAACTAACCTGCGCTGCAGCTCAAGCTCCTCTTCAAACACCCCGTATGGCTTCAGGGTCTCTGTCAGTTTCTGGGTCAAGACCAGATCGAACTCCTTGGGCAGAGCCAAGCTAATGGGAGATGTGATCCCGAAGTGCTTGGGAGTCTGCTGGGCTGCAGGAGCCTGGCTGGTGATTGGACTGGAAAGGTTAAGAGTACAGTAAATTAAAAAGCAGAGAGGGGGGGGGAGACAGCAATTAAATAAGCAGAGCTTTCTCTACTGGTGGTGTGCAGAATTTATTTTAGTTGAATTGATGTTTGTCCCATTCAGAGTGCACCATGACATCTTATCATGCATTCAGAGTTTATTACACCCTCCATTTTTAGTAAAAAGGTGGGCAATTTTTAATTTTTAAACCCATTTTTTGTTAAAAAGGTTTAAGCTTTATGTAATGCATTCTGATAAATCATTGCTTTGGAGTGTTTGTTCAGGCTTCTCCAATTCCTCCAGAGAACCCATTTTTCAGCTTCAGTTTTATAGTGTCTCGGACGGTTCTAATTGTGTCTGCTCATTAAATGTTTTTTTGGTTTTTTGTTTAAGGATTTAAAGTTTGACTTGTTTATCCTGTATCCTATTTGAGTTCTCTCTCCTGATTGGATCAAATTAGTATCCTGACCGGAAAATGTATTTCTGTTCACTAAAGAGCTGGAGACAGGAAGACCCCTGTTACTGAACTGACACTTGTCAAGTCCCGCCCATTGTCCTGCCCCTCTTCACACCCATTGGTTGCTGTGTCTTGGTGGGACATTCAGTGGGACATTCCATCCACTGCCATGTTAATTCAGTTGCTTCATATTGTTATTCTGTGTGCTTTATTCTAATTTCAAACTTTGTTTGAGTCAATTGGAGCTGCTCAGTGGCAGCATAGTGAATCAGCATGCTTTTAAAAGTTTTTATTTCTCCAAAAATTATGTTTTAGCTAATTCAACATATAAAAGGCGGAACCAGGGCGGGACAAGGCAGATAGAGCCTGCTGGTTGGTCAGTCAGGGACCAACCAGGAGGCTAACAAAGGGAGGCCTATAATATAGGAATAGAGAAATAGAGATATTTAACACTTTATTTTTAACAAAATCACTGCAAGTGATATTTTGATATTCAAATATGACGTCACAAATGCATTTATTTATTCATTTATAAACCATTTCATTGCTAGAGTTCTCTCCCGCAATGTAACACCAGGCACTTGACAGTAATGAAAAATACCAGATTTTTGACTCGATGCCAAGTTGCCAACAGTGAGTCCGAGGGTGGCTTCAGGACATCCCACACCATGTTCTAACCTCGCGTCACCAGGCTTTTAGCCTTTTAGGATGTTAAAGTCACACACAATTATATAACATCTTATAGAGCCAGGTTGGGTTTTTATACGATTAATACCTTACAACAGTGGTTTTCAACCCTTTTCATGTCAAGATCATTTATTTATTCAGCATTTGAGCCACGGACCACCATTTGATGACATTTAGCCGCTCAGACTTAAAACTTTCGAATATTTTATTGTTGGATAACATTTTGTCAACCAATTCCATGCTGCATTGATGTGGGATAGGATAGGAGAGATAACAGGCAAACGTTGATCAAAATAAAATAAATACATTTGCATTCTCTAATTGTGTAGACTTCTTGTAAATTGAGTAATGCAGATGTTTAACAATAATTTAACTCTTTAGAGTGTAAAATTAAACATTCATTTTAAGCTCTCAAGAGTTACAGATCTATAAGGGTCCATTTGATTATCAACTCTCCATCATTTAGCTGGGGACCACCTGGAACCCTCTCAAGGACCACTGGTTGAAAACCACTGCCGTACAAAATTATGCACAGCACAGTTGCAATTCAAATTGCAATGCAAAGCCTGTGTGTATATGTATACCACCAGCAGCAGCAGCAAGCAATGCATAGCTGTCACCTAAGGACAGCACAGCAGCAGGCTATACAGTTACAACTGAACTGACATAACTTCAGTAACTTCAACATATATTCAGTGGTGTAAAGTAACTAAGGACATTTACTTGAGTACTGTACTCAAGTACAATTGAGATATTTGTACTTTACTTGAGTATTTCAATTTTTTTGTACTTTTACTTCCACTACATCTCAGAGGCAAATATTGTCCATTGTGATTTATTTGAAACTTTAGTTACTACCGGTAGTTAATTTGTAGAATTTGATTATGATTACAAAAGATACACTATAACCACTATATACATATATAGGCCTACCTATATACATTTTGGCCATTTGAAAAAAGCAGAGCTACTATTTTCAAAATATTTGTATACATCTGAAAACTTCTGCATAATAATGAGTACTTTTACTTTTGTTACTTTAAGTGCATTTTGATACCAATACTTTTCTACTTAATACAAGTACATTTTAAATTCCGGACTTTTGCTTGTAACAGAGTATTTCTACATTGCAATATTGATACTTTTACTCGAGTAAAGCATTTGAGTACTTTTTCCACCACTGTTTACATTTTATTATTAGCTTGTGGAGCTAACCTTACAGCTGGCCTGGCCAACACCTGACATGGTTGTCACTTGTCAGACAAGTGGGTCATAATGTCATAACAGGCCACGCAGGAGAGTGAATGGAGATTCTCTTCCCTCTGATTTGTTTTGGTTAAAATACTCTGTTAAGTGTTAGCAGCTACATTAGCCCAAGTTGGCTAAAAAAAATCATGGCATACAATGCTAACATAATATGTTAGAAGCGACACGCTCGATCCAAATGGCGTTTAATCGCTAGACAAACAAATTCCACACTTCAATTAAACTAAAAAGAAAGTGTTAAGAATTAATTAATTCTCTTATGAAATCAAGTCATTTTTTTTCTTCGAGCGACACGCTAGTATCAATTAGCCATGTTTTTAAGGCCTGACTGGCTGATGGAATATACTTCGTCGTACGACGGGGAGTAACGTGCCGAAAATAGCAGATCTAAAAGCTCACAACACGTCGCGGTAGCGACGTGTTGTGAGCTTTTAGATCTGCTATTTTCGGAGCGCGCGCTGCATCGCAGTACGTAGTCGTAGCGTCCCCTCCACACACACACACAAGTCACAACACAAACAACTCTGAAAAAAGCAGAACAAAAAAAAGGTTACTCACAAGGGCATGGCGGCAAATATCAACCGCTCCAGCAATAGTTTATCATTATCGTCCTCTGCCTCCTCCTCGCTCTCACCCACATGAGTTTTGTTTGCTTAGTTTTATTATTGTATTATTTTTTTCTTTTTTTTTTTACAACGACGGACTCGTCTCTATCCGTATGTAGGCGGCTGGGCTGGCATGGAGCGAGATTCGAACCTTTTGTTTTCCCACACACTGAACATGGCGCGCGGCGCGTAGCGAGCTCCAGCTCGGCCCTGTCTCTGTCCTCCGTTCCGCGGTCACGTGAGCGGCACGTCGTGGTGTTATGCCGGAATTGGTGACTTCTCGAATCTCGTTGACTCAGACAGGGCCGAGACGAGTGTCCCTCACTGCAGGGCCGGTTCTAGGATTCTGGTGGGCCTAAAGCAAGATTTTTGGGTCCCAAAACCAGGGCTGAAAGTAACACAGTCTGGCTCTGTGGTGCATTGGTTCTCATGGGGGACCCTAGGGGTCCTTGAGGGAGTTCCAGGGGGTCCCCCCAGCTAATTAAATCATGATAGTTAGGAACCAATATAAATTGGGGTCCCAGAGATAGAAGTGCCATTAAATGGGGTACGTAGCGACGGTTCGACTACAAAATGACGTCACTTGCGACTTCTGAAAAGCATTACACTGAATTAGAGTTACACCGGAAATCTGCACGTCGGAAAGTCTGAACTCGCCGAAGAAAAGGTTTCTGAGAAATATGGACAGGCCTTAGGGGCCGATTCATATGCCACTTTTAGAGCCAAATTTATTTTGGTTTGCGGAGTGACAAAATCTCGGTGGCACCGAACAGACGAATTAATGACGGTACTCCCCCCATTGCAGTATGAATCGCCCCTTTAATGCGTGTCAAACTGCATGGGGCCGGGGCCCGGGGGTCCTTGAAATTAAAATGGTTGGGTATCATTGCTAGAGCTGTAGAAAATCTCTTATGAATAGATATGTTCTGGCATATCTATTCAAATGGGGCCCTGGGGGGGTCCGCAGGCTAACAAGTGTCAATTTTGGGGGTCCTTGACATTAAAAAGTTATGAGAACCACTGGTCTGGAGTCACAGAAATCGATGAGTCATCAATTTTGGTGTAACTCGAGCTGAGAGCCAATGGGTGGAGGAAGAAGGATGACGTCACGCCGCTGCTAAGTGGGTTTGTTTGGGTTTTTTAAAGAGCCTGCTGCTGGTCTGCTTTGATGGTCGTGAAGAACGAAGAAGGACGGATGTGAAAGCAAACAAGAAGATGGACATCGATCCAAACTAAACGGTATGATTTACTTGTTTTCAAAGCGTTAACACAGATTATAGAATAGACTGCAGACAAATATTCATCACATCCCGTCGTGCTGTTTTGAACATCACAGTTTGGCAGCTAGCTGAGCAGCCTAGAACGATTTGCAACAATGTAAAATCCTGTTTGCTAATGTAGCCCTGAGACTGTGCATAACAATGGAAATATTAAAACGTTAAAATGCGTGTACATGAAACTGGGTTGATGGTTATTATTATGACATTGATGATCACATCTAGCAGTGCAGTGCCAGTGCCGTCCGTCCTCTGTGACATGATGACAACCATCTTGTGACCCAATAGAATCGGTCGATCCATTCTAATGTGTGGGTTGCCAAGGTAACGCCATACCACCGATGCTTTTTGTTTGCCTAGTAAAGTGATCAGTGATCATGAAAGTCGAACATCGGGTTTAGTGTGTGTCTGTGTGACACTGGACTGAAAGAACGCATTCGTTCTATTTCAGTGCTCAGAATGTCGACTACCTGCAAGACACGGTCTGCAGGTACATACAAGCAGTGTTGATCAATCTTGCATGGTCATGGATCATTGGTGATTAATGTGTGTACAAAGACCGTAATTGCTTGTGTGTTTGTATGTGAGAGTGAGAGCGCAATGGTAAGTGTTTATGAATTCTTGTGTCAATGTGAATATGTAATGTATATGTAATAGTAACTATTACATATACATTACATATTCACATTGACACAGTAACTATTAAATAGTTATTATTACTGCTGTAGGATTTCTGTGTCAGTGCTGTGTGTTTGTTCCTGTGTCGCAGAGATTGTTTTTTTTTTATGACATGGTATGGTGTGTTGACATTTAAAGAGAATACAATCCAAAACCTGCAAGAAAACAAATACATAATGTAAAGAAGGCTTTCATATACTTGCCAGCCTCAGCCTTAGTCATAGTGGATACCACGCGAGTTAGATCTTGTTCAGGGGGCCTGGAACCCCATTTATGGAGATAACTGAGCTATTCATGTATAACATCCCCATATACAGTATATGGAGATGACCTATCCAATAAAGTCTGACATCATAGACCCCCTCCTGGAACTACAAAATGAGCTAACTGAAACATCCAAGCCTGACATAGACTATCTTTGGGCTTGACCGACATTGGGATTCCATATGGATATGACTGACTCAGAGCGACATCACCGGGATGACACCACCCCTGCAGCCAACAATATAAGAGACTTCTGATCAATATAGATTCCATTGAGGGTCTGTCTGCAAGACTAGACCTTCAAGAGTTTCTTAGCAGATACTGTAGTCAGCATGGCTGTTCCTGCCGGCAGGTCTGTGGTTTTCGTTACTGGAAACGCGAGGAAACTTGAAGAGGTTATTCGGATCTTGGGAGACAAGTTTCCTTACAAACTCGTATCCAAGAAGATTGACTTGCCTGAATACCAGGGAGAGCCAGATGACATCTCCATACAGAAGTGTAAAGAGGCAGCATGTCAGATCGATGGGCCGGTGATAGTGGAGGACACCTGCCTGTGTTTCAGGGCCCTAGGGGGTCTGCCTGGTCCTTACATAAAATGGTTCCTTGATAAACTGAAGCCAGAAGGGTTGTATAAGCTCCTAGCTGGGTTTGAAGACAAATCGGCCTGGGCTCTCTGCACCTTTGCCTTCACTGCTGGGAAGAATGAGCCAGTACAGCTTTTCAGAGGGATAACAGAGGGGTCTATCGTGGACCCCAGAGGTCCTAGAGACTTTGGATGGGACCCCTGTTTCCAACCCGATGGTTATGACAAAACCTATGCTGAGCTGCCTAAAGATGTAAAGAACACAATCTCTCACCGCTACCGGGCACTGGCAGCCATGTCTGAACACTTCTCTAAGTTAAACAATGACACACCACAGAGCAAGAAGAAGCAGGAAGATGAACCAATCTGAGAGGCTCTGAAGCTAAATGTATTTTATAAATACATATATATTTTCAAAGTGCTAAAAAAAGACTAGACCTTCAAGACATTGACCAGTTTGGCTCCAAATAGGAGATAACTTGTGGACCCCTGAATGAACCCAGGTCGCGGGCCTCATACTCAAGTCCTACAGATTCCTTCCCTCTTCCGGCTAAAGGGACATCTCGGTTTAATTCCTACTTGGACACTATCACACAACAGGCCTTGACTTAGGTTTAGACCAGAAAGACAGACAGACAGAGACACACACACACACACACAACACACACACACACACACACACACACACACACACACACACACACACACACACACACACACACACACACACACACACACACACACACACACACACACACACCAAAAACATACAAAGAAATAAAATAAAGGATAATAATAAAGCACTTTAGCACACTAAAAATTGGACCAGTGCGAAGTGAGTGGTGCAAACACAACACACGTTCATATCTCCTTGTATGGGCGTTCTGGAGCATACATGGAGATCCGTAGTACTAATATATTTTTGGCTAATACGTTTTGGCTATCCATCCTTACATGGAGATCTGTACTAATACACACAAGGTGAAATGTAGGAGCGGTTTCACCGCTCAAAAATCACAGTTGTACAAGATAACAGAATTTCACCTATTAAAGTGGCTTGAGGTTGGATGCAAAACAATTGTTCACTCCTCTTGCATGATGACAAGAAGAATGTAAACAATTTCCATTAGTTGCACAGAACTCAAATCACACTTGGCATTTTGCTCCTTTTACTATGACAGGGGTCTTCAACGTTTTCAGGCCAAGGACCCCTTAGTTGAGAGAGAGATGAAGCAGGGACCCCCACACCGTATCATAGATTCCATATAGTTTCATTGTTTGACAGCACAATCATCAGTACAGTATATTTTGGATTCATGTTAATGTGGGTTTTCATATATTTAACCACTTGAACCGTCAATACTTAATAAACTTGACCTTTCACTGTACTTAGGCGGCATTCACACAGGCACGTTTTATTGCGATTAAAACGAATCCTCTAACGTATTGTCAGAAAATACACAACGTTTGGGCATGTGTGAAGATGCATCCGTATTCTTTTTCGAATCAAAGAAACTAATGCAAATCCACAAAAAAAACTGTGGTTTCGATTCGCTACAGCAAACCCTTCACTGTTGGTGTGAATCCATCCGTCTCAAATACAGGCAATATATAGAGCCATGTGCGGGTTCAATCCATAGTTATTTATAAAAGGTTAAATCCCCCTCCAGACCGTCCGTTCTCATTAGATTTCTGACCATTCTGGCCGCCTCCTCCCCTCATTGATTCAATTTCTGAGAGAGAGAGAGAGAGAGAGAGACACGTTGATGTCCTCCTCTTCGTAGATATTCATATCTTGCTATTAAAAGTATTTGCTGTCTGGTTTATTGCTGGTAGATTTTGCGAGTCCCTCCGGCCGCCGCTGGTTTTATTTTTTGATCGCCCGTTTACGACCGTCGACCGCAGATAAATAGGCTGACACCTGCGCCTCAATTTTGCGGCGGTCCTGCGGTTACAATGTGAGTTGAACTTGAAGAATTAATAAACACAGGGAGATGGAGGGGGCATTATTATGCAGCTTGGATACATACATGTCCCATGGACAGACGTGGACGATTCCTTGTTTCGGATGACAAAGTGCAGTGCGAGCGCAAACGTATCCATTAAATATGCAAGAATGTAGCAACTTCACCCCTCCCATTCGCACGACTAAACCGAATTATATTATGAGAATGTGGCCTTAGTCTGCTCTTTTCCCCCTCCAAAGCACTTTGCCAAAGATAACCGATCTACAAGCTCACAACGCCTCGCTTGTAGATCTTCTATTTTTGACTAAAGTTCTCAGAATATGGATTCTAGGGTTCAAGTGGTTAATATAAAAAAGGGGGAACAAAACAATTTTCTATCACACAAAGATTTGCAGGCCCCCCTGTAGTAACTCTGAGGCCTGGACCCCCTGTTGTACTATGAGTTGTGACAAATCTAATTGTTTCTTGGTTCTTGACAGGCAGTCTGTGTCCGACCCCAGGCTATATACGGACCCGGAAGCATGGAGGCACGCTTTGGCAATGTGGTGTTCAGCTCAAACTTCGATTCAGGGAACCTGGCCCGCGTGGAGAAGGTGGAGAGGGGCAGCTGCTCCCCGTCTGCAGACACGCCCTCTGTGGGGAACACCCCCGACTACGATTTCAACGTGTGGACAAGACCGGATTGTGCTGGGACGGAACACGAGAATGGAAACAGGTAGAACTAACTCCCTGAGCTCGGTTCATTTTCCAAAAGCCTTTGACCTGTATTAATGATGTATTATGTCTGTGTCTGGTCGCTCCAACATCGCGACCAATCACTAATGGGATTATTCAGCCTCATTGTAAAGAAAGCATTTTTTTCCTATAAAGGATACAATGAAATGATAAATAATGAAATGAAAAAATAAAAAGGACAAAACAGATGGCAAAAAGTTGTGTTCAGAATGGAGAGTGAAATCGAGTGAGCAATAGTGTTTCCTTTTTCCAGGCCTGTAAATTATATGTGGTTATCAAATTTCAATGAGAGCGTTTTTTCTTTTTACAAATTGTCATAGAACAAATGGAACAAAGAAGTGGGTTTAATTCTCTATTTCACCAAGTTCACAATAATGACACAGTCTTTGATCTAACTCAGTTCCAGTGTACCGATGTGTCAATGTAAATGGTGAATTCATATAGCACCTTTATCCAAGGCGCTTTACAAGGTGCTTTACATTCACCGATTCCCACACACATTCATACACCAATGGCAGCACCAACCTGCTCACCAGGAGCAACTAGAGGTTCAGATTCTTGCTCAAGGACTCTTCAACACTAACACTGGGGGAGCCCGGGATCGAACTGGGAACCCTCTGTGTTCTAAGACGGCAACTCTACCCCTGAGCCACTGCCGCCCACTATGTATGTAGCGCGGCAAAAGAGATTGCTTGCTCTTGGATAGATCGTTCTGTATGAGTGACTGATACTTTTTGTATTTCTATTGAATTTCCTTCAATAGAGTGGAATCTAATCCAATCTAATATTGTGAAGTGGAATTCTTTTCCATTTAATTTCACTGCCAGTAATAATTTGATGTCATTCATTTTGGGCCCAAAACAGTGCAGATCAAGAGACTTGTTTGTGTACTTGTAGGTTCACTGCACATAGCCTGTTGGAGCTCCATTATTTACTCTGTTGTTTTCCATGATTCATATGCTGTGTCTTTGCATGCCAGGTCATGGTTTTACTTCAGCGTGCGTGGTGCCATGCCGGGGAAGGTGCTAAAGATCAACGTGATGAACATGAACAAGCAGAGTAAACTGTACAGCCAGGGAATGGCGCCGCTGGTACGCACGCTACCTGGAAAAACACGCTGGGAAAGGGTCCGTGACAGACCCACTTTTGAGGTACAAACTCGCACCCACACATCCACCCATGAACAACAAATTAACTGTTGATGTAAAGATGATGGGTAATACTGTAGATAAGCCTGCTAACTCAATTTTACCACTGTGACCAACATGTTATGCCCCACTGCCACAATCACATTTACCTCTACTTGTTATTGCAAACACACACCTACAGTATAAGGCCACATAACCTGCTGACAATTTGAGAGATTGGAGGAAATGTTTAATTACTGATCTTGATACATGTCTTTCTTGACCCGGACTCAAACCCAGAACTTTGCGAATTCTGCAATACTGAATATGTCAACGATGTGTTTCTTTTCTTTTTTAATGACATCTCTTCTTATGGCAACCAGATGGTGGACAACCAGTTCATCCTGTCTTTCACCCACCGGGTGTTAGAGGTGCGCGGGGCGACCACCTACTTCTCCTTCTGCTATCCATTCTCCTACGGCGAGAACCAGGAGATGCTGGGACGCCTGGACCAGAGCTACTCCAGTGGTGCCCAGCTCAGCCCCAACAGGTAGAACAGGACTCACGTTAACGCACAGTGCTCAGACAGTGACTATAAAACCGGTGCTTTAGACGGACGTCTCTGTTGCTTTTGTTCGTTTGTTCAGTCATTCTCTCATTTATCCCTCCCTCCCAGCTGTGCACCAGAGAGCGTATATTACCACAGGGAGTTGCTGTGCCACTCTCTGGACGGTAACAGGGTGGACCTGCTGACTGTGACCAACTGCAGCGGGATGCGGGAAGAGAGGGAGCCCCGTCTAGCCAATCTATTTCCAGACAACAGCACCCCGCGGCCGCACCGCTTCCCTGGAAAGCGGGTAAAAACTTTCTTCCCCCTTTCTCTGAGGGTAGATGCAAGCCTAATTTATACTTTGTTGCATGGCAGTATAGCGCAAATTATGTAATTATTATAGAGCAACACAGTTGTTAATTTTGACGTCCTCTTTAGGATGACGATTGATAGTATTGATAGCGGACTGTGTGTGTTTTGTGCAGGTGTTTTTCCTCAGCAGTCGCGTGCACCCTGGGGAGACTCCCTCCTCCTTCGTCTTCAATGGTTTTCTCAGCTTCATCCTGAGGAGGGACGACCCGCGGGCTCATGCACTCCGTAACATGTTCGTCTTCAAGCTCATTCCCATCCTCAATCCAGATGGGGTGGTCCGTGGCCACTACAGGTATGACGCACGTGCACACAGGCAACACTATTAACATTCTCTTACAAGGTGTCTCTTTTGGGATGACATTGTTCAGATGCTTTATAACCTGTGACCAGCGGCCATAAACAGGTTTTGAAGCCATGCACCCTGAAGCCATACAAACAAAAGAGTAACAAAGTCATGATGTCACTCGCTCATCCCCCGGTTCGCAGAAGTAATTTCTCTATGGAGAATAACATTGAGTCATCTTAAAATCGTCTCATATAAGCATTGTGGCTCAAAAATAAACAAATGGTCTCCGTGATATTGTTGAGGAGTTGGCTCTGTATGGTTTATGATATTAAGTCACTAATATTTGATACAGTCTGTTTCTGGTGAAAATGTAACTAATTTGGTGACGGTAACATAATCATTTTCTCACCATCAGTTGATTCTTCATATCCATATGAGTCAAACTGCTGAGATCATTTGTTTATGTTTGGAACACAGTTCTTATATGACGTGATATGAAAACAGTCTATGGGAATTCAGAATGGGGGGGGGGCAGTGAGGATGTGTAAATGACGTCAAACTTTGTTACTCTAGTCTATGCAGAAGCATGCAGTGGTGCTTCTGCTACTGTTATCCCTGATATTTAGTGGACCGGTGGATCCAGACAATGCACCATACCGGTTAGATGCTATAGTGAAGCCTCTCTCTATGTTCCCTGTGCAGGACTGACTCCAGGGGTGTGAACCTGAACAGACAGTATCTGAACCCCAGCCCCGAGCTGCACCCTTCCATTTATGCAGCCAAAGCACTGCTGCTCTACCACCACACCAACAACCGCCTGCAGACCCTGCACTCCAACACACACCCCAACAGCCCCACGCTAACACCCACTATCCCCCTCGGCGCCAAGCCCACCAACCAGCCGCAAGCTCCTCCCCTCACCGCTCTGGAAATCACCCTGAACCAGCGCAACGTGGTGAAGGACACAAACCCCGCCCACCCGGAAGTCCCCGCGGTGACGGCGGAGAATGCCTGGGTCACTCCAGAGACGGGAAAGGGGGACGTCGGGAACCTTTCGGCGGTCTCCTCGGAGACGGTGGCCCCGATCACCATAGAGCCGTTGGCCCCACAGGAAAAGCAGGAGCCTCCTATCCCACCCCATGAGGGGGGCGTGGCCTATTATGTGGACTTACACGGTCACGCTTCAAAGCGGGGCTGCTTCATGTACGGAAACAACCTTCCTGACGAAGGCCAACAGGTGAAAAGCAGTCGATATTACATTATTATTATAGTGTGTGTGTGTGTGTGTGTGTGTGTGTGTGTGTGTGTGTGTGTGTGTGTGTGTGTGTGTGTGTGTGTGTGTGTGTGTGTGTGTGTGTGTGTGTGTGTGTGTGTGTGTGTGTGTGTGTGTGTGTGTGTGTGTGTGTGTGTGTGTGTGTGTTACATGTCTCCATTCCGACATGTCTCCATTCCGACACTAACCCTATACCTAACCCTAATCTCTATGGAAGTGTTGCCACTCCGACAATAAGAAGTCAATGTCGGAATGGAGAGCAGCCCCTGTGTGTGTGTTAATTATTATCCTTGAAATGATACCAAGAAAAAGTGATTGATATGCAGCAGTTGAGTTATTATTCTTATATGTGTCGCCAGTTATTTTCATATCATCAGCTGGAATCAGTTCTTCTCTCCTGTTAATAATAATGATAATGTTGCCAGCCCACCCTCCCTTTGCTGGTTAGTCAAAATTCTAAATGTTGAAGATCCATGGTCACATATTTATTTTCTCCTATGCATAGCAGTAGAGGTGGTGGGATATTAACCCGGACTCTTCATTGCAGGTAGAGAACATGCTCTACCCGAGGCTGATCGCCGTGAACGCCGCACACTTTGACTTCCAAGGCTGTAACTTCTCGGAGAAGAACATGTACGCCCGGGACAAGAGGGACGGCCAGTCGAAAGAGGGCAGCGGGCGAGTGGCCATTCACAAGGCCATAGGGCTGTTGCACAGGTGGGAGATCACGTGACACGCACACGTGCACACAGGGGCTGAGGCACGCCAGGTTACATGTTTAGTTTAGTTTAGTTTATTAGCACATGGTATATCATTAGCAGATTTAAAAGTTCAATAAGAACAATACAATAGAATACAACAAGGGGAGCAGCTGTGCAATAAAGAACTAAAAACACAGAAACTGCACAAAAAGAACAAAAACAAGAGGAAAAAAGAAAAAAGAACATTAAGAAAGATAACACATCAGTAAACTAAATCATGTGGAATACAGTAAGGAAGAAATAAGATATACGGTAGCTCTAGATGTTTTTTTTAATATTGGCAAGGATATTGATGACTTAAGTGAAGCATCTTGACAGTTCCTCAAATGAGGGCCTCTAAATTTGATAAATGATTGATGTTTTGAAGTACGACAATTACAAAAAGGTAAATCAAAACCATCCCTTTGCCTTGTGTGGTAGTAGGAGTGAACATTTAGTAAGTTCTGAAGGAAAATACAATTACAATGTATTCTTCAAGACATGGAAGAGTCTGTAAACTATTTACAGACTGAACAATTGGTTTGTTGTGCCAATGACATTAATTTGTAAAACTCTTATCAGGGCTTCAGCAGAAAACCCACAACGTTCAGTTTGCTAACAGCTGAGGACCAGCTGCTTTTTTCTTTCATTTATTGGATCGCAGTTTAAGTTCCTGTGACAAAGGTTTAGTCAAAAGCTGGAAGGACTTATCTCACACATGTCTCTGGTGGAAGCCAACTGACATTTATTAACTACCAAACAGACAAGGGAACCTCAACTTAGAAAGAAAATATAATAATAAAAAATACTCGCCATGCATTTCTAAGACAGACACAGCAGAGACTGACTACTTTTCCAGTGTCTCTGGCTGTCACTTGCTGTGGCCTCAGACTCACTGCTAAAACAGAAGAGAAAGCGAACCTGATTAACTGGCTTTTAACAAAGGCAATGAATTAGAAACTGTCTGTAAGACAGAAAAAAACAATAAAGCACACACATCCACTCACTGAAAACCAGGTGCTGGGCTGTGGTCACAATCCAATAGGAATAAAGTCTGCACACTGGGTCATGCTCCAAAGCTTAAAAATGTATTTGATTCCCTTACACGATCCTAACCCTTTGGTTCCATTTTCTAAATTAGAAACAGGTAGACCTTTTTGACGGCAGTCAATATGGCTAAGGATTTGTTCCATTCAGGCCAGAGTCAGGGTGCGTAGCTATTGTGCATGTTTGCTCACTGGAAAGGCTCCGCTACACTAATGGAACAGAGCCTTAATTAGTATAGTTTTCAACGCCTGAAGGAAGTAACATTGCACAGCAAACTTCTGTCAGTCAATATGGCTGTCAAAAAGGTATTTTAGGAACGACTGTATCTCAACTCTGACATACATAGCTTCTGAAATACACCCAGAGAGAAAAAAGGTAGAGGAAGTCATTGCAAAATGCAATGGTTGCAGCTTGAGTCTAGAGACCGTATTAAGGTGTAACAAAAACAAAACAAGTCATAATCATACTACAGTATACATGGTATTAATGTTCATTTGAATGCATTTTCTCTGTCATTTTTCTTCCTCCCCCAGTTACACATTGGAGTGTAACTACAACACAGGGAGAACAATGAACACCATCCCGCCAGCCTGCCATGACAATGGACGGGCAACGCCCCCACCTCCTCCCTCGTTCCCCCCCAAATACACCCCCGAAATATTTGAACAGGTGGGTGTGTTGGGAATTACACGTTCCTGTGTCTGGGATCACACACATGATAGAACCTTTGTTTCTGATCAAGCAAAATCAGATTTGTTGAGAGCCACGTGTCATTTCCCATAATGTCACAAGCTAGGAGTTGCTTAGCAATGCATAAACAGAGCAGTTATTAAAACCTGTTCTTTAAACTTTGATAGCTCATGTACGTATACACAATGTATAAATATAATGGAAAACTTGAGGTCATGTATTGTAGCTAATAACATCACGGCTTTGATCTGTGTCTATTGTTCGCCATAATGCACTCCATTCCATAATCCCTGCTTTTCTCTCCTCATTTAACCATTTCCCCCTAATAGTTTTTGTTTGTCCTGAATCGTTACGGTATTTCTTTAAGAATATTTATTTTGTGAAGAATATATACATGTGTGCACTGTGTTTGTGTGTGTGTGTGTTCCAGGTGGGTCGCGCCGTGGCCATCTCAGCCTTGGACATGGTGGAATGCAACCCCTGGCCTCGGCTGGTGCTGTCGGAGCACAGCTCCCTGACCAATCTCCGAGCCTGGATCCTCAAACACGTCCGCAACACCAAGGGCCTCAGCACACACATACACGCCCCGCCCCCTCCCAGGATACACCACAGCGGCAGCAAGGCGTCGCCGCCAAAGACCTTCAACAAGTGGGTTCACAGCAATTTTTCATGCACACTTCACGGTTGACTCGCGTGCTGCTGACATGTTTTAATGGTGTTTTGGGGTTTGTTTTCACGGTGTGCCCAGGGTTTGTCTGTAGATAGATATATTGTTGTACAGTAGGTGTGATATTAAAATGTAATTATTGGCAGGGGTTGACACCAGTGTTTTAGTACTCGAGTCAGGACTCGAGTCCACATTTTCATTGACTCAATCTCGTCTCAGTCTCGCCCATGATTTTACTCGGTCTTTCTTGACTCAGTCTCCATCTCGGACTAAGGGACTTGGGACTCTTCCCCCAAGACAATGCAATGAAATAATTGTATTATACCCATATTATGAGGAGCCCATTAACATTATAAGAGAGCTGTCTGGCACTTTTCATTGATGAATTACTAGATGATGTGTCTACAGTAAATGGTTTAGTAAGAAAACCCATAGTCTGGAAAATGAGACAAAAAGTGCAAATAATAGCAGGAACTAAGATGTAAAATTATGTCCTGGGAATCCCATGACGTTATATCTAGATCTATCTTCTTCATTTTGCTCTCAAAGTGCACCAGAGCAATACATTTAACTTACAAATGCAATGAAAAGGGATAATACCCACTAACCACACCTCAGTACATATCAAATGAGGACCTTCTTTTTTTTTAATTTCTTTTTTTATCTGGTCTCGGTCTTGACTTGGTCTTGACCCCCTCCTGCACTCGGTCTTGACTTGGACTCGCTTTTGGTGGACTCGACTACAACACTAGTTTACACTAACGGTTGCCTGACTGCCCTTGGGAAGTAAATGAAACATTCGGGCATTCAGTCTTCATTAATTATTGGCTATTCATGAAGGACAATGCTACCTGTTTACAGTACAACTAGCAGCATGCACTCATTCTGTTGTTCAAAGTGACTATCGCCACTCTGCAGTTAATCGACTGGATTTAACATTAATTAGTTCTACAAGAGTAAGGATTTACGGTACTTGTCGGGCAAGTGGGCATGACCTTTGGGCAAGTAGAACATGACCTCCTGTACTTGCCCAATGGGCAAGTGCCTCTGAGACCTTAGTGTCAACCCTTCATAAAGCAATTGCTAATAAGAGTCTTTTTATTTTATTTTGCGTGTATGTGTGTATGTGGGCAGCTCTCTGTCTGGCTCGGCATCGGAGAACACCCTGAGTCGACGTGTTCGCTGCAACAGCCACAGTAGCAGCAGCCAGACACCCTCGCCGAAGATCCACTCCTCCCCCAGCTTCACCTTCGGCTGTCCCCCGCCGCGCACGCACGTGCACACACACCACCAGCACAGCAGCAGCAGTAGCAGCAGCAGCGCGCACGCCGGCGTTCGCTTAGGCAACAAGACACTTGGACCAGTCAGAGGTAAGACAATCTGCTCTGTCACTTCTCCTTCCCTTCACGCTCCCTCCCTCCCTTTATCTTTCACATTCTCTTGGTTAGACGCATATCCCTCTCTCTATTCATGAAGGTTTTCGGAGGCTGAGGGCTGCTTGTGTTGGCCTTCTCTATTGAAGCTCAAAGCTAGCTCAAAACTAGATTGATATGTCAACGATGATGTGTGTATCTGTGTGCTGATTGGCTACTTGTGTTGCTGTGGTGGTGATGTAATGGCAGTCCAGCCTCTGGTTATTTTTTCGCTTGGATTTTTATGACATGCTAACATTACCTCACCTCCACTAAAGCCTGAGTTATTATACGTAGTTGCACACCACATCAAGCACTGGAAATAAGTCACAGGGGGGACAAAAAATGTTCTAGTTTCCATTTCCTGGAAAGTAACAGTTTTGGTCCAATAAGCTTTCTTCCCGACAGCGACATTATACTCAATATACTGTAAACAGAAAGACAGACAGTCTCCTGTCTCCAAAAGTTTCAAGCTTGCCTCACAACATGGCTATAGTGATTTCAATTCTTATTGGCCAAGGCAAGGATCCATTACAAATCCCAGTCTTAAGTTGGGGAACCCTAGACCTAGAGGGTCTATCGTTCCACCTGCTGCAGGTAAACCATCCTTCTGTCTAAATCTAAAGTTGAAAGTTTATGACTTGTACTGTAGTTGTTTTGACTTTTTTATTTCTCTATAGGTCTGATGGAAGGACTAGTATTTTGGTTTCACAAACTACAAGACCTTATAAACATCTAGCATTGGGTTTCCTGGTAGCCACAGACCATGGGATCACTCACTATACTATGCTCCTAGAGATTGAATTCGACCCCCGTCCTGTCTCATCCCTCTCCTCTCTCTATCCCAGTGGCGCCACTTCAGCATAAGCTAATGTGTGGCATGGTCACCTGATAGCGTCGGTACCAATGGTTAGGAAACACTCATTTCCGACATGGGCTATTAGCAGGTACAACAGTGTCAGATAACAAACAGCATCATCCTTTAAACATCTTCAATTAGAATTCTCCAAGACACGTATACAAACATTCAGGGGGAAAAACAAAACATCAAAATGGTGGTGTTGAAGTGATTACTCCCTTTAATATCTCATTTATAGATTTACAATCTTGAACATGTGCAGAAATGGCTTGAGGCGACTTAAGTATGCTGTTGTGTAAATCAACAATTACATTTTTGGTGGTTTTTACCCCTTTTTCTCCCCAATTATGCCAATTGCATCCTCCCCACACACATTTCTGTGTTGACGCTGCTGTTGTAGCCTACTGACTCACCTACCAGTGAGGAACCCCCACCAGGAGGACATAGAGCCTTCGTCCTACTCCTCCTGCTGACAGGTGCCGCCCCAGCCCGTAGGATTACATGCAGTGACAATTCTCACCCTCCCCGCCCCGGCTTCCTTCTCCCGAACATTGGACCACCTCGTTGGGAATTTCTATCCCCCCTAAAAAATAAAATAATCCAGAAATGTTTTTATTTTTTATATAATAGTTTTTATCCCTCGATTTTGTAAGCCATTTTTCACCCAGTGACAATTGCCTAAGCTGTAATCCTGGGCTCTGCTCAGAAATGTTTTTTAAACAATCACATTTATATATTGACCAATATTTAAATATTGTGGGGCCTAAGTATGGCAGCTATCATGCCTTGCCATACCCAAACAGCTGCTCTGCCCTTAAATAAATATCAATAATCAATATTGGGGTGAAGGGCAACTTTGACTAGAAGCTCCTGTGCATGTGTGAGTACATCCCCTGCATGTCTGAGCCAGGTGTGTGTGTGTGTGTGTGTGTGTGTGCCTCTCTCTCTGTGTAGATGCTAAGAGTCAAGAGAAGAGACGCCCTGCCCACCACCGCTCCATCCTCCGGTCTCCTAGCAACAGCCACACCCCCGCCCGTCCCCCACCCTCACCCCCCTCCTCCTCTTCCTCCTCCTCCTCATCGTCGGTGTGTGCAGCGGGCGGCTGCCCCCTCCCGGCCGCCGTTAGTATGGCAGGTCTGTACTCCCTCCAGCCCCCAAGCCTGTCTGCCCTGCTCCCCTCACTGCAGGCGCTGGCCCGCCCTGGGCAGCTCCTCCAGAGCCGGGCTACCAGCTCTCCAACTGGGCCCACACAGGACTGAATATATTTGTGTGTGTGCGTGTGCGCGCGTGTGTGTGTGTGTGTGTGTGTGTGACTGTGTGCGCGTGCGTGCGTGGGCGTGAATAAGAACAAACTTGGTGCTAGCCTAACTGTTTTACATTCCTCTGATTTCCCTTTTCTTCTTTTTGCCTTCTGACCTATTTATGAAATTAATATATCAGCAATATCTATTCTGCACATATTAGGAGCCATGCCCTCATTTCGGATATACATTTATTATTATTGTTATTATGTAAATAAGCAGTTCAAGCAGAGGTGCCAGTGAGTGTGTTAGCCTAGCTAAAATAGAGACTGCACTTTGAACGGGCTATGAAGCACATGTGCACAGCCCAACTCTAGAAATACTGATGCCAATGGAAATACACTCACAAGCCTTTTCTGCTTGTAGCCAAATAATAAGCTAGGAAGCAAAGTTACTGCAGAAATCTTTCTTTAGAAAAAAGAAAGGATTTGACCCCAGTATTTCTTTTTTTACTTGTTCTGTTATAAGCTTAAAGCACATTTGGTTTTTACTTTTCTTATTTTATTTCTTTGTCGTTTTATTATACTTGCTTGCGTTTAATCTGGAGGCTTCACACCAGCAAACATATTGTATATTGGCTGTTTGGTGTCACTAAATTGGACTGGATATGCTCTAGAATAAGTTTCACCTCCCAGAGAATTTAGACCACTTTTGATATGAGCTGACATACATTTATTTGAGTGTAAACGTATGATTGACAATAATTTGCCGTTATGGATTCATTTCATAGTTCTGGAGTTTGTGTGTCCAGGCTGTGAAGCTCTTGAAGGCCTCAAAGCACTGTCATACAAACATCATGTGAAGTAGGGCTGGGCAATGCTGTGTATGGATACAGTATATCCATATCGTCTGTTTGAACATTGTCAAAAGGATACAGGTCCAGTGGGCACCTAAACCTTGTAGGCACCTCAATGTCAAAGTGTCTGTTTCTTTCCAAAACCTAAATTTACCCTTCAACTCCCATCCCCAAAATGACTGGCTATCACATGTTTTGTAGCATTTTGGAATTGGTTGAAATATTGGGCCTAAATGTACAAAGAAATATATATATTGGCCCTCATTTGTAAATTAAATATAGATATACAATCAAATATAAATATAAAATAAATACATATTTTAAAGAATGGTGCCCAGTGTTCGCAGGGGCCCAACGTTCACAAACAGCAGATCTTTAAGCTCACTTAAGGGTTGGCGTGTTGTGAATGTCTAGTATTTTCACTATATTGGACAATTTTTGAAAAAGAAAATATCGTCACAAAACGATGTTACTACAATATCAATTGTTAAATTGGCAATTTACCAAAAATAAACTGAAATTTTATCTTATGCATATCGCCCAGCCCTAATGTGAAGCACAAGCTTTATGTCTTGTTAATGTCTATATGTGCACAGTTGTAATTATGTGTAAGCACGGTGTGACACCAGAGAGAGATCTTGTGGAACGGCGGTTAATTATGGCCATGGTTTTGAGTAATATTTATTAAGTAATAATTAAGTTGGGTCCAGTGTACCTACACTACAGTTTTTCTAAGCTGGTGTTGGGGAGTGTTTATGATTTAAATCTTAATATATTTTTTAAACAAATTTAACCATTTAGACCGGGTACGCATTATTGCGTATTATTATTTTATGCTTTAATTTTCGCCGAAAGTTCCCCCGCAGGATAGATACACAGGGATTCATGAAGTTATCTGGTATGGTGCATCTTGTGGTTAGTGCGGGACAGCTTTATCTCAGATGGATTATTTGAAGAGACCCCACCATGATTTATACTAATGAGATTATAGTGTGTTGTTTTGTTTCTAATTCAGCTCATCTCAGATCTTGATGAGATGTAAAAGGCCCAGAGATTTGACCTAAGCAGAGGTTTGGCTGTGTAGTAGAGATGGATTGCAGTCACAGTGGTAGAATGTCTTTAACCCCCAGAATATCATCTGACCAGTATACACACCAGGCCAGGTAGTGGAGCATTGTTCAGATGAACCTTTTATTGTAAAATCAGGAGTGTTCATTTAATATATAAAAATGTACCCCTTGTTTCACTGTGTACCATTCCGATTTGTCCGTTTCATGATGACATTTCTTCTGTTCTGTAGCTGTTCTGTCCCTGTGCTGTGATTTGTATTGTAGCAATGGTGTGCTCTTGTCTGTATTGGTTTGCTGTTATGAACAGTGGGCGTTTTGAGCACCCAGCCCTCGTCTTGGCCAGGAACTCTTGAGTTTTGAGGCAGTCTAATGCTTTCTTCCTTCACTTGCTTCATTGTCTCCTCACCAGGCAAGAAACTCATCCGTACAAGGATGTGCTGACTGAGGCGATGAGAAGATTGAAGTGAAGTCTGGCTTTGACTAAAAGATCAATTGCAATTTAGTTGTCTTTTTTATATATATACAGTATATATATATATCTATATACAATTGTCCATTTTAAATTCAATTTACAATTTAGGCATTTAGCAGACGCTATTTCTGGAACACAAAATATAAAACCACAGCTTCCAATATTTGAATCATGAATTATGATGAATCTTCTGATAGTCATCGTGTACTGTAGCCTATTACCCACTGCATACCTCATAGTAGAAAACGTATAGGATGAGCTTTTCAGTTCATGACATCTCAGTACTGTAACTATTATGAACACCCTTATCTACAATCACACTTGTGAACATGTGTGTCTCTTTCTTGGTTGTTAGAGCAGATTTGCTCAATTCAGAATAACAGGAATAAAGACATTGGGTGGAAACATGTTTATAGTCACATTCTTCTTGTGCTCTTCAATGCACTGCTAATTACAGACAATACAGTGTCTGATTTTCAATCGGCTATTTGGAGAAATGTGATCATTTTTGGCGCGTGACACTGTTGTGCAATGAAGTGTACATTAGGCTTACATTAGGCTTCATTCCTTGTTGAGAATCTTGGCATTTCCTTGGACGTGGTGCTAACCTTCTTCTACACGACCATGGTCATGTGTTTGTCTGTATGGATACAGTATGTCCTCCAGCCAGTGTCTGTCTTTACCCTGCTTTCTCTCCCTATTTATTCTCTAATAAAAACTATCCTTCTGTGGAGAAACTTTCATTCAAAAATGCGTGTTGGACCTCTCGTCTCTACTGACTCCACTTCCGTGAATGTGTGTTTGTGCGCGCGTATGCGTTCAGTTGTTTTCCCTTCTATCCCACACTGTTAGAAAATTACTTATGATTCATCCCTTGCAGCTTTCATCTATAGCAAATGTAATGACCGATCGCTGCCTGTTAGGGGTCTAATTATGACATGTACAGTATACTCCGTAGTACGATGGTGTCGCTTGCCAGAAAGAACGGATCTGTTCGTTTTACACAATCATGTGATGGAGTATAAATTGAGCTTCTTGTTCTGTATATCTATTGTTTTTTTGTAATGCTTCTCAGGCAGTTAAGAGTACAATATTGCAGCCTCTTCCCCTCAGGCAGAAGCTATACAGTGACATCCAAGTCATGATGTGGACAATGCATAATGACCTCTGCCAAATGTATTGCATAATTCACTTGCACCAATACTTCCAGTTCCCACATTTTTATAAAGCGTTATGCATGCATCATGGCTTGATATGTGCGTTTCATCTTGCTTCCCTCTTCCCTCCCTCCCTGGTTGTGATGTACTGTCTGTGTGCTCCTCTCTGGTCGGCAGGCCTCAGCTGTCCAGATGTCCAGACTGGAGGGTCCAGTCCGGTGGGTGGGCCCAGGAGGGTCTTCCCCATGCGGTCTGGGAAAGGTGGGAGAGGAGGCCGGAGTCTATCATTCATACATCAACCTCCAGAGCCACACACAAAGGTCAGATTGTCTGGATGACTCACCCACACTTGAGGAAACGGCCACGAAGCACCTTTAATATCATTAAAGAATCCTCCCTGCATCTCACCCTCATAGACTATATATTGACATTCTGGTAATTATATATGCACTGTAAAATCCCTATTTATATATATATATGTGTGTGTGTTAGTAAAAAATCGAAATGTGTCATAACTAGTATCCGTGTTTTTGCGCTGTTGCATACGTTTTACTTTTCTTTGTTTACATTCTTGTCTCTCTGACCCAGACTCCCAAAAAAACAGGACCAGATCACATCCTTGCCTCCATTGAGTTCAGCAAGTTAGTAACATATTTAAAAGTCTATTCAAGTTGGGGAAATACAGCTTCATACATCTCAGCCAAGTGAAATTGTTCATTGCAAATGCTAATAATTATGTGTGGAAAATATAATTATTATACCTGTCTTGTCACCTGACCAGATGTGAGCTGCAGCCTCGGATGAGTCGCATCCCCATCAGGAGGGTGGGGTCAACTGAAACCCCTCCCACACATGACACAAACACCTCCCCTTCTAGCAATAATCCTGCATATGAGTATTCAGCTACCATGAAGGTCTGGAGACTCATCAAACCTGACCTCCGCAGACACTTGTCTTTGTCAGGCATGTACTCACACACATTGAAGATAACCTCACATGTCGGTTTCACACCAATCTGAGCAACATGGATAACATGAATATTATGGCCATGTTGGTCCATGCCTTACCCCTTATGCCTAAACTCTTAACTCTGATCTACAAGCTCACAACATTTCGATGTAGTTTGGCTATTTTAAGTATTTTAAAATGTTTTTCAAAATATTAAAGGCAAAGACGTTTAGGGATAAGTGGTAAGGCATGGATGAAAATATAGCAACATGAGTCTTGCCTCAATGCTCTCTGAAATGTTTGTTCCTTATCCTAAACATAACTATACAGTGACTCTTATTGTCTCATTTCACTGTGCAGGTGTATCTGGAAATGAGGGTCCGACTCCTATACAATTAACTCCTAACGCCCTGAACTGTACAGACAGGAGTTTCCTCTGTCAAGGAGATTCTATCATAGAGGCCGCACCAGAGACAGAGCAACAATGGCAACAGGTGAACATACTCAACATAGGCACACACACCAGTTCAACTCAAAGGCAAACTAAACTTGACCCGGTTCTGTCTTGTTCCCCTCCTAGGTTGAAGGGACTCCAGTCACTCCACTCATCTCACTGTCTGAGCCTGTGAACGTGTGCGAAACATCGCCCATGTGTGGAGAGGCATAGGAACTGCGTTTCAACTCCCTCCAAAATCAAAGCAGACGCCTGTTTGTGGCTTCTTACGTCTTAAGCCCAGTCCACACTGCACCGCTTGCTTCACCTGTCTGAAACTGGACAGTGCAGACCGCTGCAATTTCTTGCAAAAGATTGCAAGTTGCGACTAGTTGAATTGGAGTGCACTGGCCTTTAGATGTAATAAATACAGTGTGACACCAAGAGAAGCAGAAAATAACTGATATTCATGCGCATATTCCCCCCTGTACTGGGAGTGGGACCAGGGAATGTCCAGAATATCCACTGCTGGACAGAACTCGATTTGTGGGGGGTTAAGTGCCTTTGCTCGAGTCAAGGGTAACACAAGAGGGAGGAGCCATACTCAATTTACCCCAACCAGATTTTCCCAGCTGGTCTGAGAGACTCAAACTGGATAGCTTGATTGAAAGCCTCTAAACGTTTGGCTTCCATCCCGTCCTTTTATCCTACCCATTCATGATGTCATAAAAGCACTGACCAGTTTAACCGTTTTGCACTGCTCTGTTACTCCAGCACATGAATACAGAGAACTGACATTTACTGATATAAGCACCCCAGCACCTTTTTAATTGTAAATACTGAAAATGTTTTAATGTAATTTGATGTATTTTAGAAGAATGTGTGCAAGTCATGTGTTTCCTTTGTGAACAACAGTGTGCTAACAACTCTTGTGTAGAACTTTGTATTGTATATCTTAGGCTTAGGGCATTAACCAAAAGGTTGACAAGTCGACTTCATTACAAGTCGACTCCCACCAGGGAAAGTCTAAAATGCTAAAAACATTTTTTTCATTGTGTACGCGTGTACAGCTTTCCAACCGAAAGATTGCTTATTGTCAAGGAAAGAATGATTCTCTCCTTTTCCAACTGTTTTTTTCAATGGAATTGAGCACAGGGTTTCGGATTGTGTCCCCCCGTTCACGCACAGTGTGATGACGTCAAACAATAAAGTCGACTTCAACTCAACTTTTTACTGAGTTGAGTCGATCACAAACAAGTTGTTAATGCCCTAGTAGTACATCTGTTAGACTGTTACCCATCCTCGTTACACATTCCTAGAGCTTTATGTTCACAACACAATATAACAGCAGGTCTGATAATACTGTAATATGATATATAACTTGTGTGTGTGAGGCTAAGTAAGTGTGTTGTGTTGCTGTCAATTATAAACAAGCATATCATGGACTGAAATGTTCTCAAAATGAATAAAACAGTCACTACGATATTACTGTCAGTGTCAACTCATTTTAGCCATCATTACCCTTTTGGTGGATATATGTAGATTGTAAATAAATAATCAATCAATAAAAATAAATAATCAACTGAAGCAGAATGCAAATGACATCCACTTAGACATATTTTATTAGAAAAAGACACTCCTGTACAAACTTAATGACATGGAAAAGAATCTCTGGGGAGGCTGGGAATGTTTCCAGGGTGATGTCAGTGCCACAGATTCTCATCTCTCACCTGCAAGAGATCCAGGGACATTGTTAATATGTTGTACAATTAGCCTTGCAAACAACTGTTGGAAGTGCTGGATACTTAGTCAATATCCGCTGATGCTATGTAACGTTCTATAAATATGCAAAACAAATTCATCTTTTGTTGATATCTGAGCATGTCTATGACATGTATTTTATGATCGAGTATAGACATTAGAACAGCTACAGCAGTATGCGGTTGATTGAATGTATTTTGGAATATACTGTAAGAAGAGAGCATGTCCATCACAAATAACACAGTACACATCACACAAAGCCCTAAGGCTTATTTCCTTTGTTTTAAATGTATACTACAAAACTGCTGGGCCAGAAAATGTGCCTAGTGTTGAACTGTATTATTCTGACCACCCCTCCACCTGGCTACAACAAAGTAACCTTTTCTGGTTTCGCCAACAAAAACGTACACTCACCTCCCCAGAAACTGCAGAGGGGGCTTGGCATAGTTGGAAAGCTACTCCTGCTTCTTGGGGTTGTTAACAGCAACGTAGTGGTACAAGACAACCAGCAGGAACAATGACACGCCAAGCATGTTGGCGAATATGGCCAGCTGTACATCGGTCACCATTCTGCAAGGGAGTAAAAGTACTTGAATGAGAGAACAACACGCACACTTACAGATTGACATGTTTCCAATAATCTGGAAATGTATGTTTTCAATTCATTCTTGAAAACAGGATTATGAGTCCACACTCCACACCACACATACTCCCATGAATGTTTGTATTCATAATACCACTAAAGGTCTTTGGGGCATGATCTTGTGTATGGACTAATTTGTCTGTTTTCATGTGTTCTTCTGTACACGCACCTGGTATTAGGCCTATACTGTATATCGTTTGAATGCATGTGTAACCTTTTTCCTTCATCAGAGCTACATAGGGGTTCCATTTTATTTTTTAAATCGACTGGGAGTTTGACTTTGGACTCTGCCAGGCTGCATATTTGCCTTTCCATCAACCTTTTAAAATTAACAATGAATTACGATTGTCCTCAATTCTTCTGGTCCAAAATTGTATGTATCCTGTCTCCAGCCTCTGACTGTCATGGAGGGAAATGAAAAAGCAGGCCGAGTGTCAGGCTACATGTTATTTGCATGCATTTACTAGATTCTTATTAGCCTTGCCCTTGGCCCCTCGAGACGATCACAGATAGATGTATTTTATCAATTTTGACATTTGCATATCTATTCAGATTAGTCAGACTCGATAATATCCATCTGGAATGGATCTATGATAGTCTTGGTTTGGTCTTGGATATCTCTTGGTCTATTTATTTAAGGCTACTATTGATTCTCATCTTGAGATCACAACAAAATTCAGTGCTCATTTTTCAGAGACCAATTTCATGCGGCAATGTTTAGCATAATATTTAACATTACAAAAATTGTGATCGATGAATTGTGGATGAAGGAATAATTTGTGTTTGGGCAGTAGGTTTGTGTGCTAGCTAGGTAGCTACGCATTCTGTGATGAACTGAGTCCATCAGTCAGTCACCTAAACAAAATAGTTGACATTTTAACTTCTTCAGAGAAATCATCACATGGAAGCAACATTATAAACGTCTCAATTTGAAGGTTAACACTTACGTTATTCCTTTAGTTGGTCGTTTAGCCTGAATACGAGTAGATGTTGCAGTCAGCAGCTGAGCTCACACACTGACGTCTGTGTCATTTCCTCCTGTAAGCGGAAGCTAGTCAAAACGACCGATCTACAAGCTCACAGCGCGTCGTAATGCAACGCGCTGTGAGCTTGTAGATCTGGTCATTTTGACAGACGATAATGCAGAGCCACGTCACGTAATGTTGAACAGGAGATTCATTCCATCAGTCTGCAGCCTCTGTACGAGACAACAACTATCACAACAACAGAAATAGGCAAACAGACATAACTGAAACAAGCTTTTGAAAAATATGTGTATTTTATAATCATCAACTCAAATACTCAGCTCTGACTGTCTTGTGTTCCATCCTGTGGATTGCACTCGTCAACCTTCTGCCTGAGCCTGTGCACGTGTGAAACATCGCCCCTGCGTGGAGAGGCTTAGGAACTGCACTTCATTCATTCATTCCTCTCCATTCATGTTACCCCAACCAGATTTATTCCCAGCTGGTCCGAGAGATTCAAACTGGATAGCTCTGAGTAAAAGCCTCGAACCTTTTGGATAAAGTTGCTTGAATAATCTTCCACGTGTAAAACGGCCTTAAATGAGAGAACTGCACACCAATGAACATGTTTCCTACAATATGAGAAAGGACATTCTTAATGTTTTTTTAAGGAGCAAATACGGTGTGTTAAGCTAACTCTACATGTACAGTATCAGTATATCTGATAAACCCCCATGGATATTAAAAGCTTCAATGACCAAGGTCACATGGGGAACATGGCGTTATTAAATGGAATTAGCCACAGGAATAGGCATGGGGAACATGGCGTTATTAAATGAAATTAGCCACAGGAATAGGAATTTGATCTTTCAAATGTCTGAAAATAAGAATGAATCCCCATAAACAAAACACATTTGGGGAACAGTGTTTTTGAACAATAGCACCAATGTGTAGTTTAATTACACTGGTTAATTTCATACTTAAATTAAAACATTGGTTATGCACTTGATACATCGGATCAGACTTTCTAGATATGACATTTTGCAATTACTTGAGGTCAAGCAAAGGTGCAAACATATTTAGGAAGTGATGCTTTTATGGCTTAGCTCTAATCTTTCAATGCATAATATAAAACAAGTGACCTTGGAGAGTTGACTTCAACAGGTCACTGATATCATTCCAGCTTTCCCCAAATGTTTTACCCTTTAATTAAAGAAATGTGGATAAAAAAAAAGGTTTGTTCTGTTACAAAAAAAAATAATTACCATGTAGATGTTAAGGAAATCCCAGTATTGCTGGGTTCAAATAAGGACTGAACCAGTGCAGAGATGACCAAATACCAAGACCAGCAGAATTTCTCAGGCACCATAACCACACTTTCTTTCACATACATTAAAAAGCACATACACATCCCGACAGACACTCTAGATTAAATGATCTCATGAAAGACACTCTAAATTATCTCATGAATAACCAGAGTTGTAGAACAAACAGTCAAATACACTGAAGACATGGACACATGCTTAACTGCACAACTTTATTATATAGGCAGCTCTTGGTTGACACCTGCAGTAATGCAATACAGTGACTTGAAGACAAAATAAAGAAAACTGTAGCTGTAAGTTTGCTCAACGTACTGAACAGATTGTGAAATAATGTAAACTTAGAAAAAAGGCAACTTCATTCTAGTCACCCAATTGGACATATTTAAGTTCTGACAGGTGAAATCAGTCAGAAACATTAGCAGTTTAGCTGAGGATAAGGTTTATATTCTGCACTTCCAGTCCAGATAAGGCTGTCTGTTTGGCAGGGGCTTCTTTTTTTGCGTTTACTTTTGTAGGCTTTGCCTTATGAAGCCTGGCTTATACTTGGTTGTGCACAGGTGTCACACACTGAACATATAAGGTCAGGCATCGCTCCCCTTCATAAAACAACCCAGGTGCATTGGTCACTGTCTGCCAAAACTCCTTCAGGCAGAGCATCGTCAGTCTTGTGGTTGATCTCATAGGAAGGGTCAATCTTAGGAACTAGACACTCCGACACCTCGTTCAATGCAGACTTCCTGTAAGAAGTCCACACGCCCTCCGCATTGGGGTCAGTGACCTGAAATCTCAAAAGACCTTCGCCTTCATCCGTGACGTCACTGACCCCAATGGTAGAGCACAGCCCTGTGTTGAGGTCCCAGCTGACCTGCCCGTTGGCTCGTAGGATTTTTTCCTTGGGCCTGTAGTTATTCTCACTGTGGGTCAAAAAGATTTGGCCAACGTCGAGAATCACTTTGTTGGTCTCTGGACACATCTCCATGACGACAACGTCGTAGTCTTCCGCTATGAGGTACTCTTCCCCAAGGACAACCTGATACAAGTCCAACTCACTGATAAGAGCGCTAAAGTTCAGCGTCAGCTGCTCCACACACACACTCGGTTCGTTATGCGAACCTGGGCACAGTCGCAGGTCTTTACCCTTCAGATCTGTGACATGAAACTCCAAATCTTCACCGGGATCCTCCCATGCCATTCCTCCTGGCATGCCATAGCCGAGACCATAGTGCAGGCGTTTGTAGTCGACGTAGTGGTGCTCCTCGTCCTCGCTGTGATGTGATTCTTGAGAGAAGGATGAGTGCGAGGGTGAGGAGGATAAAGAGGAGGCTGGGGAGGCGGGCGTCCTGTAGGTAGAGGTGACAATAAGAAGTCAAAGTCGGAATGGCAGCATGTCGGAATGGAGAGCAGTCACCCATGATGTTTTAACTACTATATAGCATATTATGTCCCACAAAATGACATGTTTAAGCAATAACAATCATCCTTCCACACATTTTCCAACAAGGAAATGATTATGCTAAAAGAATTGTCATTCTCAAATAGGCGATTATGTAATAATTCAATGTGTGACAGGCCTAGTAGTCTACCTGTAGGACGTATATGTGCCTTCTGCGGATTCCTCCTGAGGTATCGTGGAAGAGGGAGGAGGGGACGGGGCTGAGGTGGGATCCGCAGAGGCTTGACTTCTCTTCTTGTTGTAGAGGATCTGAGGACTCTGCTCGCCTGCTGGGCAAAAGGAGATGGCAAAGGCCACCAGCTGGTCGCTGTGTCTCATCAGAACGACCTTGTCCTTTTTCAGCTGTAAGGCTGGCTGGAAGGGACAGGGCGAGTCCACCCAGAATCTACAGCTGAACATGTAGCCATGCTCCAGACACTGACCACTCCTGCCTGGTGCGTCAGCAGGAGGACGGCAGCGAGGGCAGGGTTTGGATGGAGGATGAGAAACAATGACGATGGGGAATTCGCCGTAGAACCCATCGTCGCAGTTCGCCAGGTTGAGCAGGAGCTGACCCGTGCTGACGCTGCGTGCATTGAAGGCACAGACGACAATTTTGGAGTCGTCATTGGGCCACTCGCACACAGCGATGTGGTCACATTGGGTCAGCTCGCATCCGAAAACGTCCACGTGTTGGACCTGTTTGAGCTGGCGGCGCAGGTTAAACTCCCACCAGTAGAGGTTGAAGAAGTACATGGCGTCTTCGCCTCCTGTGTTGTCTCTGGTGTAGGACAGAATGTGTCTGCCACTTCTGGTGAAGCCTAGGAAAATGTGCCCTGCCCCGAGAACCTCCTCGCTGGCTATGTCCTTCAAGGGGATGCGCGCGAGGGGTGCTAGTCTCCTGAAAAGGCTTCGGGAGAACCCGCCTGACAGCTTTCCACGCGTGACGAGCTCCACGACACTACTATCTCGACGCTTTCGTGGCGTTTTTCGTTTGTTGTGGTCCATCTCTGATTCCGAGCCGGTGGACGCCGCCATCTTTAGCACTTAAACGCCTGTCCCTATGGCCTGTCCTCCTCTCCTGCAGGAGGCGGACGAGTGGCGCTTAATATGCTCGCCGTGCTCCCGCGAGATTACCGCCGAGGCCAAATTTACGCTTCGTCGCGTGGCGGTGCCGCGCGTCGGAAAACAGCAGACCTACAAGCCCACAGCCCGCTGCCTCCGCGACGCGGCGTGGGCTTGTGGGTCGGGCTATTTTCCGACGCGCGACACCGCCGTGCGGACGAAGCATGGGGTCTCCCAGTCCGTCCGTAGGAGTGGTCCCAAAGTGTTTCGACATTCGCCTCATCAGCCGAGCCGGCGTGAGCGATAGCAAGCGAAGCTAAAGGCTAGATGGTGCCTCGACACTGCGGATAATAATATCTGAGAGGGGATATTTTTTGGAACGTTTAAAGACGGGAGTTCAGATATTTCGAGGTGCCACTGGGCCAAGATGCCGGATTTCCCCACCATGGCCCTCTACGAATATGTCACCCAGGAGCAACTGGCGGGCTTCGACAAATACAAGGTAAACTGAGCTATTGGTTGGGGTTGTTCTTCTCGCCAGTGTGACAGCCAGGCAGGCGGATGGTCGCTTGCCTTGCTTCCTGGGCTGGCTGAATGCTAGCTGTTGTTCATCTGGGGGGTCGACAGGACAGGACAGGGCAGCGTGTGGTGGGTTGGAAGCAGCGGCTAGCTGTCATGGATCAGGATCATATCACACACTACTAGACTAGACCAGGGGTCTTCAACGTTTTCAGGCCAAAGACCCCTTGGTTGAGAGAGAGAGAGATGAAGCAGGGACCCCCACAACCTGTCCATAGATTACAGATTATAGTTTAATCGTTTGACAGCACAATCGTCAGTGTATTTTGGATTCATGTCAATTTGTGTTTTCAGATATTTAACCACTTGAACCGTCAATACTTAATGAACTTGACCTTTAACTCTGTACTTAGTCTGCTCTTTTTCCCTTTTTAGCCGAAAATAGCTGATCTGCAAACTCACATCTGCTATTTTTGGCTAAAGTTCTCAGAATATGGACGCTAGGGTTCAAGTGGTTAATATAAAAAAGGAGAAAAAATAAGTTTCTATCACACAAATATTTGGAGGAACCCCTGTAGTAACTCTGAGGACCCCCTAGGGGTCCCGGACCCCCTGTTGAAGACCCCTGGACTAGACCTTTTTCCTCGATGTCATGGCTCCCTTCCCTTCCTTTCTAGTTCAGTGTTTCCTCATCAATCATAACACACACTACTACTACTAGCCTCAGTCCAGGGAGCAAGGTATAGCTGCTGTTAAGGTTAAGGTTACTAGGGGGATGGTCTGGTGTTGAACTGAAGGGGCCATTGAACTCCAAACCACAAACAGTGTCTAATCGGCGATGCCATGACGATGAAGATGCTGCCGTTACTGCCTCAGATACGTGAGAATGACTGTGAAATCATTGCCATCATTAGGCTACACAGTTCATTTCCCCTAGTCTACTGTAGCCTAATAGCATATATTTTATGTTTTAATCTGTGTGAGCACCAGGTCACATTCCTCATACTTTGACCACTAATCATATTCTGACAATCTTAAAAATGTCACTGCTTCGACCACCTCCATACTAGAAAACAGAGCTTTCTTTCAGATGCCCTCATTGAGTCATAATGAATAATATTTTTTTTTTATTCTGAAACGTAAAGCATGTGTGTCATTGACAATCAGGAGGGAGGACAAAGTCTTCTCTCTTGTCTCTAGCAGTGAGAGACTCTTGAAAGCTGTAATGGGAGTTGGGAGTTGGGACCATGTCAAATGATTCAGTTTTGAAGCTAATCTCTGGGCCATGGTTCAGTTTTCAACAAAGTTAATGTATTTTTTTAATCTTTGTAGAATACAGACATGTGATTGTCACATGACAAGAGTTCATTCATACATATATTCTGATACAGTTTAATGGGCTAACTGACCGTAAAACTCTATATGGCAGTAATGGCACTAATGACAGCATATGGAATCCAGTAGTATTCAATTGTAAACACAGCTCTGTGATTGGTGCCTGATGCTGTTGGCTGAGAAAATTGTAACATCATAACCATTTAATCTCATGCCTAAGTAATGAATGGTAAAATATGTTCTGACACTAATGCACAGCAACATTTCTATTTTATTGATGACTACTTTGCGTTCAATAAACGAACCATGGGGGACTGTTCTGTACAGGAGCAGAGAGATGACTTTCATTCATGCTTGCTTGTAGCTCTGGTCCATAGCGTTAGTGGAGTTCTCCCTCACGCTATGTTCCTCTACCTCCGTATTCCTTGGCAAAACCGGAAACCCCCGCCGTCTGGAAGGAAAATAACAAAAACTGTTTCGCCCCTCATCAAACCAAAGGTATCAGTGGACAGTTGAAAGCTTACTCTACTTAGTGGACGCGGGCTGAGCCCCCCACCACACGATTAAAATACATTTCTAGGGCAAAATGAACAATATTCTACCGGATGGAGACTCCATTTCTTCTCGTTTTTCACTATTTGTCGTCGCCATCAAGGTGCCAACTCACTACTGCCGCGCAGGTCAGAGGACCGAATTACACTGAGCATTAGTCTCACTGGGTGTTATTCAACTCTGCGACGTTGGAAGCGCTGTTTCGTAAAAACCTGGAAGAGCGTCTCCATCCGGTGGAATATTTTTCATTTTGCCCTAGAAATGTATTTTAATCGTGTGGTGGGGGGCTCAGACCTCGTCCACTAAGTAGAGTAAGCTTTCAACTGTCCACTGATACCTTTGGTTTGATAAGGGGCAAAACAGTTTTTGTTATTCTTGGACCAGACGGCGGGGTGTTCCGGTTTTGCCAAGGAATACGGAGGTAGAGGAACATAGCGTTAGGGAGAACTCCACTAACGCTATGGACCAGAGCTAGCTTGCTTGCAAAGCTCTGTTTATTTATGACGCCTCTTTCGCCCAAAGGGGTTAAATGGGGCAAAATGTTTACCTTCAATGAAAAACATCAAAAGCAAGCACATTTTCATCATATGGAATTGCCAGCAGAGAAAGAGAGAGAGAGAAAGAGAGAGAGAGAGAGAGAGAGAGACACACACAGAAGAATAGAATCAGAAGAATCAATTCACACACAAATTACATAAACCTCCTGCCTCGATACTCCCTTTGAGTCATTTATCATTGGAGGTGAGATTTTCTAGCCATAATTGTCTTCCATGTCGGTGACTACACACCAGCTGTACCACATGCCTTGAGGCATCTGTGACTGAAGCAGACAGGAGGACAGAACGGAAGGGTTGAAACTCTGTGTGAGATGTATAGTTAAGTGTGTGTGTGTGTGTGTGTGTGTGTGTGTGTGTGTGTGTGTGTGTGTGTGTGTGTGTGTGTGTGTGTGTGTGTGTGTGTGTGTGTGTGTGTGTGTACTAACTGGAACATGCACGCATATTAAGCTACACACAAGCGCATGCTCGCACAAGAGCACTCAGTTGGAAAGCACATGAGAGGTCAGGCCGTGAAACATTGTCCCGCCGAGTCTCTGATTATCTCACCTTTTTCTTTCTATCGTTCTTTCATTCATTTGAAAATGTGTGGGGCGGCATAACTCGGGGGTAGAGAAACTGTTATTAGAGCACGAAGGGTTCCCAGTTCGAATCCGGGCTCCCCCTGAGTTCATGTCGAAGGGTCCTTGGGCAAGACTCTGAACCCCACATTGCTCCCGGTGAGCTGGTTGGTGCCTTGCATGGTTTCCTCCGCCACCGGTGTATGAATGTGTGCGTGAATGGGTGAATGTAATGCACAATCTCTGTAAAGCGCTTTTGGATAAATAAACCATTTACCATTTACCATTTACATTTGTCATTGCCTGGCTGCATGTGTATGAAAGGTATGCTAGTGGTTGACTACTAGTTAGTTACTGTATAATAAGTCATTGTGTGTGTGTGTGTGTGTGTGTGTGTGTGTGTGTGTGTGTGTGTGTGTGTGTGTGTGTGTGTGTGTGTGTGTGTGTGTGTGTGTACAACCTTTTAAGAAAGCAGCAGCCTATTACACTCCGATGCCCTTAGGTGAACCCCTGCAGTGCTATATCAGCTAGGCTGTGAGTGTCTGATTGATTAAATTGTGTTTATGTGACTCTGTTTTCAGTACAGCGCCGTGGATTCCAACCCCTTGTCGGTCTACGTCATGCATCCATTCTGGAACTCTGTGGTCAAGGTGAGGAAAGTCCCTTTTAATGGCCTCTGTTCATTGCTTTCCGTCCTGCTTGTGTGTGTTATGTCCACTGTACACCGTGGAGAACTGCATCATTGATGAGGTTTCCAGCTGTCTGCTGAGATACTGTAACAACACAGACATACACACCTCTCTCTATGCCCCTAACACATCCCTACATCACTCTCCGTCTGTCTTGCACTCTCGTATAAGGAAATACATTCATAGTATCCGTTGAGCCATCTGTTGCCGATGCTACTGTAACCAGTTAGACTAGAGAGAGACACTTGAACTTGACCCAAGCAAGGTATGGACAACACATTGCTAGGGCTGGGCAATACTGTATTTTGTTATGGAATGTATGGAATGCATGTGCTAGTAAAAACATTTAAAATATTGTTTTGATGCTTATATTAAACCTTAGGGTGTATTAAGTTGTTTTTTAGTTTTAGCACATGAATTCCATACATTCCATGGGCTGGAGCACACATTGACAAATGACATCATCAACTTGCCAAGGGCGTTTGAGTAAAAGATTAACTATTCCTAAAATAAATACTGTATTTATGGTGGTTTTAATTTTAATTATAGAGGGCAATTATTATGTATTAAGGCATATAAGGCTTACTAGCCTGGGATCCTTTTAAAATGGTTTGCGAAAATACAAGATCTTACAAGATCACAATGTGTTATTTGTCATGTTGTGAGCTTGTAGGCCATCTATTTCTTGCTATTTTTGACAATCTTTAAAAGAAATTTGTTATTTTCACAATATGGTCGTCACAATCAGGGGTTGACTAAGGTCTCAGAGGCATACAGGTCGAGTTCTACTTGTATTGCCCAAAAGTCATGTCCACTTGCCCGAAAAGTCAATCAAATTAATGTTAAATGAATTAGCTCAACTGCTACTTTAACCAATATATTTAATGAAGATGGTTGCTTCCCTATTCAATTGCACTTGCCCATCGGAAATCCTGAATGCAAACTCCACTTGCCCGAACTTTCTATTTACTTGTCACGGGGCAGTCGGGCAACCGTTGGCGGCAACCCCAGCAATATCGATATCGATCAAACATAGTGTACTGTAAAATCCTCATTATTAACTTAACCAAATGGACGCTTATTGGCCTAACACTGATGGTTTTACTGTGTGGTTAGGTACGCCCCGTCCTGTACAGCTGTGTCTGATCGTGTACAGATTGTGCTAAAAGAGCATGTGTCTGTGTCTCTGCTCAGTGGTGTGTATATCTGGTTACTGGTAAACAGTACACTTTAAAAGACAGCGTGCATCTGTTCTAAAGTTAAATCTTTAGGGACATAAATACCTCTCCATCACATATAGACTGTTTCAGCATTCTGTTGCTGCTAGTAGATAGTGCTAAATTAATCTTGACTATGTCGACGTCCTCTCAGGTGTTGTTTATACTACTAACTAGCAAATGTATTTAAATCTAATAATAATAATGAATAAAACAGCTGTTCCTCTGATTTACTGTTTATTACCAAGAGTTACCAACAATTACAAATGTTTAGAAAAGTTGGGCAGGGGTGTTTAGACCAACTCACATCTAAAATGGTCATTCATTTGTCTAAATTGCATTATAAAAATACAGATCAATAACTCGGATAAGTTCATAAATGAAATATTTGTTTTTAATTCTAGATCTAAGAATGACTTATCCAGCTATGAACCTAGCAGTTCATCATATAATGGTTGTTATTGGTTAATGGTTGCCTTTCACACCTTTTTCAGATTCTTCCAACTTGGCTGGCCCCAAACCTCATCACTTTCATTGGCTTCATGTTCCTGGTCCTTAACTTCCTCATGTTGGCATTCTACGACTTTGATTTTTATGCATCTGGTGAGTCCCCTGCTTTGCCAAAGTGTGCCTGTGTGTTTTTCTTGTCTGTTTGCAGTTGGCCATTTGTTTTGAATATGGGAGAGTCGAGAGTGAGGAGCAGTCATCTCCCCTTCCCACAATAAAGTAGGGCAGAGGTCTTCAACAGGGGGTCCGGGACCCCTAGGGGGTCCTCAGAGTTCCAAATCTTTGGGTGATAGAAACTTTTTTCTCCTTTTTTATATTAAATACTTGAACCCTAGCATCCATACTGTGAGAACTATAGCCAAAATAGCAGATCTACAAGCTCACAACTGAGCTGTGAGCTTGTAGATCGGCTATTTTCGGCAAAGAGCTTTGATGTAGAGGGGAAAAAGAGCAGACTGTACAGAGTGAAAGGTCAAGTTTATTATTTAGTTCAATAATTATCTATCTATAAATGCGACAAATCTCTGTCTGTTTGTTTGTTTGTTTGTAATCCGTGTATCTCGAGAACCGTTCGTCCCACCGGCTTCAGATTCGGCACGCGCGTTCCCCGCTGCGGCGCGGAGTGCAGTGCCGGGCCTCGGCCCGACTCGGCATGCGGTTTTCCCGAAGCGGCGCGAAACGTTCGGAATCTCCTTACGCGGAGCTGATTGTTAACATCAGGCTGTTCCTGAGGAAATCGGCACAATCGCTGACTCATTGTGACATCACTTCATAAAAGGCTCTGACATCACGTACGCCAGGAGTCAACAAAAAATCTCTGTGAATGTGTATGTATGTATGTGAATCTCGAGAACCGTTCTTCCCACCGGCACGCGCGTTCTCCAGATATGGGCATAAAATGAATCCCCGAATGCGGAGCTGATGTCTGACATCAGAGTTTTCCGCAACCGGTACTGTGTGTGCAGAGATCTCCATATATTGGGGTTTGCATTAAAGGGTGGGGACAAAGGCTAACAGAAGGCAAACAGATGGTCAAAACGGGTCCTATGACAACATGACAACAGGTATATTGGGGTTTGCATTAAAGGGTGGGGACAAAGGCTAACAGAAGGTAAACAGATGGTCAAAACGGGTCCTATGACAACAGGTATATTGGGGTTTGCATTAAAGGGTGGGGACAAAGGCTAACAGATGGTCAAAACGGGTCCTATGACAACAGGTATATTGGGGTTTGCATTAAAGGGTGGGGCAGGCATAAAATGGACGCAAATAGACAGATATCTCCATATATGGGCATATGGGCATAAAATGGACCCAGAACTATATCTGCAGTGATCTCCATATATGGACATAAAATGGACGCCGACAGACAGACAGATACAGATATCTCCATATATGGGCATAAATGGACACAGGCAAACAGATGGTCAAAACAGGTCCTATGACAACAGGTATAATGGGGTTTGCATTAAAGGGCGGGGCATTCATTCTCTATTTACATCGTTCCCGAGTTGGCCAGGTCGCCGACTAGACGCTGTAATTATAATAAGGGTTCAAGTGGTTAAATATCTGAAAACACAAATTGACACAAATCCAAAATACACTGACAATTGTACTATCAAACAATGAAACTACTGTATATGGAATCTTTGATAAGGTTGTGGGGGTCCCTGCTTCATCTCTCTCTCAACTAAGGGGTCCTTGGCCTGAAAACATTGAAGACCCCTGTTGACCCCTGATGTAGGACTACATAATATTGAAATGTGTTAATTAGTTAACTAACTAAGCCTTATATCACCGCTGTCAGGTGTGGAAACCTTGTATGTCAAACTATTACCTTTCAGGAAATGGAAAAATAACCTGTATTCTTGGATCCAATGTAGTTCCTATTAGTCCAAAGCTCTTGTTCATATGTTTAATTGGTAAAAAACAAACTAACAAAAAAGAAAAGTTCAAGACCACGTGTCTCGATGCAACGTGCTTCTGACCTTGTAGATGCTTGTACAATGAAGTAGGGCAATACATTTATTTACGGGGATTTTTTTTAATATATATATGCTAATAAATTGCTGCCTTGTTCTTTTGAAAGGGGATCATGAAGGCGTGACATGGCATGTGAGTGTGTTCTTGAACGGCAAAGTCCACTGCTCAGAGAAACATGTTAGCTGGTGATGACTCAAGTGGTGATGACTCAAGTTACAACAACCAGCTCATTTTATCCTCCTAACTTTGTATTACTATCGTTGCGGGGAATGGGGATGTCAAAAGCAATTTGCCATTCAAAAATGCTGTTTAGATTTAGACTTTACCAAAACCAAACCAGTAGAACCAGTTAATAAGTTAAAGAAATGGGCAGGCAGTGAATTCTCGAAGTAAAAGCCAGTAGTGTTTACAGGAGCTGACTTGTCAGCGAGTGTCAACGAGTTAACTTGACACAGTAAACGTTTAGCACCATGTGACTTTATTAATATTAACTCTAAAAATATTATAAATATTACATCAATTACGCTTTCCCTCTCGGGAACCAGAACAATGTCATCATAAGGTCAAATCTGGACTGGTGTTGTTACTATTACAATCCTTTTGGGGATCTTTGGTGACCACAAGTATAGTAATTCATAAACCACAAACACACTCTGTGGTTCATCGAGGAAGTCAGTTGCTCAATGATTCATTTAACAATAGACTTGTCCAAACACTGCTTGGTTAGGCTGTTGCTTAAAGTGTATTTTCCCTCCTGTGTGTGCATGCGTGTGGTGCTCTGTGTGTATGCACATGTATGGTGCTCTATGTACTGTATATGTGTTTACGTGGTGTTCTCTGTATGTGTGGACGGTTTTGCGTTTCAGCTGCAGGACATGAACACGTGCCGAGTGGGGTCTGGGTCGCTGCTGGTCTCTTCAACTTCTTAGCCTACACGCTCGGTGAGTCCCACCCCCCGCTGACTCACTGGAATGCACTTGTTTTACGTCTCTGTGTGTGACGCAACGCCTCTCACAAATCTGACAGTTTGATGAAAAACAGTGTTTGCTAAAACAAGCCAGATGTGCACTATTTAAGATGTGTGTTCTTTCTCCTACGTGCATAGGTAGTGTGTGTGTGTGTCAGCCAGATGTGGTGTGTGTGTGTGTGTGTGTGTGTGTGTGTGTGTGTGTGTGTGTGTGTGTGTGTGTGTGTGTGTGTGTGTGTGTGTGTGTGTGTGTGTGTGTGTGTGTGTGTGTGTGTGTGTGTGTGTGTGTGTGTGTGTGTGTAGTGTGTCTTTGTGTTCAGTGATTTTGGAGAGGAGTGCAGGAGTTCCCAGTGGGAGGGGGTTTGCATGTTGATGGCTCTTAAATATTGCATAACAGTCAGACATTACGCTGAACGCAGTCTATAACCATTTACAGGAAAGCAATACAGTGCTAAAACCTTATTGAGTCACCAAATGCACTCTAATTTTAGTCAATGTGTGCTTACTGCGTACCCTGGTTTGGATGAATGTATATAGTCTATATAAGGCTGCAAGCTAGAGACCAGGTTCTGGACTCCAGGGTGCCAGCATCACATAGACAGTATATTGTGATTTGCCATGGCAATGCCTCCACTGTGTTGAAGCTCTATATGTCCTTGCCTGGCGGGCCATCCCACATACTGCGTTCACTCACTCATTCCTTCCCCAGTATGAGGTCTGGCCTTCGGCCTATAGGCAGCTTGAAAAGTTGGCGGGACTACTTGCCTTGACAGACAGACTCCTCTAACCAATCAGAGTAGCAAATCATCTGTCATCAAAGTGCAGCCAGTCGGAAGAACGGCAAACAAAGACGTCTTTTCGGCCGATGAGCTCCGCTAGCGCTTACTCCTGTTCATTTTTAATTGTTGAAATTGATTCCAACTCTGAAAAAACTTCACTTATTGCTCGTTTTATTTTTTCAGCGTTAACTGTTACACTTGCATCGAGGGCAGCCATGTTGTTTTGATAATGCTGCAGCAAGCATCTACATCACCATCTACACATTGGCCAATCAGGGGAAGCTTTTATCTTGTTTTGTCACTGATTGACCCCGATCAGAAAATGATTGGGGTCAATGTCTCATACTCGCTGCCTAATGCCTATACGCGGAAGTCCAGACCTCATACTAGGGAAGGAATGAGTGAGTGAACGTAGTATGTGGGATGGCCCGTCAGGCTATATACCGGTATGTCCTGCCCTACACAGGGCGGTGCAGCGGGTCGCTGTGCACACCGCATAATACTACTGTAAAGTGTTTGCATGGGGCTCGGACAGCTCTGGACATGGTGGTTGATGGTTGTGACTGGTTATGTTATCATAGCCTATAATGGTGCTGTTATTAGGCTGCAGTTTATTTAAGAGTCCTAATTATGTTTTTTGTTCTGTTGTCTTTTGGCAGGCTACATATTCATGTTTCACGTTCTTGCTGCCATTGAATCTGAAATATGTTTTTTTTGTTTAATACTGTACATGCCTATTGTGTCGTCAATATGTTATTCTTCCTAAAATATTAATTATTTTTTCTTTTTGTCTAAAATGCTCATGGTCTTCTAGGCCATAGACCATTAACTAGCCTCTAGTTAATGGTCACAAAACGTTTTAAAATTCACTGGTCAATGTTATTTGGTATTCAGTGGAGTTGGGCATAATCAGCATTTCTGCTTTGATATGTCATTCAGTGTTGTATACCATCTCTAAAGAGAATGTGTTCAAATAGGTTCACAGTGGGACAGCGTCCAGGTTTTGTACTTCATCCTAGAAAACACGTTGTACTTGTCTGGTATGGCACTGATACCCTGGCAGTTTATGATAACATTCTCTGTTTTTTGGACAATAGGGAATGGCTCCATGTTATGTGATTTATCTTACTTCACCCTCTTACTTTGGGAGGCTGTGGCTTCTTGTCAAAGTGTTTATAAGCAAGACAGAGTGTGTGTGTGTGTGTGTGTGTGTGTGTGTGTGTGTGTGTGTGTGTGTGTGTGTGTGTGTGTGTGTGTGTGTGTGTGTGTGTGTGTGTGTGTGTGTGTGTGTGTGTGTGTGTGTGTGTGTGTGTGTGTGTGCGCGCACATGTGTGTGTGTGTGTGTGTGCGCGCGTGTGTGTGTGCGCGCGCGTGTGTGTGTGTGGCTGTGCACGTGTGTGTGTGTGTGAGAATTTAACACACAGAAAAGCGCTTAAGTCTTTTGCAGACCATTCACTTTCATTTGTGATTTTCTTGTCTGTGTGTTTAAATATACGGACATCATGTCAAGGTTTACAATACATACACTACCAGTCAAAAGTTTGGACACAGCTTCTCATTCAGTGTGTTTGTTTGTGAGCTTGTAGATCTGCTATTTCCACTATTTTTTAAATGTTTGAACATATATAAACATTTTTCAACATGTACGCGATTATGGCGATTATCACAAAATAATTGCGATTATGTCAAATAATTGCGATCAGACGATTATGTAATAATTGTGACAGCCCTACATAGTGTTCAGTTGTAAGTGGTCCAACTCCATTTCTTTTTTTTTCCCGTTTGTAACCCATTTTTCACCCAGTGCCAATTGCCTAAGCTGTAATCCTGGGCGCTGCTCTCCCTCTGCCAACCAGGGGAGAACCCCAAACTGAACTTATGCTTCCTTCAATGCATGAGGATCACCTGACAGGGGGGAGTGTCCCCGGCAGGACGTAGCCTGTGTGGAAGGAACACGTTATTCCAACAGTTCCTTTCCCCTACATCAGAAAGCGTTTGTTTAGAGGCGTCCGCTGGCCTACCGGTCCAGGCGCATACCACATAGGCTCTGATGCCTGACAGCGTGTCGCGGGTTCAAGTCCCGATCCCGACGACCTTTGCTGCGTGTCACTCCCCATCTCTCTCTCCATTTCAGTCTACTGTCTTATCAATAAAGGCATAAAAGCCAGAAAACTAATCTTTAAAAAAAAGAAAGCATTGGTTTAGACCAGTGGAAACCTTTTAGCAGACCCAAAAGAAAGATTTGTTGTCTAAACTAATGTTGAAAATGTATGATTTTGTTTTGGAAAATCTTTATGGTCCCGACCATTGTTCGTGAACCACTGGTTTAGACAGTCTCGCTTCCTCAACTTCATCCCAGATGTGGGGAGCGGTGTTTCTCTCATGAACCCACAGCTGGAATCTGAACTCCTGCCCCCACTCCCCAGTCCCCAGGCTCTTACTGAGTCCACAGCCCAGACACAAGCAGCAGAAATACCAGTGGAATGATACTAGACTCAATACTCAAACTATAAATGGATAGTATAGCATTGTTCAGAATCTGACTGCTTGCTTTTAACAAGACTGTGTATAATAATGTGTGTATAGTGTGTAATAAATACGGTAATAATGTAAGCACATTACATGGCATAAAGTGGTGCTAAAATGTAATTTCAAACAAAAGTAAATGGTGCTTTATTTCTCGTTGTATTATTGCAAAAACATTACCAAGACTGAAGTCATCTGTTTTGCCTCTGTGGTACCATGTAATGAGGCAGGATTGCCTTAAAATAACATTTAAAATAATAATTTGTGGTGCATGATTTTATAAGTGTGTGTATGTGCGTGTGTGCGTGTGCGTGTGTTCATTCTCTCATATGAATGTACTAAACTTCCCTTTACTTGTCATTCCCACTCGTGCAGATGGCGTAGATGGCAAACAGGCCCGCCGCACAAACTCGTCCACCCCACTGGGGGAGCTGTTTGACCACGGCCTGGACAGCTGGGCCTGCGTGTTCTTTGTGGCCACCGTCTATTCCATATTCGGGCGCGGGGCGAGTGGCGTGGGCGTGGTCATGCTCTACTACATCCTGTGGGTGGTGCTGTTCTCCTTCATCCTGTCCCACTGGGAGAAATACAACACCGGGGTGCTGTTCCTCCCCTGGGGCTACGATATCAGCCAAGTGGTAAGGACACATGAATCCTCTGACCATATTCACACAGTGGTAAGGACATATGACTCTTCTAACCGTATTCACAAAGTGGTAAGGACACATGAATCCTCTGAACGAATCATTTCCTTCACATTCATGGTAATGATCCGTTCAAACGATTCGTTCAAGTTCACCGTTCATAGCGCGATCGCCCCGTGAAAAACACTATCGCAGGAGCGTTTTTTATTTTTATGCCGCGCGTACAGCCCGACCTCCCGTTCTGTGCGCCGGGGGCTATTATGGGGAGGAGATGGGCGGTATGAACCAAAGCGTGAACGTAACAGTTTAAGGAAATGGAACGGATCGTTCATGAGTCTTGCTAATGATTTGGTTTGTATGAACGAATCACTCATGAACGAATCACCATTCATACAAACGTTTGAGAGACACTGAAGTCCTGAACATTACACATAATTCAAATCAATCTTTATTTATAGCTGACATCACTGAAGTGAATGTATGATTGATAAATTACTTGCTATTAGTATAGCAGTGTGTCAGGATCATGGGAGCTGACTAACAACAAAAGACATTTGTATCTCTCACTGCTCTCTTCCAAACTCCACTGAGATACTGACACTGCAGAGACTTGAGTGCCTCTGTGTTGTACACTCTCATCACCTTATTTATCACCTTAAATTATTGATTGGAGAGTGTGTGTGTGTGTGTGTGTGTGTGTGTGTGTGTGTGTGTGTGTGTGTGTGTGTGTGTGTGTGTGTCTGTGTGTGTGTCTGTGTCTGTGTGTGTGTGTGTGTGTGTGTGTGTGTGTGTGTGTGTGTGTGTGTGTGTGTGTGTGTGTGTGCGTGCGCGTGTGCGCGCGCACGTTTGTTCACGCATGCACACTAATCTCAGGCACTGCTGCACTAACCACAGTGTGTGTGTGTGAAACCTTTCACACACACACTCCCAGTAGGCCAAGGAAGAACATCCACCACAATTCTTTCTAATCTGGCTCATGGTGGCGTTTTAACAGGCCGCTTCATCTTTTGGTCTATAACTCTTGAACCGTACGCAGTGCAATAAAAACTTTTTTTTCCCCAGGATTACTTATCATGACGCGACTCTCCATGTACTCCTAGGCTCGACTGTTTTAAGCCTGATAAGCTTTTCTGGCGTTAGTATTGTCTTGAATACACACTTTTCGCACATGTTGGTTGTGAAATGTGAATGTGTGATCAAGATGTGTCAGTCAGATCTTTCGGTTTACATTATGAGTTTGCAGAAGGGGCCCGTTAAGCAAACAATCGGAACTCTGCATGAATCACACCTTGAGGGGCCTATAAACAATGTACTGTATATTGATTTGATACTTGATAAGTCAAACATGTAAACAGCACAGAAGTAGTGTAAAATGCACGCTAAAAGGATACCAAAAAAGATATTACATTGAGAAACAGAGCTTAAAATATGAACACTTAAAAAAATTGTTACACATGGCAATATTTACAGAGGAGGGGAACAAAAAGGAAAAATGGGGCGTCTCTTCATTTTAGGTGGATTTACTGTCTCTCTCTCACACACAGAAACAAACTGTATCTTACACATGCACACACACACACACACACACACACACACACACACACACACACACACACACACACCACACACACACAACACATTTGCACTGAGACGCATACATTATGGATTTGGGATATGAACAGCGTGGATGTGTCATGTTTATCATTCAACAAGGCGTGACGTTCTTCAACACATAAATGACTTGTTTCTCGCTGACATGTTTTCTTGTGCCTCTTTTTCACCAGACCATCTCTGTCGTGTACATTGTGACTGCTGCAGTCGGCGTGGAAACGTGGTATAAGCCAATCGTGGGGAGTTTCCACTACAGAGACCTCTTCACCGTTATGATCCTCGGTGAGCTGTGTTTTCTTTTTGACATCTCATTGATGAGTAGACAGATGGTGTGCTTTTTGCATGAACACTTAATACCGCAAAGACCAATAATCAGGTTATAGCAATAATTTGACGTAAGTGCTGACATGCATAGCATTAGTGCAATAACTCTGGATTACAGGATTTACTCCTAAGTGTTTTTTCTTTTCTCCGTTAACGGGCCGGTAAATGCTTCCTGGGGTTAACTGACCAGATACTACAGTGAGTCAACCACATAATCGTGTCATCCTGTTAAATTCTGGCTGGCACCCAACAGAAAAGGATGGACACTTACCAAAAATATTCCTTAGACTTTCTGTTGATCCTGAGCTGTTACTGTATGTTGGGGGCGCGACGTTGGTGTAGTGGTTAGTGCATATGCCCTTTATGCGGAAGGTGAGAGGTTCAAACCCTGCCTTAGCCGTCAGCAAGGGGGAGAAGACGACAGCCAGCCAGCCCCATGGCCTCCCCTAAGTCAGGGGTTCCCAAACTTTTTTGTCTCAGGGCACCCCATAAATATATTTTTTAATCCGAGGCACCCCTACTTTATCATTTTCACTCCCAGCACCTTATATTTATAGCATATCGTCGTTGTCGGGTGGCAACCTTGTATGTCCAAAACCTTCGTTTTGTATTTATCATCTATAAAATGTACTAAACTAGTGAAAACAGCAGATCTACAAGCACGCGTTGTGTGCTTGTAGATCGGCTGTTTTCAGTAGTTTTGTGCGACAGTCTTGTATGATGAAGCAGGGCTTTGCTTTGCGAAAAGACGTACACATTTGAAACTTGGAGATACAAGGTTTCTGCCCGACAGTGACGATATTTTAGTGATTATGTTGCGAGGAAAACATTGAGATAATAGCCATTTTGGTTAGAACTGACTGAAAATAACTTTGTACTGTATTTAAAATGATACAAAATATTTGTGTCAAAAATAAATTCAAAATATCAAATTATCTCGCGGCACCACTGGACTGCCGTCGCGGCACCCCAGGGTGCCCCGTCACCCACTTTGAAAACCCCTGCCCTAAGTAACAAGAAATCTTGTGAAATAAATTGTCGTCAACCAATCATCAAGGACGATGATACACTGTATGTTGGCCTCTCGTACCTGGCTTCATCTTTGTGAAGCCTTGAGACTAGAGCACACCGCTTTCTATTTTATTAAGATTGGTAGAGAAAAAACAAAACTGCTTAATGTTAATCAGGTTTTGCTAATGCCGGCTACTTTACCAGAGTATTACCTAAATCAGGGTAAGATTGTCATATTAAATGTATTTGTGTGCACATAAACATATTGGACATGATGTTGACTCCTCTCCTTGTTCTCCTCTCCTATCTGACACTAGCCTGTTCCTTCTGTGTGACCCTACCCATGAGCCTCTTCAATGTTATCAGGTAAGTGTCCCAACTGATCTGATGTCCAGTAGCCCATATTCTCACTTTTGTAATACTGTAATACATTAACCACTGTTAGTGTTGGTGCACATCAGTGTTCTTGTATGTATTGGTGTTTATCTTTATGTTAGCATCGCGTTTTCTTTTAGTGCTGTTGTTAATATGAAGAGTTTCAAATTAGATTTTAATAAGAATAAGATAAGAATAAGAATAAGCCTCAAATTAGGCTTATTTCCACAGGAACCACACTTTAAGTATCTCATATAACATTGAAAGACAGACGGATAGAACATATACTTTATCTAGGAGTTTCAAAAGCATAACATCATATACAAAGGCAGAAAAAAAGGGTGGGGGGAGCATGGGGGCTTAGTCTATTTACAAGTCACGGGTAGCAGCCGCCTGAAGGTGACTTTTCATACCAATTTTGAAGGAGGCTTGGGATTTGCTCTCCTTTAAGGCTTGTGGAAGGGCGTTCCACATGTTGATGGTATAGCAGGAGAACGAGTTAGAGCCTTGTTTAGTGTTAAATCTACGTTGATGACGTTGTTATCATTTTGTATGAACTCTAACACGGTGCTCTGAACTCTTCTCCAGGGCGTACCGCAGTAGAACCACGAAACATGCCAGTGCATACGAGGCCTTCCTGCCCTTCCTCTCTCCCGTCCTCCTCTTCCTCCTCGCTACGATCTGGGCTGTGTTCTCTCCCACCGCCATCCTCCATCAGCAACCCAGGATATACTACCTCATGGTTGGCACGGCCTTTGCCAACGTCACTGTGAGTCTCTGCCTATCTTTGTATGGGTGTGGGTGTGTCCCTCTCATCTCTCAACATACATGCAGTAGACGGTATAATAATTTAAGCTGCAGCAGCCCCAAAAGGTATTCACAGCCTGTACAACACCACAGACTACCTACAGACTACACAAACCCAAACACCTTAATCGTCTGCTGTGGAGCCATATTCAGGACCAGTGCAATGCTGGTCTAAGCATTAGGATTAGCAAAGTTGAACTGCAACGTATACCTTGTGTTCATTTTTTAAGTTATCTCATCCAAACTCCTAGGCCACTGTCAAGTGGAATTGTGATTGACCAGATCTGATTGGCTAATCCCTTGGCTTTATATAAGGTTTGTTCAGATAATGTCTTAGTGAGAAATGACAGCTCTAAAGCAAGTTTCAAGTCTCTTGGTGAAATAGTTGCATGGCTGAGGGCTTATAGACTCTATAAGCCTCATAGACTCTATAATATAGTGTCTCCTTATTATGGTACGCTGTGAATTGAATTGTGTATGCATTGTGACAAACAGTATGTGCGTTGTAATGCACAGTTTGTTGAGATCAGAATACTTTATTGTCACATCACAGATGGTTTACAGGTGTAACGTGGGTGAAATTATTTATTCCATGCACACTCCATCATTTGTAGTTTTCAGGTAAGGGAGGAAGGACAGAGATGGAGGAAGAGTAAGGAGAAAAGCACAGGATATAAACGGGTCAAGGGACAAGAGTATGTCGTAAAGCAGTGGTTCTCAAACATTTCAGGCCGCAACCCCCAACATAATCACATTTTAACTGGGGACCCCCCACCCTAACGAGCAAGAGTTAAGGCATTACATTTTGTATAACACGGTTCTATTGTGAAAATAGCAGATCTACATGCTCACAACATGTTGTGAGCATGTAGATCGGCTATTTTCACAATTTCTGCCTCTAACATTTGACAATTTGGCCAATGTTTAATTTGCCATTTTAGAGGTATTAAAGTCATTAAATTGTCACTTTAGAAATGTGTAGATACCTTCTATATACTTCTGTTTCAATATTCAATACTTAAACGTTACGTTGGTTTGTTTACTGTTGAGTGAGAAAACAACATTGCACATTAAGTTAATCATTTGGGGACCCCCCTGGGGGTCCCGACCCACAGGTTGAGAACCACTGTCGTAAAGGGTGTGTGTGAGTGTTGTGTGCTAAACGGGGTGTGTGTATCTTGTGCTAAACGTGTGTTTCTCTTGCAGTGTAAGCTGATCGTGTGTCAGATGAGTAACACGCGTTGCCAGGCGCTGAGCTGGCTGCTGTTGCCCATGGCGGTGGTGGTGTTGTTAGCCATCACCGAGCTGGTTGGCAACGAGCCACTACTGCTGTACCTGTGGACAACTGCCGTCATACTGGCACACACACACTACGGAGTGTCAGTGGTGAGGACACACACACACGCGTGCACACGCACACAGACCCATGCACAATAGATACGTAGATCAGGAATTGAGAGGAACATGTACATCTTCTCAGCAGGTGATCTGTGCTCAGCTGTATGCTTGAACCACTTAAGCCCTATTTATCATGTTGCTGCACAATGGTGCTGTATAGAGAAAATAGGCGTTTTTGAAATCATGTCCAAAATAGGGACACCGGGCTTTTTTTTTTTTTTTTTTTTTTGCTCACAATAATACAACATATTTTTGGATGTAGTCTCCTCCGCTGTAACTTTGGAATCAATGCACGAAACACGTGGAAGAGACTGCTGTACTTTCCATAAAAAGTAAACTAATAGAGCATCACAGAATTCTTACATCATTGCAGGTGCTACAAAATTGTAATCTGCTGCTCCCAAGTCAACGCACTGAACGAATAGAAAATAATATCTATTATTGAGACATTTCCACCTTTTAATAATTATACTAAGATATTATGTACAGATCTGAAAACGTGTATTAATGAACAATACATATAATGCACTTTAAATACACAGGATTTAGCGAGAGATGCTAATTTTCATCCCCAAACCTGGCGACACATTCATTCTGAAAGTGGTGTGTCTGCTCTGCACCTCGCAGTCCCCTCTAGAGGTCGTCCTTGGGTACACAATATTGTGTATTATTATTTTATGCTTTAACTACTGAAAAATAGCATATATACAATAGGGCTGCAAGCGAACCTTCGGAGGTTCGAACGTTCGTTCGTTACGTTGGCAATCGAAGTTCGAAATTAATGGGTTCAGGTTTTTTTCTTTTTTTTTTTTCTTTTTTTACACGAAAAATAATTATCAGAATGTGATTGGCCTATTCAGAATATCACAGTAGTAGAGATAGCCAGATACGAAATAAGTTAGGCCTACCGGTAAACACTAACAGTTAATGGTGACCGTTATAGTAGTTATAAAATGCACCAGAACAGCTTGGAGCGATCAAGGACCGTCCTCCGCTCCAATTGCGCTCCTATTTGGGGCCGCGAACCGGGTGGCGAATCAGCCTCGCTGACACACGCTTGTTGACAGTGAGTGAGAGCAGCTCAGAGAGACGTGTGTGCTTTGAACAGCGAACACCCAGCCATCCACGCACCCAAAGATTAAACATCCCTTTCTCCTAAGCATGAGCAAAGATGGATTTCATTGCAACCCCCTAAAGGATCTATAATCAATGCGATGTATGGGGTTGTTACATCGAGACCAGTTTAGCCCGAACGCGACGAGCTCCGATGCAGTCACCAAGTCTAATCATCATCATCCGTGCAACTCCGCTATACATTGAGCCTGTTCGTCAACAAACTGTGCGACATTTTCTCCGATTGGGTTGGATTTTCCAAGTGTTAGCCTAGGTGTTAATGCGGCCACGCATCCACGCGTTTTCAATGGATAAAACAGCGCATTTAAAACATTTCCTAGTTTCCTACACTGTTTAAAGGTACAGTACGTTCGATGGTTCGAACGTCCGAACGTTCGGTTTTTATTCAATTTAACGAACCATCGAAGGTTCGATGGTTCGTTCCGAAAATCCCCCCGAAGTTCGAATCCCTAAAACAGGGCTAGATTACAGCCCTAATATACAAGCTCACAGCGAGCTTGTAGATCTGCTATTTAAAAAAAATCGTGAAAATTAGAATTTTGTCCCGATTCATTAAGTGTCTTTTGAATCCTTCTAAGGTTTATTTGAAAAACGCATGTTTCTATGTCAGCAATCGTCAAAGAAAAGGTCCTTTTCACTTAACTGGAGCTGTCTGTTCTTGAGAGACTACTATGTCGGTGGTTCTCAAACCTTTTCATGTGAAGGACCCCCAAAATGATATGTATTTGACCATGGAACCCCATCTCAAAATATTTTGTTCCATGGACCACCCAGAAGCAAAATTTGAGTTACAAACGTTTGCTTTGAATATACATATATTCAAAGATTTGCACACATTTTCATGACTTTTTCAAAAATAGCAGATATACAAGCTCACAGCGCGGCACCGGTTAAAGCATTCAATAATTCTAGGCCTAAATGGGTTAATTCTTCCTGGAGAGTCCTTGTAGTATTTTATAGATTATATAGACCTTTTTGTGTTGAAATCTCTCTCTCTCTCTCTCTCTCTCTCTCTCTCTCTCTCTCTCTCTCTCTCTCTCTCTCTCTCTCTCTCTCTCTCTCTCTCTCTCTCTCTCTCTCTCCAGGTGCACCAGCTCAGCAGCCACTTTAACATCCACGCCTTCTCTCTGAAGAAGACCAGCAGTGACTGACATGAGGAGGAACGAATCGGCTTGACGGCAGTGGAGGTTTAAGCTCCTCCCTCCAAGGCCAAGCGACACTTCACACTTGTCACCACGGAAACCGCATCCCCTGCTGCCCGTCCATCAGCGAGGACACTACGAGTGGACTGTAGCCCCCTCCCGCCCCCCACCCTCAAGACACACACACACACACACACACACACACACACACACACACACACACACACACACAACATGACCTCCCAAAATAAGAACGGTTCTAACCAATCAACTCCGGTCTCCTTGGCAAGAGGGTGGCTTCAGGGGGTTTTGGCTTCCGTCATTGGTGATTGGCTAACTCAGTTGAGCCAATGAGGCGCGCTTGTTTCCTACGGAAATGTGCTTCAGTCGCGAGGACAGGAGCCCAGACCAGCCCCACACACACACACACACACACACACACACACACACACACACACACACACACACACACACACATACGTGTACATATATTATTCTGCTTTCACGCAGATACTATAGAGGCACATATTTCAATTATATACATGTGGCCACATCCACAAACAGAAAAATGAACACACACATTCACATAGTTGCACTCGCTTAGTATTAATGAATGTACAGTATATTATTGCCTTGGGGAAACGCCATTTCAATTTAATTTTGCTTAATAGAGAGGGCTAGCGCTATTTAAAACCTGAACAAGAATCAAAGTCCTGGCCTATTGAAGGGGCTGGGCCTTGGCTCTCACGGCTGGCACCACCATGTCCAGACTCTGCAAGGATGACTTTCTCCAACTTTTCATGCCGGGCTGATTTGGAGAGGATGTCAGTGGGAGAATGCCATGATTAATTATATGTAACTAGTATTTAACTATTATATCAACATGGGATGGGTTTTGGGGCATTTTTATTGAGTCTTGAAACAAATTAATCATTGAATATGTAGGGAAATGGATTAAAAAAAAAAGTAGATTTCTCCAGTAAAAAAAGAACATGTATATTTCCCACACTTTCACACTTCTAACTATCACCATTCACACACCCTGTTCTGTGTCCAGAGTTGTCATGAATCAACCCGCGTGGAGCTGACTATTCGGGGCCAGAACTGACCAGAGTGTAAACGTTCCTAAGCTCCAGTGACCTTTTCAACTCTGACCTCTGCCTGAGCACTTGTGCCTCCAGGCTCCTCCTCCTCCCACCCTCTGAGGTGTCGTGTCAACATGCCGATTCGTTCTACTTTTATTTGCTTTTTTGTTTGTTTTTTTAATTTGTGTTGCCAGACTTTTTGAGTGGGTGCAAGTTTCGTTCCGTTTTGTGCTTGAATGAAGAGTGCGCCCAAAAGCCGCCCGCCGGAGCGGACTCACTCTGAGGGAACAAGCCGACACGCGCGACACAGCAGACGCCCCCACGCTGCCTGGCACCACAGTTCTCTTACCGTTGTACTATAAATGTTACTGTCATTACCTTTGATATTGTCTGTCAAAACGTCTTGTGCTCTTCTTGTGCTCATCTGATTCATTTTCTTTCTTAGTTTTCTTTTGGTTTATTTTCTTTTTTTCTTTCACTGTTTTGTTATACACTGGTCTGTTCCTTCTTAATGTATGATTGTTTAAGACCGCTGACCTTGTGTTCACTGTGGGGTCAGATAAGGACTCCCAGGAATCAATGTTGGTCTGTCACTCAGTTAACCTCAGCAAGATTGCGAGTTTTACTTTTCTTTTTCTTTCTTTGTTCCTTGTTGCCAACGTGGACGCTTTGTCTGTCCGGTCCGGTCTGTTCTGGCTTACCTCTCTCTCACTGCTAAGTTTGACTGGATTGAAAACGGCCCAAGAAAGTCAAATTCAGAAAGAGTTTTCTGCTTCAAAGATGAAAAAAAAAAAAAAAAACATCTTGAATACATGTTTTTATCTTTTTCACTGAAGCATAAATCAGGCTTTAGTCTCAACATCCACTCAGACCATTAAAAAAAAAGAAAAACAGCACTTGATGTCCATGTTTGACTCATGTATTTGACTCTGGCATTAACCTTTTGAACTTCAGCCAAACAATGTGACACGTGAAAAACATACTGTCCAAGGCGAAAGAGTTTTCCTGTCCCACACCTGAGTAATACTTATTGCATATCATTAACTTTGAGCCAGAGCTTGACCTAGTGCACACCTAAGTGAAATACAGTATATTCAGTTGTACCCACATCAAAGTCAGTAAAGTGCATAAAGTACTCAGAACTACTTGTATAGCTCTTCGGCGAACCAACCCAACTCAATCTACACTGAATATTGTTTATTCTAAATGTATTCTTCTTGTAATGCTATCGCTGTAAACATGTTTTCAACGTCCGTCTGGCTGAGTGTGAACTACTATGTCTAAGTATTAACAGTTGTACTGGTAAAGGTGAGATGAGGACAAGATGAATTAGGAAAGCACAGGTGCTTCATATAGAAAAAAAGAACTTTTTTTTATGTGCTCTTGCATAGTGTTTAAATTGAAAAGCACTTGAATATTGTTTAGCGCAGTCTAATATGGCGGTCACCTTCAAACCAACCTCAGTGTGAAAGCTAAATGGTCTGACTTGATTGTCACTTGTGTCATTGCAATGTTACTATGTCCTAGTTGGAGGCTTTGAAAAAGCTGGGGAGAAAAACGCACACAACAGTTCAGCTTGGTTTCAGTTTGGCCGCAGTATACACCTTTCTCAAAATGTGCAATACCTCTGCTCTGCAATTTGGGAAAGCCTATTACGTACTGTAACCTGCCATAGAGCTGGGAACCAGTTCAAGGTCTACCACGGGCTGAGCAATATATATTATGCCGATATCGTGATATGAGACTAGATATCGTCTGGGATTTGGGATATTGTTATATCGTGATATGGCATAAGTTGTATTTCCCTGGTTTGAATCACTTAAGCCTTATTTTATACTTTAAAAGTAGTCAAAAATGCAAAAAAAATAGCTGATCTTCAAGCTCAGCATTGTTCGCTTGTACGGTTATTGTAGTTGTTTTTGAAAACTACAAATACGAAAAGAAATGTATCTTCATAATACGATATCGTCACAATATCAATATCGAGGTATTTAGTTTCAAATATTTTGATATTCGATTTTGTCTATATAGCTCAGCCCTATCTACCACTAACCACTTTGAAGTCAGTTTTCTATATGAGCGCATTGTTGCGAACAAATCTATCCTGAGATCCATTTATAAACTACCGGTATGCCCCACTATACTAGTTTTCTAACGACGGGACAACAAACGTGGAACTGTGACAGATTCTTTTTTTTTGCCGCCAGAAAACGGTCTGCTCAAGTGAACTGGAGGTTTTTCGGTGGTGGGTGTATGCACTGTATGCGTACATGCAGATCCATGTATGCATGTCCCTTTGTATGTGTGTATAATCGGTGTGGATGTCTGTGTAAATACATATATTCGATTTCTTTGTTTTGTGTGTTTGCTTTTCTAACACGAGTGAGATTGTAATCATAAACTAGACTGTCCCATCTTGACTCATTGATATGGGGACGGTTAGATGGGCTGGGCTGGGCTGGTGAACTGGGTGACCAGGGAGCAGCAAATACCAATCGGCATTTTATTTTGCAGACAGCCTCATACCTTGATGATAAAACATATACAAGAAAACATGTATTTAATAACCTTTGCAACAATCATAACTGTAAGAAATGTAAGTACCTGTTCAGTGAGTAACCATGGCGTTATACACGATGTGAACATTTCTCTCTTCTGCTACTCAAGTGCCCACTGCAGGGCTGATTGACATGGACTCCCAGATCTCCTCTTTCGGTCTGGGTTGAAGAACTTGACCAGTCTGTGGTGTGAAGATCACCAACACAGGCTCATGGTACACTACACAAGATGTCCCGCTCCCAAACGGGAGCAAATTTGAGTTGTTGCAATTTATGTGGAAGAGTTTACAAAACTGAAAAATGAGATGGATTCTTCAAAGAATATAATCTAGGACCAGATCAAATTTATCAGTCCCCAAGTTAAGGGGAGATATGTCATTGTCAGAGGAATCTGGCTTGCAAGTTCAAATCTCTCGCCCACTTTGCAAATTCCTTCCTTTGTTTCAAGTCTTAATCACTTTCATCTTTTGCCAAGACAGAATGTGTCTGTAGTCCTTGTCTTTGCTCACCGCACCATACAAAACCAGTTGACAATGTTCCATGAACCAAACTGTTGGATTGGTTTGCTACTGCCTTGGAACCCACTCCGGGGATTGGATACAGCTAATATGATGATAATGTATTAAACTGAAAGAACAGACTGTCAAAAACAAATAAAATTCAGTTTTCCTTAAAACCTGTGTCCATTAGAGATAAATATAATTGGTGTTAAAAAATCACGTTTTCCCTAAATATTTCCCATCCAGTGGATCTGAACCCAAAGGTAAAGGTTTGAGCAGCATGCTACGCATTGCTGCCACCATCTGGCAGAGTCAGGTTACCGTTTAGATGGAAACAGGCAGATGCAGGTTCAAGTCCCATGCTGTCAAGGTACATGTAGGACCATTGGGAGGGGTGTCCCTCCCCGTTTCCTGAGAAGTAAAGGCACTATCTGGCAGTGTGTGACATCATGTCCTATGGACAAGGCCTATTGTCGCTCTTCAGGGAAAGAATACAAATATTTAAGGTGTTTATGTAAGTTATATATAGAGGGCAATTATGATGTATTAAGGCATTTTTGGCTTATTTTCAAATCCCAGTCCTAAATTTCATTGACGGAGTATTTTGAAAAAATGAGTACTCTCAAAAACACCAATACAGCTGGCAGTGAGATGGTGTAGTGGTCTCAAGATCAAACTCTGATCAGTGCAGAGCTCTCATGTTCAAATCATGGCTGTGATACATTGACCTTTTGTTGAGAGAGATGGTGTAGTGGTTTAAAGTTCAAACTCTCAGCTCAAAAGTTCCAATTTCAAATCCCAGTCCATCTTGATTTCATTGCTGGATATTGGATAACTTTGACCCTTTCATGACTAAAATACAAGAGAACAAATCAAAGGCACCAGAAGATACCTGTTGAGGGCCTGAAGGTGCCATGGCTCAATGGTGTGGTGTGCTTGATCAATAGCCTCTGCTACAGATGGATCGCAGGATCAAGTCCCATGCCGTCAAGGTACACAGAGGACTGTTGGTGAAATTAAACTGGCTTTTTTCTTTTTCTTCAGGTGACTTGGAATCCAGAAAAGAGTCACTTGAATTTCACCATTTAAAACTTCTTCCTGCAAAAGTATAGCTGGACAGAGTTCTTTCAGACATAACCCTACACCTTTTACTTCTCAGGGAACAGGGGGAGGGACACCCCTCCCGATGGTCCTCTGTGTACCTTGGGCATGGGACTTGAACCTGTCTGAAACCGAGGACCGGAACCGATCAAGCACGCCACACCATTGAGCCAAGGCACCATTTGGGCCCTTAAAGGAGTCATTCAGACCAAAACACATATAGGGTTAAATCTGCCTTTTATCATACCCCTTCATACCTGCTTTAGTCGATTTTTTTCATAGCTGCCCCATTTGCTAGATTTTGGCTGCCCCCTGTGCTAGATTTCGCGGGCTCTCTCATAACTAACACAGTGGATTGTCCTTAGGCTAGTGCGGTTATTTCTTTAACTTCAAAGTTAGTATTTTTTTATTGGATTGTGTTTACACAACGTCCTGAGACCAACCACACCGCTATTTTGACCTCACAGGCACCCTTACTTGTCAAACAGACGAGAAGATCCTCTGCTCCTCCCCTCCCTTTCTAGGCTCTCCTCTCCCTGCTCTGGTGCAGAGCAGAAGCCGTTTGACAAGTAAGGGTCAAAACAGCGGTTTGGTTGGTCTCAGGACGTTATGTAAACACAATCCAATAAAAAATACTAACTTTGAAGCTAAAGAAAGAAATAACCGCACTAGCCTAAGGACAATCCACTGTGTTAGTTATGAGAGCCCGCGGAATCTAGCAACAGGGGGCAGCCGAAATCCAGCAACAGGGGCAGCTATGAAAAAAATCGACTAAAGCAAGTATGAATGGGTACGTATGATAAAAGGCAGATTTAACCCTATATGTGTTTTGGTCTGAATGACTCCTTTAAAGGGTATCTACTGTAGCTTTGGAATTGTTCTACTGTATTCTCACCTTGAAAAGGTTAAAGCACTCCAGGAATGAACTGTAGGTGTCCTGGGATTTGAACACATAGTTAGATGATGGATGCAATATGTTGGTAAGAGGGTAGTTAGATGAGTGATGCAGTATGGTGTGGTATAGTTAGATGAGGGATGCAATATGGTGATTGGTATGTATGTAGGTGGTTAGATGAAGGGATGCTGAATGGTGGTAGGTAGGTAGGTAGTTGTATGAGGGCTGCAGTATGGTGGTAGGTAGGTAGTTAGATAAGGGACCCAGTATGGTGGTAGATACTGTAGGTCTTTAAATGAAGGATGCACTATCATGTTAGTTAGATGGTGGGAAATGTAAACTAGGGCAGTGGTTCCCTAGCCTAGTAAACTGACTCCTCCCATCTTCAGTTCGAATATGCACACAAAGGTCCCCAGGCACAGTGGTTGAGAAACACTGTTCTAGTGTGGCTCTATTCTGAGGAGGAGCTCTGTGACCCTGCAGTTTTTTGATCTTATTGTTATTTTCTTGATTAGGTTATTTTGTTAAGCTTTTGTGCAAAACAACATGATGTGTGGCTAAAGAGGGCTAGTATATAATTCCATTGCCAGTTAAGGGTGGGCCATATTGATAGTCCTACAGGTGGTTCAATCCCGGGGGTGACGGAGGGGTCTTGTCCCGGCCACTGCCAAACTGTGCACACACACTCCCTGGATACGATTCAGAACCTCTCCCACACATGGACCTGTTCTAACTTTGGCTTCCAAAGTTTGTAGGATTGGTCTGTTTCGAACAAAATGCCTAAAATCATGAATGCAGCGTGCGATTTCTGTGAAATAATATTTCACAGGTCGGCTTTTGCAAAACACATTTTGATGCCTGAAATCATGAAACTTGGTTTCAGTAAAATGGAACTGCTCAGTGGCAGTATAGTGACTCAGCATGTTTTTAAATGTTTTTATTTCTCCAAAAACAATGTTTTAGGAAATTCAACATAAAAAATGCGGAACCTGGGCAGGACAAGGCAGATAGAGCCTGCTGGTTGCTCAGTCAGGGACCAACCAGGAGGCTGAATGGGTGAATTGAGACAGCGCCACCATTTCGGGTAATGGAGAATGGTGTAGCCTACTGCAGCTGTCAATGCAATCTTTATGAGGCATCGTAATACCGTAATTTCACTGGTTGACTACTGAGGCTGAGATGCAGCTTGAGGCAGAGAGAGAGAGGTCAGTGCTGAAGCTCGTTTATGTTATTGCATTGCCTATTTCTCTCCTCAAATAAAGGCAGACTGTATTTGGCAATACAGATATGCTTGCCAGGAAGAGAGACTGTTATTGGTTGAGGCGCAACACAGCCTCCTATTAGGAGGAAAGCAAAATTGCACCTGTGCGAAGTGAGTGGTGCTCACTTCGCATGCAAACACGACACACATGTATCATGTATCTCCTATATGGGCCGCTCTGTCCTTGACGTTAGTTATCTCCTGTGGCATCTCGGTCTCTAACCGCTCTTTTTATGAGTTGTGTTACACAGAGGAGAAGTGGAGAGGAGGCAGAGGCACCCAGAGGAAGCCGCACCCGCCCTGGAGCTGTGTTACTGAAGGGCGGTGCTTGCCAATGAACTTGGCTCATCAGTGTAATCAGAGGGCACCTGTGAGTGCCCTACCCCAAACACATAAGTAAGCTCCCTGGGGTGCTAGGCTTCAGTTCTCCTCTCCTCTCCTCCTTCTGTGCAGCGGGAACACAACTCTGCGGTAAGAGCCTTTCGGCCACACAATTCCTTCCAGTCATTGATTGTTGTTGAAAAGCTTGAATAGTAATGGCAGTTTCTCTAATTCTCAGGCCGCAGGGCTGTCCCGCTCCAACCCTCGAGCCTGGCCTGGCATGCTTGCTTGATGATAATAATGATGATGATGATGGCATGAGAATGGTCTCTAAAATTCCCTGAAAAGGAAGAACCTATGTTGAGTATAAATACTCCCCCCTTACCTTTTGAGCTGAAGAGGCAACGGCCTGCCTGGGCTCCCATACTTGAACTGAGTAAAAGTACTTACCTGGCCTTATCTGCTAAAGTATTCGATTACCTGCCTGTCTGAGTACTCACCTGGCCTTATCTGCTAAAGTATTCGATTACCTACCTGTTTGAGTACTCACCTGGCCATACCTGCTAAAGTACCTGATTACTTACCTGTCTGAGTACTTACCTGGCCCTACCTGCTAAAGTACTCGAATACCTACCTGTTTGAATACTCACCTGGCCCTATCTGCTAAAGTACTCGAATACTCACCTTGATTGAATACTCACCTGGCCCTACCTGCTAGAGTACCTGATTACTCACCTTGCCTAAGTACTCACCTGGCCCTACCTGCTAAAGTGCCCGATACCTACCTGATGTACTCACCTGCCTTGAAGTATCCGATTACTCACCTTGTGCAGCTCCTACCGCCCCTCCTGGAGGACGGGCGCCCTACCTGAGTATCCAAGTAGCCCCTAGGTATCTGAGTAGCCGGCCCCAAGTATTCACCCCTCTTGTGTGCCTCCTGGCACCGCCCAGCCCAGAGACTGTTGCCTACCCTGTGATTTTTGTTATTGAAGTACATTTAAGTTGATTTATGCTGTTCTCCCTACGTTTTCTAAATAAATGCCGTATAAAACGGTTTAACCTTTGAACTTTGACTGGTCTCTTGCCTCCTGTACGCCACACTCCATACATGGAGTTATGTGCTCATACAGACAAATGTACTGTACATAGGGACCTACACACAAAGCCAGACGTAGGAGAGGTTAGCACAGCTCAAAAAGCCATTAATAGTGTCTTTAAGCTACATAGTCAGCTTGAGGCAATCGTGTGACAAAGCCATATATGGTTATTCCGACCTCACATATGATTGGCTGAGAGGTGTAAACAACGGTACGCCATGCCTCCGTGGATAGACTGGGTACTTATTCCTGAGTTTGCACCCAACTTCCAAATGTCACCTTCACGGAGAAACCATAACGAGGATTTACCTGCTGCCGCTCTATGAACGCAGGAACCCCACATTTTCTTCACATGCCTCGTCCTTCATCCATCGGCGGGCCACACGGAGGGTCTCCATGAGGTTAATCGTTCTCGTCCTCATTGCCTTCAGCCTGTGCTTTGCAGTCTTCTCATTGTGGCCCAAGAAGGTGGTAAGGATCCCCTACCAGGAAGAGCCCCTGGAACACAACGTGAAGGATAAACAGGACAAGGTCAGAGACAGAGAGGAACTGGAACACAACGTTAAGGACAAACAGAACAAGGTCAGAGACGGAGAGCCACCAGCAATAAATGTGAAGGATGAATTGGACAAGATCAGAGACAGCGAGCTACCGAAACTCAATGCGGCAGTCATACGGGACAAGATCAGAGAGATGATGAAGCATGCATGGGACAGCTACAGACAGTATGCCTGGGGCGATAATGAACTGAGGCCCATGGCAAAGAGAGGCAATAATGACTATTTGTTTGGTGATGCCCAACTGGGTGTGACCATAGTGGATTCTTTAGACACCCTCTACATCATGGGCCTTCATGAGGAGTTCAAGGATGGACAGCAGTGGATTGAACAGAACCTGGACTTTGACGTGAATGCTGACGTCTCTCTCTTCGAGGCCAACATCCGTTTGATAGGAGGACTGCTGTCTGCCTACTACATCACTGGACAAGAGATATTCAAACTGAAGGCGGTGCAGTTGGCTGATAAGTTACTTCCTGCCTTCGACACGCCTACAGGCATTCCCCATGCCGTGGTCAACCTCAATAGTGGTGAAAGTCATGGCTGGTCTTGGGCAAAAGGCAGTATTTTGTCTGAATTCGGGACTCTCCACCTTGAGTTTGTTCATCTCTCCGTCCTAACTGAGAAACCTGTCCACCTTCAGAAGGTAATGCACATCCGTAACCGGCTAGCCAAAATGGACCGCCCCAACGGACTATATCGAAACTTTGTGAGTACTTACACAGGCGATTGGGGAGAACACCAAACCTCAGTGGGAGGCCTCGGGGACAGCTTCTACGAGTACCTGCTGAAGTCGTGGCTCATGTCCGACAAGACCGACGGAGAGGCACGCAAGATGTACGATGACGCCATCGAGGCTATAGAGCGTAATCTGGTCCTTAGGTCCACCGATGGTCTGACCTTCATCGGGGAGTGGATCCACGGTGGCCTGCAGAGGAAAATGGGCCACCTGGCTTGTTTTGCTGGGGGGATGTTTGCCTTGGGAGCCAAAGGTTCGCCAAATAACGAGGAAGGACACTACCTCCAGCTGGGAGCCGAGATTGCACGCACCTGCCGCGAGTCCTATGACAGGACGGAGTTAAAGCTGGGTCCAGAGACCTTCGCTCCTGACCAATGGGCCACACAGCCCGGTGCCAGCGGTTTGAATCGAGACTACATCCTGCGTCCAGAGGAGAGACAGCCGCTGATACGAACGACCTACGGCCTGGTCGCGACCTAGGCCACGACCTGGAGGTCGTAGGTCCCGGTTCTGGAGGTCGTAGTTCGCGGTACATACTTGTTAGGTCGCGGCCGGTCTAGTTTCGCGACCCCCGGCCGTGGTTGCGCCACCTCGGTCGTCCCCGGGCCGTTGTTGCGCGATCGGGCCGTTGTTCAGCGACCTGGGAAGTCCGCGGTCGTATTTAAAAGGTCTTTTTGCAGAATATTCTAGAGCAGCAGCGCTATTCAACCTTTTGAAGCTTGTGATTGGCTGAACCGGAGGTAGGAAGCGCTCCATTGTAGTCACTTGGACCGCGCGAGGTGCACCAAAACCTATCCTTAACCCTAACCCCAACTCTAACTCTAACCCTAACCTTAACCCTAACCCCAACTCTAACCCTAACCCTAACCCTAACCCTAACCTGCCGACACTGAGTAGCTAACCTGCCGACGCTGTTGAAAACGAGCGCTCCTTCCCTTAGCAAGCGTAGAGTTTCTAAACTCGCGTCCCTTCCCTTAGCAAGCGTAGAGTTTCGATCGCGGCGCTCCTTCCCTTAGCAAGCGTAGAGTTTCTAAACTCGCGTCCCTTCCCTTAGCAAGCGTAGAGTTTCGATCGCGGACTTCCCAGGTCGCTGAATTACGACCGAGATCGCGCAAAACCTCCAGAACCGGGACCTACGACCTCCAAGTCGTGGCCTAAGTCGCGACCAGGCCGTAGGTCGTTTGTATCAGCGGCTCTTGCTGGTCCAGAGGTCATCGAGACATACTTTTACATGTGGAGGTTAACCCATGACCCAAAGTACCGCCAGTGGGGCTGGGAGGCTGCGCAGGCTATAGATATGTACTGCAGGGTGGGCGGAGGTTTCTCAGGGCTAACAGACGTCTACTCGTCCCATCCTCAGCACGACGACGTGCAGCAGAGCTTCTTTCTGGCTGAGACACTCAAGTATCTGTACCTGTTGTTCTCCAGCGACGACCTGTTGCCGTTGGAGAACTGGGTGTTCAACACAGAGGCTCATCCTTTGCCTGTACTCCACAAGGGCCACACGCTGCGTGGCAGCCCTCCCATAGCCATAGGCAGACCATAGTACCATGCATAGTAATACATAAGGACCGCAGGTCTACGCTGGCACACACAGACAGTCAGAGAAAGAGATGGAGGGGAACTCCTCCTGCCACCTTCAAGAATACCAGGGGGATGAGCAGAGTGGAGCACATGTTTCTTTTTTTCCCCTTGGACGCAAACTATAGTGACAATAGCAGATCTCACAAGTCACAATGTGTCATGATGCAACACGTTGTGAATATGTAGATCTGCTATTTTCACTACTTCTTAAGTTAGTATGGAATTTGTATTTATTTATTTTAATTCATCATGTTTTAAATGTTTTTTGAAGCGGTGAAAGCCGCTTCCAATGAGTGGCTTTGTGTGTCCCACATCCATATATGGTCATTTCAGTCCAGAGTGAACAGGTTTTTTCAAAAACAAAATGTGTGTCCCATGTCCATATATGGTCATTTCAGTCCAGAATGAACAGGTTTTATCAAAAACAAAATGTCTGTCACCTCATGTCCATATATGGTCATTTCAGTCCAGAATGAACAGGTTTTATCAAAAACTAAATGTGTGTCCCATGTCCATATATGGCCATTCCATTTCAGAATGAACAGGTTTTATCTGTCCCGTACGTCCAGAATATGTGTGTAGTGTCCCTCCCGGTCTGATGATTGGCAATCTTGAACATTGGTCAAGCTTCACATGACAATTTGGCTCTCCAGACAATTCTATACTAAGATTCACCGCCTCACTTCGAACCGAGGTTTGATTGTTTAGTTTAAGAAAAGGTTTTTTACTTTTTGAAACTATTTTGAAATAATAATAGTACAACCCGACACACGTTTGCTTTAGACTTCTGCTCAGCGGACTGGAGAAGGGTCAGAAACCCCCTCTGGTAGATGTCTATACTTTGTCTATACTTAATCATCTGCAGCTACTGAAGCTCCCTCATGAAACCTCTATTTTATTTCTAAAGAAATACGCCAGTATTTAATTACTTTTACAATATTTTCTTTCAATATGAATGTTATATTATCGCTCTCTTTTTTTGAGCGGTGCTAACCGCTCCTATAGACCGCTTTTTTACCAAACTTATGATGTCACAAATGATGATGACATGAGTTAGCTAGACCAATGAAACACTTCGATTCTGTTGATCTGTCCATGATGTCATAGGCACAGAGGCACCCGATTGGTTCACCCTGATTTAGAACGCGTTTAGGCCGCATAAAATACGTCATAAAAAATTATGTCATAGGCACGGAGGGCAGGCACCCGATTGGTTCACCCTTTAGGCCATCGAATTTGAATTTCAAAATTGTATTAGATGAATATCACTTATAAGCGATAAAATAACCACACTTTTAGACAGACTGTGGAAAATTGTACAGGTTATAAATGATAGGCAACTAATACAAGTTTAAAATACAAATAAACAGCTTTTGAAAAAAAATGATGATGACACTAATGATGATAACATGAGTTAACTAGACCAATGAAACACTTCGATTCTGTTGATTTGTCCATGATGTCATAGGCACAGAGGCACCCGATTGGTTCACCCTGATTTAGAACGCGTTAACCTCGCATCACCAGGCTTTCCGCTGGGGGAAAGCCTGGTCTTCGTTTACTAAACGGGCCGTTTGATCCGGTCGGGAGCGGAAGATCTCCTACGTTTTTCTGTAGTCCAAAACGGACTACACTTTGGCCGGAAACAATGACCGGAAACAGTTTCAACCCAGTTAGCGCATGCGCAAGTCGTTAGCCATATGTAGTTAGCGCATGCGCAAGTACGGGTTAAAACTGTTTCCGGTCGTTGTTTCCGGCCAAAGTGTAGTCCGTTTTGGACTACAGAAAAACGTAGGAGATCTTCCGCTCCCGACCGGATCAAAAGCCCGAAATTGGAAGCCGCAGAAAATACGTAATAAAAAACGATGTCATAGGCACCCGATTGGTTCACCCTTTAGGCCATTGAATTTGTTGACGAACAGATCTTGACAAACTAAAATATTCATCTTCTGGCCTCTGTCGTTCTGCACCATCTTGAAGAAGGATCGTTTTTTCTAGACCATCCTGACTCAAGGTCTGTGGTTCTGGAATCTCCTCGACAAGGGTCTGTGGTTCTAAATCACGTTCTGATTTAGAACGCGTTTAGGCCACAGAAAATATTATGTCATAGACACGGAGGCACCCAATTGGTTCACACTTTAGGCCATTGAATTTTGAATTTCAAAATTGTATTAGATGAATATCACTGATAAGCGATAAAATAACCACACTTTTTAGACTTTTAGTCCCTGTGGAAAATTTTACAGGTTATAAATGATAGGCAACTAATACAAGTTTAAAATACAAATAAACAGCTTTTGGAAAAAAAAATGATGATGTCACTAATGATGATAACATGAGTTAACTAGACCAATGAAACACTTCGATTCTGTTCATTTGTCCATGATTTCATAGGCACAGAGGCACCTGATTGGTTCACCCTGATTTAGAACGCGTTTAGGCCGCAGAAAATACGTAATAAAAAACGATGTCATAGGCACCCGATTGGTTCACCCTTTAGGCCAGAATTTGTTGACGAACAGATCTTGACAAACTAAAATATTCATCTTCTGGCCTCTGTCGTTCTGCACCATCTTGAAGAAGGATCGTTTTTTCTAGACCATCCTGACTCAAGGTCTGTGGTTCTGGAATCTCCTCGACAAGGGTCTGTGGTTCTTTTGTCTTCTTGCCCAGGGTCTGTGTTTCCGGAGCCTGCTGGTCCATGCTCTTCGGGCACCTACAGAAGGTCTTCCTGAAAGATTCAGTCAAGTCAGTGGTCTTGAACATAGCTGCCAGCTGTTCTACTACACAACTCAAAAGAGATGTCTGCATAAGCTAGAACAGTATCTTCCTTAATCTCGGTCATCTTTGGTGTTAGGGAATGCTATTTTTATAGTCCAATCATTTGTCTTTTCCCATTCGGTGGGGTTCATGTTAATCAACACATTTTCCATCCTTCTCAGTTCTTCCAGGGCTCGTGTATCTGCATATAGTTTCTCTTTAGGTAAATAGTTGATGATGTAAAGTTAAAGCTATACTGTGTAAGTTGCTAAACTAGTGGTCAGTAGCGGTATTGCTTTTTTCCGCCGTTTTTCGCCCGGAGTCGTCGTGGACCACCGCCGCGGACCACCGGAGCGGCGCCGCAAACCACCGCGACCGATACGAATCCGTGGAGGGGTAGAACGTAATTTTCTGGCCAGGATTTGGGGATTAAGAGGTTAAGAATCCTTCACCTTGGTAAACACTGTAGCTGAGGGAGGCTACTTCCTGAAGACACGGCAGATACGCTGTGATTGGCCGGTAGTGTATCATGTGTGTATGATCCGCGATGTGATTGGCCAACGTATAGACAACGTATACAGATGATGCAGAGTAATTATTCCGCGAAATCCGGTCCCCGGCCAGGATCATAGAAAACATATAAAGAGAAGGCTTTAGAAGCTGAAAATAGCGGAGTGGGTGTTCTAAAACTTTAGCGATTTAACAGTTAGAACAATTTTAAGATTTGTTTTATAAAAAAAGTTACATGGTATAACTTTAAAGCTATACTATGTAACTTTTTTAATAAAACAAATCTTAAAATTGTCCTAACTATTAAATCGCTAAAGTTTTAGAACACCCACTCTGTTAATTTCAGCCCCAAAAGCCTTTTCTTTATATGTGTTCTACTGAGCCTGTGTGGCCGTGACCGGGACTGTTTTTCCCGGCAAAATTAAGTCATCTGCATCATTCTGTACACGTGTCTCCCTACCGGCCAATCACAGCTCAGATCATACACTGCCGGCCAATCACAGCGCATCTTGCGTCTCTTCAGGAAGTAGCTTGCTTCAACAGCAGTGTTGTTTACGCTGGTCAGTCTAGCCTGTAACTCCCCAACGCCGGTCCGCATAGAGGGACACGAGAGACCTCTACGGATGCGTGGCGAGGCGGGCGAGGTGGACGCGGTGGTCTGAAGGCCCGGTCCGCGGCAAAAAACGGCCGGAAAAAGCAGACGCGACCGCGGTTTGCTGTACCGCTACTGACCACTAGTTGAGCAACTTACACAGTATAGCTTTAGGAACACTTTATGTATATATTTATATATTTTTCCCCCTTGGGATAATAAAGGTATCTATCTATCTATCTATCTATCTATCTATCTATCTATCTATCTATCTATCTAACGCCACCCAGCATTCGAAACAGTGGCCATAATCTGCAAATGTAGTGTAGTGTGGTCGCTGTCTTGAATCCTGGGTGGTGTTAGATCTGTGCCGGTTTAAGGTTCAGACAAACAGCGAGAATTATATGAAAACTTCATTACCCAGAAGTCCTGTTGTCTACAATGACCTCACCAAGAAGCGACAGGCGTACGCAGTTGATTTCTGAAGTTGCTGTTGTTGTAGTCTGTGCCTGTGTGTCAAAGGTAAGCACCCATCATCATCATTAACATGTGACAGATCAGTAATACAGTTATGTCGATAGCGTCTCAGTATCTCTCTCTCTCTCTCTCTCTCTCTCTCTCACACACTGAAATGTGCACCAATGGCACATGATCGCACAATACATTAATTGATTAATAGTAAATAAATGCAGTTACAGTATAGTTAACTCTAGCTCCTGGGTCAAACTAGGACAAACTCATTAATAACTATAACTGCTGTCGGTGTTTTTTTTAATGTGACATTTATTAATATTATAGCCTTGTCATGATTCAACACAAAAAAACAAGTAACTCTTATGTTAAACACAATCACAGTAAATTGCAGACACCACCTTTGGACTTTGCTTTCTATAGGGTACTAGCCTAACGTACAGGTCTATAATAGCCATAAATTATAACTGCTTGTAGAGTGCTTTTATCTTGGGACGTATGTAGAGAGAAAACGTCCCAAAATAAAAGCACTAACCCTTATGGCTAGGTCTATAATTTGTTTGAAAGTCCCCCAAGTTTTTGTTTTTGTTTGTCTTTAACCTATTTTATTTTGTGTTCGTCTTCATCTCGTTTACGTGAAAACGCTTGTTTATTTTATTATATTATTATTATGATTATTAATTGCTTTGTCTTCTGTTTTTTGCTATTGTATGTGTTGCTCCCAGAAGCACAATGGCAAAGCCTTCGGAAGTTCTGGCTTTGCTCAATCAATCGATCGATCATCAATAAATGGCACACTAGTGGAGTAGTGAAATAACCACATTGTCTGACTCTTATTTACTCTCCCCTTACCTTAGGTGGTATCTGGTTCCCTCACAAGGGTACCAGATGGGGTATCAATCTGGTACTTACCTTATGGGGTATCTGTGAGCATATAGGTCGGCTATTTTCACAATTTCTGCCTCTAAATTATTTGACAATTTGGCCTATGTTTAATTTGTCATTTTAGAGGTATTAAAAAGTCCTTAAATTGTCACTTTAGAAATGTGCAGACACCTTTTATTCACTTAAACTTTACGTTGGTTTGTTTACTGTTGTGAGAGAAAACAATGTTGCACATAAAGTTAATCATCCCCAAAATAATTTGGGGACCCCCCTGGGGGTCCCGACCCACAGGTTGAGAACCACTGTTCTAGAATGCCTTCATCATGGTCTTCTTGTTCACAGCCCTGTCCCCTGTTTCAGCCTGTCCTGTCATGGCGCTGGCTGGGGTGAGAGTCATTGAGCTGGCAGGCCTGGCCCCGGCACCGTTCTGTGGCATGATCCTGGCAGATTTTGGTGCCAAGGTGATCCGCGTGGACCGCACTAGAGTCGCCATGGCACTGGACACGATGGGGCGGGGCAAACGCTCCGTAGCACTCAACCTGAAGACTCCCGAAGGCGTGTCTGTGCTCAGGAAGCTCTGTGTCCAATCAGATGTCGTCCTGGAACCCTACCGCAAAGGTCAGAAGGAGGGTTGGGACGATTTGAACATTTCATATCATATCACGATAATCGTATCGTGGAGATTTAATTTATTGTGATATAGTCCTCCGTCATGCACTGGGATCAATTCACCTTTTATTTGCCAAGCTGCATATCCAGCACCATTTAAACCCTCTATTGGTAAAGCGTACTTATAATATACGTACCGGTACTCGATACCGGCCTTTTTTTCTCTCTCTACCAAATCTCTTTGCTAAAAGATAGACGATCTACAAGCTCACAACGCGGAGCTATATTATTATAGTGGTTCTGGTTCTCGAAGTAAGGCCATACTGTAGAGGGTCCATCTGGTTCCATTTGTACACTTGTACAGAGTTATGGTGGTCCTTGAAATGTAGAGGTTTGAGAATCACTTGTAATTATAAAGCAGACATGAAGTCCACATAACAGCTCTGACAGTGGTTCCGGAAACGGATCTAAATGTTATGGAACCGATTCCGGTTCCTCAATGTTGGTTCCGGTTCCGGATCCCAAACCTACTCAAAACTCTAACACTTAAAGCTCACAAGTTAAAGCCAAAGACTGAAAACAAAAAAAGAAGCATTACAATATACAATAGTTTCATGGGTCAACACTATTCTGCACATCAACATACACTGCTGTCACCATCTGTAACTGAACTCATTCAGCCCAATTCAGGCTTTTGCAAATCCCGCCCCATTCTGCCCTGTTACTATGCTGGGACATTAACCCTGGGCAGATTGTTTTTATAGTGGCAGTGAATGGGATTTTTTTTTTCATAGCCTCATTATTGCAATTTAAAGTATCAAAGGAAAAACATCTAGGTGATATTAATAAAAAGGGAAGACAAAGGTACAGTAGTTACATTGCAAAACAGGGGGTTTCCCCGAAAATATATGTTTTAATTTGTTTAATCCCAGTGGGACAGAATCACTATTGCAGATTATTTTATAGTGGAAGTGGATGGGATTTTTTTTTCCGTCATAGCCTCATTACAGCTATATAAAGTACCAAAAAAAACACATCTACGTGATATTAATAAAAAGGGAAGAAAAAGGTACAGTAATTACATAGCAAAACAGTAATTTTCCCCCGAAAATATATGTTTTAATTAGTTTAATCCTCTGGATCAGAGAGAGAATAGAAATAGAAAAAGAAAGCGCATTGCATCTTGGGTAGGAAGAGGAGAACTATAATCTGTTCTCCTCACATAATAGGCTGGCTTTTCGTAATTCTGCCCATTTAAAATATATGTACCCAATCGTAACTAGTTAGACCATTGATAAGGTCCATGTGAACTAGTTTGTTGAAGCTTATTCATTATGATGAGCGAGATCGCCCCCTACTGCCGCGGCCGTACTGGACGAAGGTCGTGCTCCGCACTGCGGACAGTTGCTGAAAGCCTGAAACAACATTCTCCACTGCACAAACTCCACCCCCGATAGCAAAAAGTGAATGGTTTTTTCTGGTTGGCCAGTCAGGGAGTCTCAGGGACCAATCAGAAGGCTGACAAACGGTGAATTGGGAAGAAATCATTCATGACATGAGTACTAGTTAGTAGATGCAAATAAAAATAAAATAATTCCAGAAATGCTGTGAGTAAGTGCTGCATTTGAGGTCCACTGAAATGGTCTTGTACTGTTACTTGTATGCCATAAATTTCAGACACTCCCACCAAGTAATCTACATCAGCACTGTACATTTTCCCCTCCCCCTTTCCATCAAATTCATGCGTTAATGACAATTCCCATTTCCTTCCACTCTTGTGTAGTCACTACAGTTGGTCATGTGGGAGAGAGTAGACCGAATTGTTTTTGATCAGATCCTTTAAACCTTTCCCAGGTGTGATGGAGAAGCTAGGCCTTGGCCCAGAAGATCTATTGAAGGAGAATCCTCGTCTGATCTATGCTCGACTGACTGGCTATGGACAGACTGGCTCCTATGCCACTGCTGCTGGCCATGATATCAACTACCTCGCCATGTCAGGTATAAAGTATAAACATACATTGTGGATTTTTTTTTTTTTTTTTACTACTCCTGATATCAGGATACAAGTGTCTTGTTCAGACTTTAGTCTCTACCCATACATTTCCCACAATAATAGTATCCTTTGTTCAGACCGCTGGCGTAGCGGTTCTTATTGAACTTTGCTGCATGTCTCTCACCATCTCTCTCTTCCTGTTTCCTGTCTGTCTCTACTGTGAAACAATAAATAAATGCAAAAAAAAAAAAAAAAGATACATACCGTATATAACAAAAATATATAGAGTCACAGTGTTTTTGAGATTCAGTGAGATTGAGACCAGGAGCACTCGTTTTTGGGCATGAGGTGGAGCCTGCCCATAAGGTGAACTACAAAACGAGCGCCCCGGTCCCAATCTCACTGGTACCTCAAAAACCCTGTAACATATATATCCTCACATCAAAGGTATTTGGTTAAAAATATTGTGATATTTTACTTTGTCCATGTTACATGTTTACACATGCTCTCGTCTTTTGTACTACTCTCATCCATGTGTTGTTTGTCTTCTGTACTTTTTCCTTTCCTAGGTCTTTTATCTAGGCTCGGTCGTAGTGGCGACAAACCCTATGCACCGTTGAACCTGGTTGCAGACTTTGCTGGAGGAGGTCTGGCCTGTGCACTGGGTGTTGTCCTAGCACTGTTTGAGAGGACAACATCGGGGAAGGGACAGGTTATTGATGCTAGCATGGTAAGATGATTATTTAGGCAGATACATAATCACTACTCCTCCGGTATAAGAAGGATTTGTAACAAGTTTAATTTATTAAATTGAAAATGTTGATGTATAAAGCTTGTAAAAATGCATGCACTTCTAAACATGTAGGACATATTCATATTTCCAATGTTAATAATATTTAACACTATCAGTGATAATCCAATCAATTTATTTTTTACAATTTATCTAGGTACATTTAGATAACTGGTAACCTCAACATTTCAGATAGTCATTCTTCAACTATACTGCCCATTCTAAGCACTCATACACCCTATCCAAAGGTCTGTTGGCGGGATTTTGGTTGAATTCTATGATACGGTGAAATCTGTGACTGTGATTTTTGATTGACCTTTATGATACAGTGAAGTCTGTCACTGTGCTTTTGGTTTGTTTAGGGTTATGATAGTGAAGTCTGTTACAGTGAATTAGGGTGAATTGGATGATACAGTTGAGCCAAGCTCTCTACTGTAGCTGGTGTCACTGTAGTGTGTTGTATCAGCTTTACAGTTGGATTATTTCGTTGAAATACTCCAACTTCACCACACGAATTGGTTCATGATAAATGGATGGACTCCCTATTGGATCCCTACTTTTTCTGTATTTCATGCATTATTATCCTTATTTAAACTGCAACACATGCATGATATTCATATGACTATTTGCAACAAAAAGTCACCACCAGTCCACCAAACAGCTCTGAAATATATTCATTTTTAAGACACTTTGAAACGTTGCACGTTTTTGTGTGTATTTATTTATAAATTATTATGTGTCAACTAGCTGGAGGGAGCAGCTTACACAGGTTCTTTCGTATGGAAGTCTCGTCGCATTGGTATGTGGGACAATCCTAGAGGAGAGAACATGTTGGATAGTGGAGCTCCATTCTATGACACCTACAAGACCTCTGATGGCAAATACCTGGCTGTAGGAGCCATCGAACCACAGTTCTACAAGCAGCTTCTTCATGGTTAGTAGTAAACACACACTCACTAAATAGGACGCCTCAACATGGTTGCCGGTCGGCCAAATGTCTGGTGTATAATGAAAACGTTGTATTTTTTACTGTGTAACTAACCGTGTCAAGACTATTATTTAATACAACGATTAGTAATATATTTATATATGTTCTATAATCTTAAATTAACATTAGTATACCTTATCGATTCTTGCAGAAATACACTGATCATCCGACATTGTGTTCAAGTGGCACTTCCTGGATTTTCACTCTCTTTTGTGTTTTGTTTTGCAGGCTTGGGTTTGGATACAAGAGACCTGCCTCCTCAGATGAGCTTTAGCGATTGGCCTGAGCTCAGGCGGATCTTCACTGAGTGCTTTGCCTCTAAATCCCAAGCACATTGGTTGAGTATCTTTGAGGGGACAGACGCCTGTGTTACACCCGTGTTGTCTTTTGATGAAGTGAACTCCCATCCCCACAACCAGGAAAGAGGTTCTTTCATTAAAGACACTGAGGGTGAAGAGAGCCCCCGACCAGCTCCGCTTCTCTCCCGGACTCCTGCAGAACCTTGCTTGGCACAGGACCCTCTTATTGGAGAACATACATGTCAAGTCCTAAATGAGTATGGGTTCAGTCCAGTAGAAATGGAGCAGATGCTAGCTGATGGTGTGATAGAGTCTAACCCTGCCAAGGCTAAGTTGTAGAGAATTGAACAAGCCATTAATTGTTCCATTTGCCTTTGCAACTGTATGTCTGTATGATAATTATAGCGGAGCCAGGAAGCATCATTTTGAGCAACAGGAGCCTGATGTACCTGTGCTATTCTTAAAGGAGTAGTTCAACCCTAAAATTACCTTTTCTATTGATATCTCATGAGACTTGAGTTCAATAATATTTTTTTGTATGTCTTTTGCCTAAGACAAAAAATGTGATTATAGTAAGTTTACCCCCATTGATGCATGGCCCTGGATGGGGACCCACATGCATGGCCTGGATGGGGCCGTGCATACATTTACTATAATACATTTTTTGTCTTAGGAATGCGACAAAAAACAAAACATATTATTGAACTCAAGTCTCCATGCATGGCGTGAGTAATAGAAAAACAATAGAAAAAAAGTCATTTTGGGGATTAACTACTCCTTTAAACAACAGTGCAAGTGGGCATACAGTAAATCTACCGGTAGTTACAAACGTACAATGCGCACATATCAATTTAGCAATGGGCTTAAGAAATAACATGGAATCTTTTCTTATTTGTTTTTTATGAATCCCCAATCATTCCCTGTAACCTCCCTGCAAGGGCCATTTTGCAATTCCTTTTGCAAAACACACTTTTTGTTACTCCTACAGATTTTGTACAAAACATATGCAAATTCGTACACCTTATCTCTGTAGTGATTGGCAAAATTACGATGTAACTTATGACAATTGAGCTGTAACGTACCAATGTGTCAATGAATCAGTAAAAAAAACATGTAAATGGTTAACTTTTTGTGTGTGACAAACGGCCTACTGTTTTATATGAACATTTCTAAAAGCCATAAAACAACAATAATTAGTAAAGTAAAAACTATATCTATACAATTAAATTATTAATTATTATTATTATTATTTCACAATAATTATACTGTATTTTGTAAATAAACAATTTACTTCCATACCTAATTGTTTTTGTGGACTTATCCACAAAACATCTGGGTTTTATTCAATATTGATTGAATATTTGGAGGAATGATGGCAACATTTTCAAATAATAATTCAACTTGCTTAAAAAAGGTGAACTTGTCAATAAAACACCCTACAATATCAACTAGTATCAACTTAAGTCTATCAACTAGTTAACGACTTCTTACGTTAGAATTATTTAACAGTCAATGAAAGTAATATTACCAAAGCTCTGAATATATTAATACATTTGGGGAATAATGTCAGTCAAATAAAAGTGGTGTAACAATACAACTCTGTCTGAGGGTCCTCCCCCAATAACTTAATCTTAACATATATATTTTCCTGTGTTCTATTGAATTTTGCACCAATGGTTCGCCATGCATCTCACTCCTTGCAACAAAACAGTTGGTCAAACAGTTGGCCTTGCATGATGTTGCAAGGCTAATCATTGGTGTCGGGGCATGACATTAAGGGTTGTCCTGTTGTCTGGGACAACTAATATACATCTTTAAATGTAGCCTCTTGGTTTGATTGGCTCTTGGTTTCAACTTTTTTTTGTAATGCTCAATGTTCCGCTTTGTGCTGTATGCAGACTATGGACTGGAGTGGAGGGGTCAAAAATAATGGACAAATGAATGGGAAGAAATGTACTTCTCCAGAGGACAAGTGCCTCAAAAAGTAGTTTTTGAAATATTTAACTTTAAGCGCCCAATGCATTGTCAATGACAATGACCTTTTAAAGGAGAGAGAAATCAAGTCATCAATGTCCACTGCGCGTGATTTGGAATTGCACAAGCGTTCTGGGCAAGAACAGCAACTTCAGCAATCAACTGCGTACGCCTGTCGCTTCTTGGTGAGGTCATGGTAGACAACAGGACTTCTGGGTAATGAAGTTTTCATATAATTCTATCAACGGGCAAATTATTATGCTGCATAAAGTATAATTAAGGGTCATTCCCACGGTAGGACACTACCATCCACTTCAATTGAAAAATATATATTTTTAATATGTTTATCTTTATCTTGCCCGGTAGATCGAATGACTCTACAAGACTCTTATTTCATCAATATGTTATTATTTTTTTTAAGATTTGTTTTAGGGCTTTTTATGCCTTTATTCGATAGGACAGTAGACTGACAGGAAATGAGGAGAGAGATGGGAAATGACATGTAGCAAAGGCCGTCCGGATCGGGAATCGAACCGGCAACGCCAGCAGGCATGTGGTATGCGCCTTGACCACCAGGCCAACGGGCGCCCCCATCAATATGTTATTTAAGAGCAAGATACTTGGATAGCCTACTTCATCTTCTTTTTAAATTCCTAAATTAGACCTGCACTACACCTGTATAGGCTATTTTCAAATAGTGAATGTAGGCCTTTTTATGCCATATTAAGATAAGGGGGGGGGGGCCTAGAACATCAAGGACCCCTGGGGGTCTCCGGGCTGGTCCCCACTTTGAGAACCATTGTTATAGCCTAGAGTAGACTAGAGGATGGCAAGACTGGCAGATCACAACAACAATGTTTAATGGAATGATAACGGATATGTATATTTTAGGGATTCTTCAGTCAGAAACAAAATCAATACAAATTAATTCAACTTTTTACCTTTCTTTTCTTTTACATTATCTTTGCGTTCTTAATTAAAAAAATAGGAAAAGAAGAAGAAGAGAAAACATTAACACTTGCCAAAAGTCACTTTGTTTTGTCACCTTTATTAGCAATTCCTCATTCCCCCAGAAGATGGAGCTGAAGGATTAGAAGATAGGCCTATGGCAGCTCAGATACAAGATTACTGGCCAAAGGCATACTATGGCAGCTCAGATACAAGATTACTGGCCAAAGGCATACTATGGCAGCTCAGATACAAGATTACTGGCCAAAGGCATACTCACTATCTAACTATCTATCATATTAGTAGTTTCTTTTGCATAATCTCACCAGAACCATGCTGGAGACCCAAGGCATCAATTGTAGGCCTAATGATGGTCCTCGCCTGGGCTCACCTTACCCCTGATTATTTTGAAAGTGTGGGTTGGCTCATGGTACAGTAGCTGACAGAGCACATCATCTTGCCTGGTGTACAAGATACACTACACCACTAAGATACCCATGTAGGACAAAATACTTCCAAAACGTCAAAGATGTTCACAATTACAACACCAAAGGCAGCTCCACAAATCACTTCCAACCCAGATTGGGCTAAAAAATGGTTAAATGTGTTCTGCTATTCCACAAAAATGTGGATGCCCTACCAACGGCCTTAAAGGAGTGTAGCCTAAATCCCTGCCCTCCTTTAAAACCACTCACAGGTGGCTGCAACTTGAAACTGGTAAAAATAGACAAAGCCTATCCTTAACATCCCCTAACCTTTTTACTGTAAATATACAAATCATTTTTTTATTTTGTTTTCCAACTGTCTGATATTTTCTGCATAGTAGGCCCCTACTGTGTTTTATTTGTCTGTCATTTAATGTTGTATGAGTTTTAAAAAAGGGACCCCAATGCAAACAAGTCTATAAGATTTCTTGTGGTCTTTATCCTTTTAGTTGACCTTGTAACAGTGGACTGTACTGTCCTGTAGCCTACTTTTTCCTATGCAAACTTGTAATAAGGTATTCAATCAATCATTCAACCAATAGACCTATATTGCTCCTGCGGAGGAAATTGAGTGCAGTAACTACGTTTTCGAATTTCACCAAAAAATGGGTTTAAAAGTGTTACAGCTTATCAGCCAAATGAGATAAAGATATAAAAGTGATATTACACTGATTGTACATCTGTTCTTGAGGTAATTGTTCATCCCCCAATATCATGAAGGCTAATTTGACCGTTGGGCAACACAAATAAGTCGGTGTGTCCCAAAACGTAGTTACTGCACTCTGCCTTTGTAGGGCAGTGTAGCCTAGCCTGATTCCAGCCCATAGACCCGGCCCACTCTCAGAGTGAACTGCTTCTCTGGTCTGGAGCTGAGCACATGAATCGGCAGTTTAGCAAACCAAATTGCGACTCCTCCAATGAGCGCAGGGGGTGGGGGTGGGTTTAACGAATATCCAATCCGCACAGCAGTTGAAACGATTCAAACTAAGTTCACACACCAGGCAGGCAGGCACACACACACACACACACACGCGCTGAATTCACCATGCTGTTAATGTTGATTACATGTTTCTGGTCGCAGTTCTGTGTGGAAGCAGTCACTGGCACAGGCAGAGATTCACACACAAACACACACCGCAACAGTGCGTCGCGATCAACGTGTGTCTCCTGTATGAGTTCTCTGGTGTTTTTTCAGATTGCCTCTCCGGCTGAACCTTGTCCCACACTGGTGACAGCGAAAGGGCTTCTCTCCTGTATGAGTTATCTGGTGTTTTTTTAGATCACCTCTCATTCTGAACCTTTTACCACACTGGACACAGTGAAACGGTTTCTCTCCTCTATGAATTCTCTGGTGTATTTTGAGAAGACTGTTCGTGCTGGACCGTTTCCCACATTGGTCACATTTGTAGGGTTTCTCTCCTGTATGCATTCTCTGGTGACTTTTGAGATAAATGCTTGTGCGGAACCATTTCCCACACAAATCACAGAGGAAGGGCTTCTGTCCTGTATGAATTCTCTTGTGATCTCTGAGAGTACCTCTCGTGCTGAACGTTATCCCACACTGGTCACAGAGGTAGGCCTTCTCTTCTGTATGAGTTCTCTGGTGACGTTTGAATTGACCGCTCTGGCGGAACCGTTTCCCACATTGGTCACAGTGAAACGGTTTCTCTCCTGCATGGATTCTCTGGTGAACTTTGAGACTATTGTCATGGCGGAAGCGTTTCCCACACTGGTCACAGCTGCAGGGTTTCTCTCCTGTATGAATTCTCTGGTGTTCTATCAGTTGAAAGCTGCGGATGAACCTTTTGCCACACTGGTCACAGTGAAACGGTTCCTCTCCTGTATGAGTTCTCTGGTGATCTTTGAGACCACTGCTCTGGTTAAACTTGGCCCCACACTGGTCACAGTGAAACGGTTTCTCTCCAGCATGGTTTCTCTGGTGAACTTTGAGACTATTGTCATGGCGGAAGCGTTTCCCACACTGGTCACAGCTGTAGGGTTTCTCTCCTGTATGAGTTCTCTGGTGACTTTTGAGTTGAGAGTCCCGGCCGAACTGCTTCCCACACTGGTCACAGTGGTACGGTTTCTCTCCTCCTGTATGAGTTCTCTGGTGACTTTTGAGATGATAGTTCTGTCTGAACTGTTTCCCACACTGGTCACAGTGAAACGGTTTATCTCCAGTATGAATTCTCTGGTGTTTTGTCAGATTACCATTCGTGCTGAACAGTTTCCCACACTGGTCACAGTGAAACTGTTTCTCTCCTCCTGTATGAGTTCTCTGGTGACTTTTGAGCTCTGAGTTCCTTTTGAAGTGTTTCCCACACTGGTCACAGTGAAACGGTTTCACTCCTACTGTATGGGTTATCTGGTGACTTTTGAGCTCCCAGTTACTTTTGAAGTGTTTCTCACACTGGCCACAGCTGTAGGGTTTCTCTACAGTATGACTTCTCTGGTGTTCTATAGGGATGGAGAGAAAAGAACGGGGGAAAAAAATGAAATAACATACAATTTGTGTTCTACCACCAACTGATGATGTTCTTAATTTATGACGGCAGAACCAACTCCCAGTCACCGCGTTACTACTCCATACATCTACTTTCTATAGAACAGTGGTTCTCAAACTTTTCAGGCCACGACCCCCAAAATAATCATATTTGAACTGGGGACCACCCTGACGAGCACTAAGAGTTGAGGCATTACATTTTGTATAGAATAGCAGATCTACATGCTCACAACGCCTGAGCATGTAGATCGGCTATTTTCACAATATAACTGCCTCTAATATTTGATCATTTGGCCAATGTTTAATTTGTCATTTTAGAGGTATTAAAAAGTCCTTAAATTGTCACTTGGTTTGTTTGTTTACTGATGAGTGAGAAAACAATGTTTCACATTAAAGGCCCAATTCACCTCTGGGACAACCAGATCTTATTTTATTGTTGTTTGGGACAAGATCAACACAATCCAGATTTTTGCATGTTGCATCATGCTGCATCATATGATGCAAAATGCATTTACTAGTCATGCTGAAATACTAAAATATCTCAAAACACAGATTCAACACAAAAAATAACTCAGGGTTGTGTTGATCGTGTCCCAAACAACAATAAAATAAGATCTGGTTGTCCCAGAGGTGAAGTGGGCCTTTAAGCCAATCATCTAGGGACCCCCCAAAATAATCTGGGGACCCCCCTGGGGCCCACAGGTTGAGGACCACTGCTATAGAAGATGCTCACACCTATTCTATGTACATGTATTACAGGCTGCAGCATTGACATAATAAAAACATGCACACACCTATGCTGCGTAACTTTCTCCCAGGCTGCTTCAGCATGGCTCGCTGGTAGATCTGTGGCTGTTCCTCCTCTGACGCCGCAGCTGAAAACATGTTGGACGACATCTATCTCTCTTGAGGTCAGTGGGCTGCAGTCCTCTGCTCCGCTTCCTGGATTAACTCTCCCAGACCAACACAGGACAGAACAGTGTTTATGGAAGGGCTGTTGATAGGTAGGTTTTTCCACCTATTAGTCTGAAAATAATCATGCAGTTGAGGAGAAAGACATGATACAACGTTCTTGGTTTTATTTGTGAGAGCTCTCCAGCATACAGTGAAAACATCATCTCATATACTGAGCCAAGTCCCTCCCACAACCCCAGGGAGGTCGGACCCACGCCCTAACACCTTTGGCAGACTGAGACAAACCTCACACATGGATATTTACTGAGAACAACACTGTCAAAAGACTTTCAATACATTAAGCTCAGACAGTCGTTGATTAGCAATCTGAAACAATAGAGCACACTACATGTGCGTGAATTTCCATTCACGCTTTTAGGCGACACGCAAATTTCCATTCAGGCTTTTGCAGGTGAGCTCACATTTCACCATAACAAAAGAAGGCTACTCTGTTTTAGAATTCACATGTTCAGCAACATACATGGAACCCTGTGTCAAACACAAGCAAAATACTCAAACTACAAACAAAAGTGTCCATTGGTCAGTGCAAAAAAGAGAAGAAAAAAAATCTAAATAAAACAATAACTGGTGATGTCCACTATAAACGTTGTAAAAGTGTATTTACAGACTTTATATTCAAATGTAAGACACCTCTGTATAATTCAAGCTTGATAGTTGCTTTTATAGTTGCATACTGTTGTGTAACATTGCTTACAAAACTAAATAAATTAGTTTAAAGTTAACTCTGACGGAGCAAACAAAGCATAAATACCTCCTCTCAGTGAATCAATCCATGGACTGAGGGAGTCGCAGCTGTATGACGTTATCAACTCCGTACGCCTGTCGCTTCTTGCTGACGTCATTGTAGACAGCAGGACTTCTGGGTAAAGTTTTCATATAATAATAATAATAATTTCATATGTTTATTTTACGTATTTTTTTTGTCAGCGAAACGCAATCCATAGTCTACAAATTAATTACACCTTTTACCTTTCTTTTACATTATCTTTGCATTCTTAATTAGAAGAAGAAGAAGAAGAAAACAACAACATTAAAGACATGACATAACACTTGCCAAAAGTCACTTTGTTTTGTTTTGTTTTGTTTTGATTGATTGATTGATTGATTGATCGAAGACTTTATTAGAAGTTTGCATAGGAAAAGGTACAGTTTCATGACGGTAAAGTTCACTGGTACAAGGTCTACTAAAAGGAGATCCTAGAAAAGACTAAGCTTATTTCCACAGGAAACCATTTAAGTATCTCATATAACATTGAATGACAGACGAATAGAACACAGTACTATGCAGTTGTCACCTTTATTAGCAATTCCCCATTCCCCCAGAAGATGGAGCTGAAGGCAGCTATGGCAGCTCGCCTCGGATACAAGATTTCTGGCCAAAGGCATAGGCTAATCACTGTATCTAACTATCTATCATCAGGTTCTCTTGCATAGTCTCACTAGAACCTTGCTGGAGACCCAAGGCATCACTTTTAGGCCTAAGGATGGTCCTCGCCTGAGTCGCCTCGGGCTCACCTTACCCTGGCCCTGATCATTTTGAAAGTGGGTTGGCTCATGGTAGCCTACAGTAGCTGATAGAGTAGGCCTACATCATCTTGCAATGGGCCTGGTGTACAAGATACACTACACTACTAAAGGCCTGTCCATACTTTGACCGAAACCGCCCTTTTCTGTCCAAAGGTCCGGTTCGACTACAAAATGAAGTCACTTGTGACTTCTCAAAAGCATTAGACCTAATGAGAGTTCAAAAATGTGCAAGTCGGAAAGTCCAACTCACCGATCATTTCAGAGATAGCCTACTATGGACAGACCTTTAGATACCCATGTAGGACAAAATACTTCCAAAACGACAAGGATGTTCACAATTACAACACGAGGCAGCTCCACAAATCACTTCCAACCCAGATTTGGCTAAAACAAATGGTTAAATGTGTTCTTCTGCTATGCCACAAACATGTGGATGCCCTACCAACGGCCTTAAAGGAGTGTAGCCTAAATCCCTACCCTCCTTTAAAACCACTCACAGGTGGCTGCAACTTGAAACTGGTAAAAATAGACAAAGCCTATCCTTAACATCCCCTGACCTTTTTACTGTAAATATACAATTTTCTATTTTATTTTGTTTACGGACTGTCTTATGATGGTATTTTCTGCATAGTAGGCCCCTACTGTGTTTTATTTGTCTGTCATTTAATGTTATATGAGTTTTAAAAAAGGGAACCCAATTATGCAATCAAGTCTAAAATAATTCTTGTGGTCTTTATACTTTTAGTTGACCTTGTATCAGTGGACTGTACTGTCCTGTAGCCTACTTTTTCCTATGCAAACTTCTAATAAAGCATTCAATCAATCATTCAACCATATAGACCTACCGTAGGCTATATTGATCCTGCAGAGGAAATTGAACTGTAGGCTACTGTAGCCTATAGGTGAAAGGTGTGTGTGTGTGTGCGCGTGCGTGCAGGTCGGTGCACCTTACACGAGAAGCTAACCGCTGCAGCCTGCGGGAAGTCTGCACCGCACCCGGGTCTGCAGACCTGCAGACCCGCATCTGCAGACCCGGGTCTGCAGACCCCATACTACTTAGTGACTTGGACAGGGCGTCGTGGGGCGACGGTGAGATTCGATCTAGTGATCTCTGGCACTCAAGTCGGCGACGCTATCCATTCAGCCATCAATGCTGATGTTTATCGTGGGCTTGCCCAGGCCTTACGGCCTGGGCATAAATA
>NC_137823.1:34105071-34125071 GCF_963921795.1 Nannobrachium achirus
CAATATAAATGGCAAATGTGCAAATGAGGGAACCAGACTTGTTGGTTTGTCTTAAACGTTCCACCTGTGCCTTACGAGTGTTAGTTTTCTGTCCACGTGAAAGGGATGCAGCGGTCCCTAACTGTGTTGTATTGAGTTTCTTTGTCTTGTCTTAATCAGCTCTTAATCCTTCCTTTGTTCTCTCTGGTGGAGGTTGACCCAAAGGACATATCTCTCATCAGTCATTAACATGGGATTAACCAGCAATGCAACAAAACTACTGGCACACTCACTGCCACCCATGAAAACGCTCATGCACACGCACACACACACACACACGCACAAACGCACACACACACATGCACGCGCGCACGCACGCGCGCACGCGCACACGCACACACACACACACACACACACACACACACACACACACACACACACACACACACACACACACACACACACACACACACAACACACACACACACACACACACACACACACACACACACACACACACACACACACAGTGTACACGAGCAAGCAGATATTTTTCAAGCATTCCCTAACCCTCGTTTACAAGAGCATTCAAGGTGCACAAACCTTCAGAACACACCATCCATCCACCTCTCTCAACCACTTGTGGTTTTCTTTCTCAGTACAACTCTCTGTATATTTCTGGCATCATGGCAATCTTTCCACTAAGGGCAGCCACAACTGTTTGTGAATCATGTGTTACAGTCTACTTCAAAGAATTGTTCTATCAATATGTCATGAATTATATGATGATTATAGGACTGACCTTTATCTGACTGACCCAGTGCATGTGTTGAATCACTCTCATCTGCGTAAGCATATTGATACACTTGACACCATGACAATCAACTTTAGCAGATAGACTGACTGACGTCTGTGGTCAAAGATACGAGATGCATGTTCTATTCCTATTCCTATTCATTCTGTTCTTGTCCTTGTCTCATATCTTCTGGCCACGTCACGTCTCCAATACTGTATTATATTCTCTATGTGTGTAATAAACTTCGGAACATGCTGTGTGACACAGCCTGGCGTCATCTTGTTCTCCACGCACACGGCTCAACTGAATCATCACTCATGTGCCCTTAGTTAGAGGGAGACCACATTGTTGGTCAACGGAAATCTCAACAATGAAACAATCAAGCAATGGATTTGTATGTATCTAAAGTAATCTAGCATGCTTTTGAAACCTTGCTGTTGTTGCCCACCTGTAGCTCTTATCTTAGCCTTTAAAGACCATCACTCTTGGTCTTGGCATGGGTCGGTGGTTTAATGGGTAACTCATTCCACATACAAATACCATCTGTCTCCGATCAAGCTAATTTGTGCTGTGTAGACGTGCACAGGCATGTCCTGGGTCTTTACTAATACCAACACACCCAGATAACCCCACTGATGACCAACCCCGCTAGCAGGCTAATCAGTGACCACAAATGATGGTCTCTATAGCCACTAAGCTAACAGGGCGCAGCTGCAAATGAAGGGACATGTAAACTCAGCATACGTTCTGTCTTGTTAAGCTTGAGTTATACTTGGTTACGTGTGGATGTCGCGCACCAAAAACAGCAGAGCTATAGGTTCACAAATGATGCGTTGTGCTGTGACACATTGCTGGCTTGTAAATGTGCCATTTTTGGTGCCCAACACGGCACGCAACCAAGACTGTATAAGTCAAGCGTCAGCAACCGAGAGCTAAGGAAACAGGCTTGTACCGTAGGAAAAACCTCAATAAGGATACGGTCAAAATGTGAGAGACAGTGACTCTTAGGTCAAGGTTCACTGCTCTGTCTACACAGGTAGAGGGGACCGTTGAGGTACAAAGAGTAGTATAGTATACAGTATACAGAATTCTCCCTTTTCAGGCAACAAACTCCCTACTCTTCTAAAAGCCCCGAGCAGCCCTGTGATCCGTCGTGGTGCCAGTGAGTTTGAATAACAGCATTAATGACAGGTTGCCTTAAGCCGGCTGGCATATGGAGAGAAACCATGTTCATAAAAATAACAACCCCGCTGCCCTCTGCAAACCAACCGGTCTGAATAAGACATATTAACGATACTTCCACTGAATGAGTGGAAGATGTCCAGTAAATGTAGCCTAAGGGGGGGAAAGAGAGATTCCATAATGGGACATATTCAGAGGCCAAAGAGCCATTTTAATTGGCTATCCATAGAGGATACCATAATGGCTCCGTCCCGGGATATGATATGATGTGACCCTTCCAGGTTTCATCCCAGCACCTCTTATAGTTACATGACCTCATGAATGGAATGTCCCAACACAGCAGACTGTGTCACATGAACTCTTAATGACCTCAGCAGCCATGACCACTATACCAGGAAACCCACATCAGTGTGTCTCATGAGGTGACACTGGTACATACTGTACATACAGTACATACAATACACTGCTTTAGAACACTAAGATGGATGGAGGAGCGTTGTAGAACTACACTATTGGTCTGGACCACCCGCTGAGAGACAGAGATACTGACCTTGACATTCTCACCCTGTTTTTCAGTGTCCCTCCCTCTCTCTCTCTCTCTCTCTCTCTCTCACACACACACACACGGGCACACGCACACACACACACACAGACACACGCACGCACGCACGCACGCACGCACGCACGCACACACACACACACACACACGTGTCACACACACACACACACACACACACACACACACACACACACACACACACACACACACACACACACACACACACACACACACACACACACACACACACACACCACAAATTATTTTGGGGGGGTCCCCAGATGATTAACCTAATGTGCAACATTGTTTTCTCACTCAACAGTAAACAAACCAACATAAAGTTTAAGTGTATAGAGGGTATCTATACACATTCCTAAAGTGACAATTAAGACATCTAAAGTGACAAATTTAACATCCAAATTGTCAAATTGTAGAGGCTAAAATTGTGAAAATAGACGATCTACATGCTCACAACGCCTTGCAACGCGAGACGTTTTGAGCAGGTAGATCGTCTATTTTCACAATAGAACCGTGTTATACAAAATGTAATGCTTCAACTCTCCCAACTCCATGCAGTGCTTGTCAGGGTGGGGGGGACAGGGGTCCCCAGTTGATTATTTTGGGGGTCGCAGCCTGAAAAGGTTGAGAACCACCGCTGTAGAGGACATATGGTGGTAGGTGGTATATGAAGAGAGGCCAGGTCTGGCACATCACTCACAGACATTGGTGGAGTTTGACTGAACCACAAAGAATCTCTTTCAGTCTCTGCAGTCCTAATTCTCTCACCCCACAAAGCCAGGGGATGTACTGTATGTATGTGTGCAAAAACGTACTCCTGGCACCCTGCGCATGCTTTGTCTCCAAAGACAAGCACCATGATTAACGGGTTGTTGTAGTCGAGGTCGAACTCAAATTAGCTTCAACAGATCATGTAGCCTAAACACTTGTGTAAGGTATACTTTCACTGCATCCAATGCGTAACTATAGTGCATCTCTGTACTAAATTCAGCTTTATTTGAAAAAAAAAAAGAAAAAAAGTTTTCCATCGCACGCACGCACACATGCTGTATATAAACCCGATATACAGTAACTATACACAAGATAACAGTGGCCAAAAATGTATGAAAGTACACACAAGTAAACATTTTGTAATAATTTATTATATTTATCTTTGTTTTATTTTTCCTGTATGAATATATGAATATGTATTTCCATTGCCCTTTTTCTTTTTTGCATGGTTTTGTTCTCACGTTCTTTATAGCATTATGCTCACAGCAAATGAACCTTGGCAAAGACATGGAAAGATAGCAGGAAGCAGCCACCAATGTTTGGTTTGAGCATGCTCACTGTAGCATGCATGTAACAGCAATTTTACGCCACAGCTGTAGCCATGGATACATCTGTATTCCAACCATACATAATTGATCTAGTTTCCATACCTTTTGGTTTTACCCATCGCTCATATAACACATAGACCATTCAGACTCGGCCCCATTCAACTCTCATCTCTCAGCAAAGATTAGAAGAGCGACAATCCCCTGGCTCTGACGTTTCACGAACTCTGGGTCAAGGATAGAAAACAGGACACGAGGGTTGGTATGGTTGGGGCCTAATGTGAGCACTCGAGTGTTTTATTGGGCTTGTGTGATCCAGGGAGACAATGACTTAGGATCTTTGGCGTGCAAGTGCTTACTTAAAGGGATATAACATTTTCAAAAAAACTTTTGGTAATTTTATCATCTAATCAGGCTTTTATGAATACCCTGAACAGTTTTTAATTAGCTTGATTGAATATTTAGATATTTGATGTAAATGTTACCAGGCCCTCCAGGCCCAGGGCCTCTCCCCACACACACCCATTGTAACTTCAAACTTAATTTTAACCATGATAGATTCATTAAAAACACCCATTATCTTTTCTGGTGACTCATACTATCCTCCTAATGTGTGAGCAGGCAGATAACTTTTTTCATTTATTTTTAATAATTATTTATTTGTATTTCATTTTTTCCATTTTCCCAAATAATTATTAAAAATAAATGAAAAAAGTTATTGAAAAAACACGGCCTGCTCACGTATTAGGAGGGTACTATGAGTCACCAGAAAAAAATAATGGATGTTATCTATCATGGTTAAAATGGAGTTTGAAGTTGGGTGTGTATGTGGAGAGAGGCCCTTCCACTGCTCCCTGTTGAAAGTGGAATTAAAAATGGCAAAAGTAATCAAAAGTAATCAAAAGAAGTCAAAAATATTTTTGAGCAGGATCTCCTCGTTGGTCTGTGGGAATACACTGAGGACAATAGCTGGAGCTATTTTGACCATGCATGCACCTCATCATGTCATGGTTCCGTAGCACCACTAAGGCTTTAAAAACAAGGCTTCAGGCAGACCAAAACAAACTGGTCAGGCTACGGCCTCACACCTAGAACTCACCTAACCCCTGCTCATTATGCTAGATAGGAGCAGGGGTTATGTATTTATGTGAGCATATGTACAGTATGTCCCACCCCATCCTACACTTGCCATGCAAGCTTTGTGGGACGCTTACTGAAATTAACTCATAAATAACACTGCTCACTTCACACCGGGTGTGATTTTCTTTAATTATTACTTGTTTGGTGTTTTGCATAATTATTGTCTGTCTTTAAATGTCTCCATGAATGGAATACACAAGACCAGGGGTCTTCAACGTTTTCAGGCCGGGGACCCCCAAACTGATGGGGAGATGGAGCAGGGACCCCCTACCACCTCGTAGGGTGGGGGGGTCGGGGCTACGACATATTTTTTATTTTAAACATGTTCAAGTTACAGCGAGCAGGGTGGGCCGTACCACAACCATTTCTAAACATACTACTTATTAACTGAGAACAAATGTCAATACTATCAACAATATGTCAATTGCATAGTAATCATGTATTCAAGCTATTCAAAATGGATAGAATCATGATTTATTTTTTAAATAAATGTGGAAAAAGGCAAAAAAAAAGAAGAAAAAAAAAAAACATTTTTTGAAATCTTTTTTTTTTTTTTTTTTTTTTTTTTTAAGCAATAATTTCGCGGACCCCCTGCAGTACCTCCGCGGACCCCCTAGGGGTCGCGGACCCCCTGTTGAAGACACCTGCACAAGACCATAATAGAAATCAAGCCTGTTGGGCTTTTTGTGTTATCCTTTTAGCAACTTTTGTATACATCTGTACCACTGTACCTTTTTGCAAACTGTTAATAATGTAGTCCAGGTCCTGGATTCAAGTCTGACTTGAGTCACAATAACTTGGACTTGAGTATCTGTGACTTACTTGACTCTGACTTGGAAGTTTTCTGACTTGAACTTGGAATAGTCAAAATGACATAAAAGTACATTTAAAATATAAGTTATCTGGTATTCTAATTAAGTATAGTGAGAGTTACAGTACTAAAATGCACGTATGGTGAACAGTTTGATCATGAGCGCAAGTGGAGGGGGAAACACGTGAATTTGGAGCTTTGTCACAACCAAGAGTCTTGACTGGTCATTGAGCGACTTGGACTTGAAGTATGATGACTTGGACTTGGGACTGGAGACTTGACTTGGACTTGTAGGCTTTTAGTGTAATGATTGTTAGGGAGAGAAGAAGCGTGCGTGCGTGCGCGCGTGCGTGCGTGCGTGCGTACGTGCGTGCGTGTGTGCGTGTGTGCGTGTGTGTGCGTGTGTGCATACGTTTCTGTGTGTTCGTACACCTCCATATACATATGACTAATGTTTACTTGTGTGTGTGTGTGTGTGTGTGTGTGTGTGTGTGTGTGTGTGTGTGTGTGTGTGTGTGTGTGTGTGTGTGTCCTTCCTTCCCATGAGGACAGATTGAGCCCGCTGAGGTGTGGAGCCATACCCCCCCACCACACACACACACACACACACACACACAATATATATCGGGTGCCACTACATTCATTGAATTATTCAGTGGCCCCTGAGTGCCACGAGGCAGCAACCAGATTCCTCTATCTCTGTTCAGCACGCCTCATTATTCATGATTCAAGATGGAGAGATGAGGAGAGACAAGGACATGGAGGGGAGAGACGAGAGCGACAGAGAGAGAGAAAGAGAGAAAGAGAGTGTTTAGTCGGAGATTATTTGCACAAACAGGTATTTGTTGCTTCTAAGTTTTGATTGGGTGGACTGGACAACGATGGAGAGCAGTATCAAAACAACAAAGAAATACAGAGAACACTTCCCACATTTTCTTTAAATTTTCTCTGAATATAAAAATCACACCCGTGTGAACTGAGCGGTGGTTCCCCCCCCCCCCCCCCCCCCCCTTCCCCCCTGTGTGTGTGTGTGTGTGTGTGTGTGCGCGCGTGTGTGTGTGTGTGTGTGTGTGTGTGCCTGGTCTGGCCTGGCCTGAACAACAGCGCCCCTCCCTTAACATGTGTGGTCAGAAAAGGTTACTGCAGGCTACAGACAGACAGACAGACAGACACGCAGACAGACAGACAGACCCACACACACGGCCACGTATAGGAGCGTTGTGACCACCGCTCAAAAAGGGACTAAAGCCATAGAAATGCATTTATACGGACAATGGAAATATATTTTCATTTTATTTTGGCCATTGTATCTTATCAGTTTGGGTTTGTTGACTAGCCTACGTGTACGACGTGTGTGGAGAGACATAGAACCACAAAACAACAAACTCAATTTCTATGTGTGTACAAAATATTTATTTAAGATCCATGTGAATAAGAGTCACAATTAGCAGTGCATCCAGCACTTCACAGTGTAACAGGTGAGAGTACACAGTAAAGTCCTCTGCGTTAATTCATCCATTTGACACACTGAGCAGCACGCATAAATGTACATTTATTATACACATTCATAAGTTCTCAGAGTTAAATGAACGCTGAGGATTTCACTGTGTAAAATGACCAAATATGGGCATAATGGGGATGAAACATAAAGGACACAGCAGTGAAAGTGACAGTGAAAGTGAAGGCTGGCCAGGTGTCCCCAGATTCCCCAGATTGTCTCAGTGTCGCTTCCTCTCCATTGTGTTTACTCTTTGGCACTATAGATTACAGGCTGCTCATGGTGCTCTCGTGGAGACATTGGTCTCGTGGGTAAGTGCTCGATCTAAGAAGCCATACATTAGGGGTGGGCGATATGGTGAGAAATATCGTATGCCTTTTCAGAGATATCGTATATATATATTTTGATACAATGAGGGAGCCTTGTTGAATTGTTAATACAGAGATTCATTGCAGAATTCATTTAAACCTGCATTTTGGTCTAAATCAGTAGTTCTCAAACTTTAAAATGTCACGGTCTCCCTTTATCTCTGTATGAAACCAAATGGACCATTTCATTTCTATACTGTCAGAGTTACATACTCGTCAGGGTAAATTTAAACCTCCCAAAAGGAACCCAGAGAGTCCCTGGACCCCACTTGTGATATTGTATTGTTTCATATCACCCACCCCTACCATACATACAGAGCCAAATCACAGTGTAAATATAACACATTTACTGTAAAAACTGGCCCTTTCAGAACCATTCATATGAACACATTTTGCTGTGTGGCAAGTTCAGATTCACTGTTTGCCATCTATGACTTGTGAGTGTGTCTTCCCTCGGAAATATACTTGACAATTTCCTTGTCTACACAGAAACATCCTGAGTGTTAATTTGACTGAGAGAATGGGCCCTCGTTAATCAATTCCCTTCCCTCCCTCAGTGAAGAGGTCGCATATGTGATGGATGAAGGAAGACTTTAGGAAGACTAAGGTTGAAACGTTGCAATTGTTTGGGAGTTTTAGACCAGTGTGCGGATGTTTTTAACATTCTAATTGATAAAATGAATATCAGAGATCTAAATACTGAATCAAGCAACAGGAGCCAGACGTTTGATGGAATAAACAATAGGTATTTTATGTTTGTGACCTTTGTCAAAAAATGTGTTCAGGAAAATAAAAGAAGACATATCATAAGTTGTTTTCTGATCTCTTGTTTTTTACAAAAAATAAAATAAAATTACATATTGTGCAGAATGTGCACAATATGTAATCTAATTGAGGTAAATTTAGGTTTAAAATTTAGGTTAAAGAGCAGAGTAAAGCCCCTATCAGAGTCCAAGGTGAAGAGCTATCCACCGAAAATTCTAGGTGGAAAGCTTTCCACCTCAAGTCAGAAAATAAGTGGAGGCCATCATAGTCAGTCAAGGTGAAGTCCTATTCACCGTGACTGACTGGTCCAGGTCGACCAATCAGTGAACGGGGTGAAGAGCCTATCTGTCTGAAAGTAAAAACAGAGAGATGTGTCGGGACTCGTGGTGGAAAGCTCTTCACCGCGCGGAATGACGTAACGTTGTAGTTTTATGACTCAAAAAGACTACACCGCGGTGGATAGCTCTTCACCACGGTACCGACTCTGATAGGGGCTTTAGTTTCTGACTATGCAGTATTTGCGCTGGCAGATTCGTCAGGTTTCCAGGCTAGACATCCCAATGCATTCCGCTAAACCTCTGGCCCCAGTTTGCCTCCCGGTGCCTGATGAACACCGAGGAATTTGCCAGCTGGAATTGCTGGACCAAGAAAGTGACATATCGGTCCTCTCCTTATTGTGGCACGGTGGCTCACAGCAAGAAGGTCCTATAGTGTTTGAGTCCTACTCTCGACTGGGCCATTCTTACGTGGAGTTCCCCATGTGTTCATGTGGGATTACTCTGTTTCAAAAAATGACATGCATGTTAGGGACATAATCCTGCCACTGCCCTTGACCTGTGGTGTTAGAGATGCAGCAGGTTCTTGGGTGCTAGAGAATGGCTGCTCTTAACAGTTCTACTGCCAGATATTATTTATTTATTGGGGCTGTTGCCAGCAAAAAGCAGCTTACCTTTGCGATGTTATAGAAAATTATCTATTGATGATTTTCAAACTAATTCTTTCTACAATGGACACTCATATGTGTACTTGAGCCAAGCTGGCGGCAGAGGGCAGCCTTATGCAAAGATTAATGTGAATTGGGGCGCTCCGCTTGCCATACATTCAGAGCATAGAAATGCATTTTCTAGAACAGATCCACAGAAAACAGCCAGGAAGTGATTTGGGACTCCATTATTGTTTACGGGCGGTGGATTTTTGAGAGCAGCGTTACGGGATATGTTTTTACTGTACACGGCGGCGCGAACCCTCATCAGCTTACAATCATCAGACAAGGTAAAAAGAACAAGCCGTATTGGCAACGAGCTGGGTTGAAAATTGGGGGCGAACGGCAACGTCCGAAGAGTTAATGCAGAGTTAAATTAACACTCAGGATGTGTGTGTCTGTGTGTGTATATGTGTGTGTGTGTCCTCCCCTTTGGTCAGAAACAACAGTACTATCTTCCCTCTTTGTACAGCGGTCACATACTGCTACCCTGCTCCCTTCCTCAGACACAGAAGTCAGTATACAGCAGGGGTCTTCAACGTTTTCAGGCCAAGGACCCCTTAGTTGAGAGAGAGATGAAGCAGGGACCCCCACAACCTTTTCATACATTCCATATAGTTTCATGTGTATTTTGGATTCATGTCAATTTGTGTTTTCAGATATTTAACCACTTGAACTGTCAATACTTAGTAAACTTGGCCTTTCACTCTGTACTTAGTCTGCTCTTTTTCCCCTCTACACCAAAGCTCTTTGCCAAAAATAGCCGATCTACAAGCTCACAACGCCTCGCGCTGCTTGTAGATCTGCTATTTTTGACTAAAGTTCTCAGAATATGGTCGCTAGGGTTCAAGTGGTTAATGTAAAAAAGGAGAAAAAAAAGTTTCTATCACTCAAAGATTTGGAGGACCCTCTGTAGTAACACTGAGGACCCCCTAGGGGTCCCGGACCCCCTGTTGAAGACCCCTGGTATACAGTCTATATCGTCACTGTCGGGCAAAAACTTTGTATCTCCAAGTTTCAAATTTGTATGTTTTTTTTTTTGCAAAGTAAAGCCCTGCTTCACCATACAAGGCTGTTGCACAAAAGTAGTGAAAACAGCAGATCTACAAGCACACAACGCCTTGTGGTGCGAGGCGTTGTGTGCTTGTAGATCGGCTGTTTTCACTAGTTTAAATACAAAACAAACGGTTTTGGACATACAAGGTTTCCACCTGACAATGACAAATTATGTTCTATGTTTGATGAGTGTCAGTAGTCCATGCTGTGCAGCTGGTTCTTCCTGTCAGTTTTACCCTGCAGAGCCGTGGGGAGCAGCGGGAGGTTCAAGTCCGCCATGCGGCGCTGGAGAGACGAGCGCAACTGAACAGAGTTCCTCTTCACTCCGCTCATCCCTCCTCCTCCTCCTCCCGTCCCTCTCTCCCCCCCTCCCATCCGCTCTCCTCTCCTCCCCTTCTCCTGCCGCAGGCTCTTGATGACCAGCGTGTGCTGACGCTGGGCGGGGAAGGCCGGAGGCTTGGACCCGTTCACCAGGAGCCCCGGGGGTCCGGGCCGGGTCAGCCCCACCCACGTCACCTTCCTGGCCGCGCCGTCCTTTGGGCCGACGTTGCGCAGGCGGGGGAGGGGGGCGGACGGAGACGTCTGGGCGGCCTCCATCGAGGCCGCCCGCTCTCGGTCCGGCGGGTGCGCCGCGTCGGAGTCCAGGAGCATCCTGGGAGAGATCCCAGTCTTTTCCGCGGAGTAGAAGGTCTGCAGCTTCTCCAGGCGCTCGTTGATGCCGTTGACGACGTGGTGGGGATGCTCGTCGTGGTAGAAGTCCGAGCCGGGGTCCGCCGAGCCGTCCGAGTGCGTGGTCCTGAGCAGGTGGGCGGGGCGGGCGGGCCTGGACGGGACGCCGTCTCGCGCTGCTGGCTCGGCGCCCGCGGGGACTTGGCATGGGGCGGAGTCGCACAGCTTGGTGGCGGAGCTTTTGGGAGGAGACAGATGGACAAGCTCCCTGTCGCCAAACAGTGACACTGGAAAGGACCCGCAAGCGCACACGCACGCGCACACGAGACATCACACACGCACACACATATAAACAGACCTCGTGTTACTGATTGATTGATTTGATTGATTTTTCTTTATTTTAGTGTCATGCTTCCGAGGAAGCCCAGCCCATATGGACTTACAGGACACTTTTACATTTCATTTAACAAAAAACAATTCACTGACATAACAATTCACACAAACAATGATCAAACAAATAGCCAACTTTAACACTCAAGCTACTAACACTCAAGCTACTCATGTTACTATATTTAAGTCCAAATACTGAAATCAGAAATGTGAGTAAATGTGCACGAGTGCCTAAATGAGTGTGTGTGTCAGAGCAATGAAGTGCTATATTCTTTTTTTTCTTAAAAAAAAAGAACATTCTTTTTTAATGTAGAAAAAGAAAATAGAATTTCTTTCTCGAGCCGTGACCCATAAACATTGGTCTGTCACCCACAAATGGTCCCGACACTGGGAAACAGTGATGTATTGTATATATATATCCTACCTACCTTCAGGGAACAGCGTCTCTCGGGTGTCCACAGTGATGGCGATCTCCTCGTCGGTGATGCCCTCCTCCGTGGACAGAGGAGCGGTGGAGGGCGAGGGCAGGCGGGGGGGGAGGGGCGGGGAGGCAGAGGGCGGGCGGTTCTCCTCATCGTCCTTGGTGAGAGCCGTCCGGGGGGGCGGCGGCTCCTCCAGCCTCTTCCTGTTGCTCTGACCCCCCGCCGTCTGCGGTTGGCTCCTCAGAGGCCGGCCGGACGCTTTAGGGGCCTTCTCATTGGCCGGCTCGTTCTAAAGGCGAAACAGTGTTTTTGCTGTCAAAGGGGCAGGTGGCCAAAAACCACGCAGCAAATGCAAAGGCCAAGGAAGTATTTTGACATAATAGTGAATATTCCTTTTACTATTTAGAACTTTACACCGGAGGTCATTTGAGGTCGGACTAGGCTGAAACACTGCCCAATTACGGAGATAATCATAGTACTGACGTCATAGTTCTGATGTCATAGATGACTGACGTTATAGAGTCCTCGCATTCAAAAATATCCTATATTTTTGGCCAATCTCTCTATGACTGTTAGACTGCCTTCAAACTGACTGGGCTGGGAAAATCAACCAGACAGACACCAAGGGACTAAATCGTGTCTGTGATGGTCAAGACAAAGTGTGTGTGTGTATGTGTGTGTGTGTGTGTGTGTGTGTGTGTGTGTGTGTGTGTGTGTGTGTGTGTGTGTGTGTGTGTGTGTGTGTGTGTGTGTGTGTGTGTGTGTGTGTGTGTGTGTGTGTGCGTGCGTACGTGCGTGCGTGCGTGCATGTGTGCGTGTGTGAGAATGTGCGTGAAAAAATACTTGAGGGAATACTGGCATCAATACTTACAATCAAGGTACGCTCAGTGTATTACAAATCTCCAATAGTAAAACCTGCCCTGTCTGATGCAGACACATTAGTAACACACTAGCCTCGGAAACCCAGGCATTTTATTTTGGCGATAGGAAGAAAAAATTAAAAAGTAACACACAAACACAGTTAAACTGTGTTTATTTGTTTCTCTCTGTCTGTGTCCTGTGCGCTGCATGATGTATCTGATCGTGTGGCAGGCACGTGCAGAGGGAGGGGTATGCATTGTTTATTTTACTGTCCAATGACATGGGCCACGTTTTTGTGGGACATCTTGCTCTATTAGACATCGAATGCAATATATTTCTGGTGTGAAATGGCCCAAGGTACCCCCACAAAAAGACCATCCCAAAAATCAGTATATGTGCCCTTTTCTGGGGTTTGAGCACCTGCCCTCTCAGTGTGCTCTCTGCACGGCCCTGTTGTGTGGTCACTGGTCATAGTCTAATTAGTTATGGTTACTTTAAAAATTGGCCTGAAAAAAAAACATCTATCAGGATTCAGGAGACCACAAGAGGAGGTAAATGTAAATTCCCGTCAAAAGGAGGTGTCGTTCACTGCTGCCTTATAGTTTTGTATTTGTTGCTGACATTTATAATTGTGTTCATCTTTATGCTATGTTGATGAATTGAATACATAGGACCACGATGGAAACAAGTCTGCAGGACTTTTTTGTGCTTCCTTTTAGCCTTAATGTTTCACCGTACCCCGTGCTGTTTACATTTCTGACTAATGAATCAATCAATCAGTCTAATGACTAATGTAAACTAGCCTCCATAGGAACAGTGCATGGATACATAACCTTAGAAACAAGCTACAACTCCACGGTGCACACATGCGTGTCAGTCTAGGACAGGTGCTGTGTGGACAAGACAGACGTAGCAATCTTTATAACATTCACCAATAAGAACAAAACTACTTCACCTTAACATTGTTGGTGTAACTAAGATTCACTGAAAAATATCTATTTATTAATGGACAGCTTATGACCGATCAGCTAGTTCCACTCCATAGCCTGTATTCCATAACCTGGAGTGATGGTGGGGCTGAGACTAGCAATTCACTAAAATAATAATCGTTTTTATTGACTGAGAAATATTGCGTTCCTTGGCAGTGTCAGTGCGCACAAAAAATATGACGCTTTATTGGCCAAGTGTCAAGAAAAAAAAAAGAGATCTATCACAAATGCTAGTGTGGCAAGCAAGTACTTTGCGAGATTAACTGCAGACAACCAGGCTGCATACATGCTCAGGTCTGGAAGTAAATAGTACTAAAACAATGATGCATGTGTGAGTGTGCAGTAGTCAAGGGAAGGGTTAGTGTGACAGGAAGCGAGAGAGAGAAGGAAATGGAGGAGAAGAGAGTGGGGGCGATACCCTAATCAAAAAGCATAATTGGTTTATGATTAGGGTTCAGGAATCAGAGCTAACATTGGGGTCATGGATGTGGCCACGTGGTGGGGATGTTAGGGGTTCGGGAGTTAGAAACATATTGTCACTGTCGGGCAGAAACCTTTTATCTCCAAGTTTCAGATTTGTATGTTTTTCTTTTTTTCTTTTTTTCGTAAAGTAAAGCCCTGCTTCATCATACAAGACTGGCGCACAAAACTAGTGATCTACAAGATCTACAAGCCTCACACCACAAGGCGCTGTGTGCTTGTAGATCGGCTGTTTTCACGAGTTTAAATCATATTTAAAATGATAAATACAAAACGAACGGTTTTGGACATACAGGGTTTCCGACAACGATATACTAGTATACAGTATGTGTACCGGCACCCGTCTGTATACCTTGCTGCCCTTCCCCCCCTTCGGTCCTCTGCTGAGTTTGTTGAGCAGCAGGTGGTAGGAGGCCATGATGGCGGAGGGTCGGTTGGTGGTGAGTATCTGGATGACGTCAGACAGAGAGTAGCCCAGGGTCTCTGTCATGTAGGACAGCACGGACGAGTTGAGCTCCTCAGGATTCAGCCTGAGAGAGAGAGAGAGAGAGAGAGAGAGAGAGAGAGAGAGAGAGAGAGAGAGAGAGAGAGAGAGAGAGAGAGAGAGAGAGAGAGAGAGAATTAGGTACTGTATAGTAGACCACAGCTGGGTCCCTAGACCCAGCTGTGGTCTACTCTACAGTACCTAAGACCCCCAGGTCTTAGGTACTGACCCCCAGGGGTCCTTGTGTGGTACCAGGGGATCCCCATCAAAATGTCTTAAAGGGCCTACACCATGAATTTTTGTTTTTCCAATTTTTATGTATTTTCTTGGTGTCCCACCAGCAACTTCTATCCTCACAAAGTCCTATTTCTGACCATTGTGTCTTTCTCAGTTTATGGGCAGATCTATGTTAGCATGTCTCAGAACGGTCCTGATTGTGAAATGTCAGATTTGTGATGTCACAAGGCCTGAGAAGGAGGCAGGAGGAGCTGGGAGAGGGTTGGGGAGGGGTGGGCAGGCCTGAGAAGGAGGCAGGAGGAGCTGGGAGAGGGTTGGGGAGGGGTGGGCAGGCCTGCTGAGCAGGAGGTGGGGAGGAGTGTGGGGCCAAATCTGGCTCAATAGCGCAGTCCTCCCACTCAGGACAAGGTGGTACTGCAGCTGAAAATGCTCTGAAAGCCAGGCAGAAATGACAGGGGCTCTGTATTCAGGAGTGGTAATTTAGCCTCAAACCTTTTCAAAAACGTTTTTGGGACACAAACAGTGTTATATAAATTATTTTTAAATGCATGGTGTAGGACCTTTAATATAGCTACCTGAGAAGCATTTTTTTCTCCCAAGTAAAACACATTTTCTTGTACGAGTGAATCAACGAGTGAGTTTTTTAAATCTAAATTTCGCATCCACTGGGCCAAGCAAAGCTCTCTGATCGGGGCGTTGTGTGCTTGTAGATCAGCTGTTTTCACTACTTTTGTGCGATGGCCATATGATGAAGCAGTGCTTTACTTTGCGGAAAAATATGAAACTTGGAGATACAAGGTTTCTGCCCGACAGTGACGATAATACGATATATAGGCCTATATATATATATATATATATATATATATATATTTTTTTTTTTAAGCGAATATTTTTAACACAAATCTTTGCTTCTGGGGGTCATTGGCATAAAAAGATGGGGGTCTGTGGCCAAAAATATTTGGCGGTCCAGACAGACAGACAGACAGACAGACAGACAGACAGACAGACAGACAGACAGACAGACATTTCAGTGATAATTAATCATCAGCCTTTAGTCCGGTTCATGGTGGATGGCTAAGCAGTGAGCACTGAATGACAATAAAAGAAGGTGAACTGTGCCAAACTGAAAGGTTCTTGTTTGGTTCATGATGGAATCCAGGCAACACATTACTGCCAAGTGCAGCCGTATCCGATTGCATTTCCACAGCCCGCCAAATGCTGTAAAAATCATTTAGGCATGCCATAATATACAAACCCATTACAGTGCGTACCACAAGAATTTTCATTCTGTTCGAAAGTTCTACACCCTTTCCCCCCCCTTGGTTCCCACATTTAACAAGTCATCGTAACATAACTTTCATATGTGAGTAATTGTGCCTTTCTCTGTGCACCGGTCGCAACCATACATACAACAACATAACAATACCCCCACAAAACATATACAGACACTTCTAGGTAGTTCAGAATGTATTTTCTTTTGTTTGAGTCAAATTTGATCTAATTTTGTGAAAACATATTTCAAAGGTACAAATAATTAGTTTGGCTATTTCTATATGATTTGAAATGTGATATATGTGGATGTATATTGCAATACACAGTAACATTTACAATGTTCATTTAACACTGAGGATTTTACCGCGTGCGTGCGTGTGCATGTGCGTACCTGTTTTTATGGGAGAGGGAGTGCAGAGGTTTCTTAGCGTAGCCTTCGTTGATCCATCGCTCCTCCATAGCAGCTCTGATGCTGGGTCTCTTGGCAGGCTCCGGTTCCAGAAGAGACATCACGAACCCCACAGCCCCTGCAGCCAGGGACGTGCAGAGAATGTTAGAGAGGCAGGGTCTGACATTTCTAAAAAAGGCCTTTTGGTGGAAATATCGAAAATAGCAGACCTCCAAGCTCACAACGCGTTGTGCTGTGACGCGTTGTGAGCTTGATTGAGCAATCACTTAATCAATCAACGCACGCACGCACGCACGCACGCACGCACGCACACACACACAATACACTGTTCAACAACCATCCATACAGCTTCATTACCATATCTGTCATAGATCCAGCCCACAGTCAGGCTGGTTGTTTGTTTGTCTCGAGATGCGGTATCCTGATAACCCGCAGAACCTGAGGAGCAGACTTCCTCACGCAGCCCACAGTCCAAGTCCTTCCAACAACAACAACAACAACTCCAACTGTTGCTATCGATTGCCACACTTGCGGCAGAGCCAAGTGGAGTAAGTAAGTACGGTAAGTAGGTTGACGTGGCTTATTGTCGGTCTCTCAGCCTAGCAACAAGCGTGTCTATCCTCTTCTGGGAAATGGTCAAATGGATTGCTGAGGTGGAGCGAGCAGCCATGTACCATCAGCTCCCAGTGCTTACAGCGAATACATGAAAGGTCGACCTAAAACAAAACCGACCCAAACTCGTTTCCCAATGGGTCTGTGTCCTTAAGCTAGATGCAGAATAGACCGAAATCTAATCTTTGCTTCTGGGGGTCCCTGGAACAAAATATTTTGCGATAGGGGTCCATCCGTGGAACAAAATATTTTGAGATGGGGGTCCGCGGCCAAAAACACATTTTGGGGGTCCTTAACCACTGATAGGCACATTCTAAAAATGTCTTCTAAATCCTAACAGTTTTCCTGAAAAAACTTATGTTGCTATCATTGTTTCTCAAACTTTGTCATGTCAAGGAAACCCATAATGATATGTATTTGGCCACGGACCCCCAACGCAAAATATTTTGTTCCAGGGATCCCCAGAAGCAAAGATTAGATTTTTGTCTATCTAGCTTAAGGCCACAGACCCGTTGGGAAACTAGTTTGGGTCGACTTTGTTTTAGGTTGGCTTTTCCTGTTACCCTTACAGCATGTCTTAGTTACACAAGATGTGCTACTCATATGCAGAGTTGGCGGTGCCAGGGATCGAACCCAGCACTTAACGATCAAAGGGGGGTGCTGAGTGCTCCTCTATGGGGACCTTCCACGGGTCACAGACAGGTCAGAGAGAGATGGATGAGGCTGGCAGGGCACTGTGTCAGGAACCCATACTAGTGGCGAGCAAACTGACACTGTGGGAGCCAACCCAGGGCACAGCCAGGAAAGACAAGAAGCGCACCAACCTACGTAGATGCACTGCAGCGCGACAGCTTGGTTAACAACACTGTAGAGCTCGCTCCAGTGAATTGTGAATGGAAGGGGGGCTATGGGGGGTTGGTTTCTCTAGAGCGGGGCCCAATGAAGTTTGGCAACAAACAATAATAAAAAATACTAACAACAAACTAGATTCCCTCGCTTAGGGTATCGATAACACGAGCTTGAAACAACCTAATCACATCACACAACATGTAGCAAAGAAAGTTTAGGGATCATTTATCAGCATTATCCATCATTCCGTAAATACAAAGTATGATTTTAATGTATGGTTTCATAGAAGTCAGTCAATTGTCTTTCACATATTTATATATTTTATTTCATTTATTTATTCTATAAATATTCTTCATCACAATTGGGTTTGTGGGGAGGGGAAATAAGCCTTCACCCTCCTCCCTCCCCCCCTCCCGGAACCATCCCTGAGCTCAAGACTTTGATGCTATAGTATAGAGGGTGTGGAGGGCAGCGATTCAGGAGTCCCGAGTTGGTGTTGGCTAGACCGCACTCTTGCATCGTATCTGATGACTGAGCTACCCGGTTGTGTTTTTATTTGACTCACTTACCTAACTTATATAAGTCAAAGAGACCATTCAGGTCTCTTCGGGGGAAGGTTACAATGAAGGTCAAGATCAAAATGACATAATCAGTCATATCTCAGGAATGGAGAGACCTGTAGAACAAGAGATGTCAGCATGTTTCACAATTTATGTTTCTGTGATTTTGATCAATGTCTCAACTTCAGCGTGATCACGAGAGAGCTCTGGCTCGACCCTCTCAACCCCAGAAACAAGGCTATAGACACAGTAGCCGCGGTAAGACCGAATGCTAATTCCAACGACTCAAGACGCCAGGCTGTAATGTGTTGTTGCCCGCAGGCAACGGTGCTACAACTCATCTGATCTTATCAGTGTGGCGGGGGAATCGGACCTGTATTTGTCATCGCAGCGGTAACAGGAGCTGTGTTTGTTGCTGGTGACACCACGACAGAGTGTAGTGCAACGGGTCCATGTGTGAGAAAGAGAGATGCACAGTTTGAGGTGGTGAAGTGTTTCTGTCTCTCTTGACATTTGTTCCTCGTGGTCTTGCCACAACCGTGAAACAGTGGTAAATCAGCCAACAACCCACTCCCTCTCATGGTAAATGGCTTACATATTTTATAGTTGAAGGGTAAATACACAGTATATTTTTTAAAGCTCGGGTCCTTTCCGATCTTTTTGGGTAAATGCATTTTGGAAAGGCCCGAACGGACCCGTGGCTATTAGACCCTACCCTACCCTAACCCAAGGGACGAGTCAATATTTTAGACCCGAAACGGCTCGGTTCTCGGTTCGGGTCTCGGGTAATCGGGTCCTGGAAGACCTGTACTACCCTCTAATACACACCTTTACAGTATGTGTACAGGTGTGTATACAGGTGAGCACCAAGACACAAAGCTGCATGCGTTGAGAGCAATCAGGAGTGAGGTACCTTTGCTGATGTCGCTGGGGATCGAACCGATGTCTCCGTTGACCATCTTCTGGTGCAGCTGTTTGATGTTGAAGGGCTCCACGGTGAAGGGCAGCGTCCCTGTCAGCATGGCAAACATACTCACACCCCTGCACGCACACGCACACGCACACACACACACACACACACACACACACACACACACACACACACACACACACACGCGCACTTCCATCAAAAGGCTTACATAATCAGTCATATCTCAGGGACGGAGAACAAGAGATGTCAGTGCAGGCAGGGTTTGCGTTTCATGTTTCTGATTTTGATCAATGTCTCAACTTAAGCGTGATCACAAGAGCGCTCTGGCTTGACCCTCTGGACCCCAGGAAGCAGGCTATAGAGTC
>NC_137823.1:34130071-34147571 GCF_963921795.1 Nannobrachium achirus
CACAGTTAAACTGCCCTGGCTACAAACTGCATTAACTACGTTTTTGGACACACTGGTTCATTTGTGTATCCCAATGGTCAAATTAACATGATTTTGGGGGATAAACAATTACCGCAAGACCAACTGAAACACTTTTAAAACCTTTTATCCATTAAATAATTTGCACTTTGACTTTGCACTTTGATTTTGACTGGGCAGTGAAACCTCTTATCTGAGGATCTTGCTCTACGGCAGTGGTTCTCAAAGTGGATTCCAGGGACTCTGTGGGTTCCTTTAGGGGTGGTCTAAATTGACTGACTCTGACCAGCGTACAAATGGAACCAAATGAACCCGTTAGGGTACGCTGTCAGAGTTAAGAGGAGACCTTGAAATGTAAAAGTTTGAGAAACACTGCTTTACGGTGTTTGTGTTGCAATGGGGTTTTCCTCACCGGTGGACAATGCTGTGCTTGTGGAGGTGGTCCACGGCGGAGAGGATCTGTCGTGTGTAGCGCCTCACCTCCCTCTCCTCCAGCCTCTTCTTGTCACAGATCCTGTCCATCAGGTCCCCGCCCGCACACAGCTCCATGGCCATGTAGTAACTGTTCTCTGTCTCCAGGGTCTGGCACCACACACACACAACACACGCACACACACACCCGCATGCACACACAGACACATTAACTCAAAAAGCCCACAATAGAGTAGCATACTGTATCTACGAGCTCAGCTATTTTCAGTGCGTGACACGAGTGTCCAACTAAGAATGAGTTAAAAGAACTCCCTAAATCTAACCTCTAAATGCCTATTCTGGATATAATTGTTCTAATTGTAAACCAACTAGAAGTTTGCGTCTAGCGCACACACACACACACACACACACACACACACACACACACCCCCCTCTGTTGTAATTCGATACTCTACTCTGCTCAGCTCCTCTCCCCCCTCCCTCTGTAACTTGATACCCTGATGATCATTTCAGCACTGGCCAGAATGTTCAGAATACTATGTCAGGACTGGCTGCTCTGCGTGAGGCGAAAGGCGAGATGTTGTTAAATTGAAATAAATGCCGTTCAAAGAGTGGCATGTTTAAAATGTGGACAGTTGTAAATTTTCACGCTTGTTCGATGTGGTGGCTATGTTTGTGAGAGGTGTAGCGAGACAATGGAGCTAAACATTCAGGTTCTAAATTGCGACCACTTTGTGTTTGCTCAATTGTATGTATTAGATTGTAAGGTTTTACCCATACAACTATTCTTCTTGTGAGGACCAGGACAATATCTTCACAATGTATGTTTCTCAATTATACTATAGGCTACTTGTGAGGAAATGTGGACTCACAAATATAATAACTACCCCACACAGACATACACATTACACACACCTGTCAAGGTACTGGTGTGTGTCTCTATGACAGACTAGTCTCTCAAGCCAGACTGTTGGCTCACACAATGTTCACACATTGTCCCTCACACAGCTGAAGAGCAGAAATGATTCGGGGGTAAAGTGGACGCCCCGCCTCCCCCCAATTCCGCTTCGTCTTTGAAATCATGAAAATTTGACCTATAAAGTAAATTAAAATAAAATAATTATAAAAATAAATATTACTTTACTTGAGAAAAAAAAGCATTGTAAAGTAGGGTATAAGTACCTTATGTTCTGTTTTGCTTTGAAAAAAGAAAAGACTAATGTACTTACGAATATTGTAACCTTGTTTGAAAGGGTGTCATGGTGGCATGACACTTAAATAAAATAATTCATTCATTCATTCATTCATATAAATAAATATTTTCTTGAACAGAAATGACAGCTTCTATTCTCACCTTTCAAGAGGCGTAGTTATGAATTCTATGAAGCATTCCGAGACTGTTGAATAGCTGTCTGGCTACGTGTGGTGTGTGTGTGTGTGTGTGTGTGTGTGTGTGTGTGTGTGTGTGTGTGTGTGTGTGTGCGTGTGCGTGTGTGCGTGTGTGTGTGTGTGTTGCTCCTACCTCCAGTAGGACCACTATATGAGGATGTCGGACCATCTGGTGTATTCGAGGTTCTCTCTTCATGTTCTTCAGGACATAAGAGTCCTGGCGAGCTTTCTTCTTATCGATCACTTTTATCGCCACCTTATAACACACACGCACACGCACACACACACACACACACACACACACACACACACACACACACACAGTTAAGTGTATGGCCGTTGTTTTGGACGTAAACCAAATAGTTTCCCCAGAGATCATTTTCAATCCACAATTTCAAATGCACAACAAACACAACAATAATATTACTTAATATTTGTTCCTACTGTGCTGACATGAATGGAATCCAGTGGTTTCCTAAACAAAGCCCCCCAAAAATAAAATAAGGAAAAATAAAAACTACAAAAATAAATCGTATGTTTTGGGAAATGTCTGCAGTAATCTCAATTATACTGTGACTCATAATCAATGGACTAAACATGGTAGACCACCAGAATGGTTGCTAAGTAACTTTAACCCATTGGCGATTATATCAATTTAACATGCTGCCTCCAATTATGCCAGGATATAAACATTCCTTTTGTTGAAATAAACACTACAATCAATCATTTGGGTCTTGCAAGGACTTTCCAGCTTATGGCAGATCATTGTGTTCACAGCGGTGTTCACACACGGAAGATAAAAATCCAATCTGTACAGCGTTGGAATGTCTGCTTTGTAAAAGGGGGTTTATTACTTGTAAGCTAAATCAACCGTTCTTTACAGTATGTTAATGGCTTCACGTGTAGAACTGGTTTCAATGTAGCTCGTCTCAGATAACTTAGATAAGAGATAATGAAAGGAAAAGACGCTAGATTGACAGTGGAATAATAGAGCACTTAAAACAAGATTGAGATTGACTTGCCATATGAAAGGAATCAATTTACCAGCAACCTCATATGATCACTTCATATCCTATTAACATCTGTTGTCCGACGTGATGTCAAGTCTGTGCCTTTTGTGATGTTGATATCTGCCTGTTACTGACACTGTTGAGTTGAGCTCACCCACCCAGGGGCGTAGCCGCGTAGGCAGGATTTACCAACTGGCTAGGCCTGGCACAATGTGGGTGGGCACAGATGCGAGCTTGTACATCGGCTATTTTAGAATAGCGAACATTTAAATATTTACAGGGACACAATACAGTCATTCGTCATCATGGAAGTGGACTTCCAGCAATATGGAGACATTTTAATTTTAGAAAATGCTTCATAATTGACTGAGCTATGATCAAATCAAACTGTGGTGTCTTTCTTTGCTTCCTAGATAGCCGTGCATCGCCGCAAATGTTTTAGTTCTTTTTGGGTGGGCACAAAAACGAAATAGGTGGGCCTAGGCCTATGCAGGCCCACACTTGGCTACACTTTGTTGACCTAAAAATAAATAGAATTGTTTGTAAAAATCATCTTTGTTGTATTTTCCCACCGTCATATCTGTATGTCATACATTATTATTTTTCCTTTTCATTTCTATAAATCAAGGCTTCATAATAACAGGTGTGTAAGATAAAACAACCCCTAGCGTCCCTATTCTGGGCACATCATAATATTAGGCACATTTTTGCATAAAATAGCCAAGCATTTGCTGAAAATAGCAGATTGGCTATTTTCACAGAGGAGATTTGGTGTAGAGGAGAAAATAGGAGGGGAACAAGTATACAGACCCCTGGGGGACCTTGGTCAATGAAGTGGTTAAACATGTCAAGGCATGCACACTTTGTTACTGGTCACACGTGTGTGACTGTGTGACCACATGGGCCAGTGGTTCTCAACCCTTTTCATGTCTAATTCATATTTATTTGGTTTTAAAAAATCGAAACTATTCTAAATGTTTGCGTTGCATCACGATGCTTTGCAAACTTGTTGTAGATCAGTTATATTCAAACCACCCAAGGATAAAATAGGGTTCAACTGGTTGAATTGTTCCTCATTTTGCTGGGTATTCCCTGTTTGAGGGACAGCCGCTGCTCGGGTCGTCCACGTCAAGACTATGTGGAAACAGTAACACAGTTGAATTTCTATTTGAAATGTTCTCATTGAAAATCATTCCTTATAAGGCCTGTAAGAGTATATTTACAGGTATATATGTACCATGTGACCACGTCCAAGTAAAATCCTGAGCGTTAACTCTGAGAGGATCCATTTTTACACTCATTCTTTATTACCTTTTTACCACTTTTTCTCCGCAATTTAAAATGCCAATGAATTCCTCCCCACACACATTTCTGCTGTTGTATCCTCTACTGGCTCACCTACCAGTGAGGAGCCCACTGGGAGCACACAGCGCCTCCATCCTACTCCTCCCACCCAACGCTCCCTGCTGACAATAACTCCCCAGACCGTAGGTCGAAGTACATACAGGGATAAATACCACCCTCCTCTCCTCTCCTCTCCTCTCCTCTCCCATCTCTGCCCTGCCCCGCCTGGCTTCCCTCCCCAGAACATGGGCCTATAGAGGGTATGCGCGGGACATCATCATCATACCAGGGAGTTATGCGGGAACGCCTACTGAGTGGCAAAAAACGACTTTCTGGTCTTGACAGCCCATACACCAAACAGAAAAGTCCTATCTGATTGCATTAAACAATGTTAAACTCACTTTGCCACTCACTTTGCCACTCGATGTGCCACTCGAATTGCCATTCACTTTATGCATGCGCATACCCTCTATTGTGTTGGTATATAGTCAGAAAGCTCGTCAAAGACGGATGCAACGCAATGGATTCGAACACCATAGAGTGGTTCTCAACCTGTGGTACATGTACCACTGGTGGTACATGGGTCCCCCTCTGGTGGTAGTCAGAGGAGTTTCCCAAAAATAAGAAAAAAGACGAGTGAGATATTTACATTATAGCCTACTACAGGTATTCTTCTGACCAAGCAATTGGTTCAAATAAGCTCTCTATCATGCTGAAATGAGCATGACAGCACACCCAGCTGTTAATAGAAGGTTTGAGAACGGATTAATCAAATATCATCAGTTTGCACGGGAAGTTCACAAATGTAGTAGCTAAATCTGTCCGATGACCCGGTCGTCACATTATTGGCTTAGAAATGCAACGAAAACAAACAAAAATCTCCATGAATTCAAGGAATAAGTTTGCCTCCTGTGTTAACTGTGCATAGCTGAATAGGATGGGGTAGCTCTACGCACCTGTATTTTAACATCTCCATTCAGAAACATTGCCATTCAGAAGATTGACTTCCATTATTCTAAATGGAGGTGTCACGTAAACGTCCCACTAAGCAATTTGGGGGTTAAAACGCGTTCAAATCACGTCTTCGCCGTAACCGGACGTCTAGCTAGATCCGGTCTGTGACGAGTTTAAATTTTAAAGTTTTTTCAACGGCTATGCATAGACTAGACATTGTATCACCGTCATATAAACGGCTACATTTCACCGTTAGCGGCCGCCGAAAGTAGTGAAAATGAAGGCAGCCAGCAGGGTTTAAAATCACTATTCCTTGGTTCTGAGAGCTGTATGCTTCCTGAACCACCGCAGCTGATCGTATATGTATTGCATTCTTGCACTGTTATTATTTGACGCAGGGAGTCGACGGGGTTCGAACTCGGGAACTTCTGTCAATGAGACCTTTGCGCTACCACTGGACCACGGCAACAGCTTATAATTTGTATGTGTTCTAGCAGCTATTAGTAGTTGACATATCGCCTCCCGCTGTTCGTTTTAGATCGGTGCATTTTGTTGGACAACACAAACTAACTTTATATTGATGCATAGCTATAAAACGATTTTATTTAATCATTATCGTATGGGGGTGGGGATGTGGCCGGGGAGACATGCAGTCTTGTGTGTTTGTGTGTCTGCCCCCCAGTTATTATGGTGGTACTTGGAGAGACACATATTTTCTGAGGTAAGAAGGTTCTGGCGTAAGAAGGTTGGTGAGAACCACTATATAGACTCTGCGATGGTGGGCAAGTACTTCACCACTGCACCACCACCGAGTGCCATATTTGTACTCTACTTAAATTAACACTGAGCATTGTATCCTGTGTGCACACACAGAGGTTCAAGGGTTAAGAGGAACAAACAGCCACAGAGGTGAGCTTGCAGTCATCGTCATGGCTACGGGGTCAGGTACAGAGAAGCTGGGGTCAGACAGGCAGTGATCCATGAATCGCACGCACGCACGCACGCACGCACGCACGCACACACGCACACACACACACACACACACACACACACACACACACACACACACACACACACACACACACACACACACACACACACACACTTGGGTTTCACTTCAAAGTCAGCTACATTTGACACTAGAAGAAACGTTAATAAAGTGGGTGTTTCCCCTGGTGAAAAGTCCAAAAAATGAGGCCATTTCTACTACTAATCCCTAAAGCAAAAATATGTTTCCATGGAGCAATGAAACCATACCCTCGTGAAACAAAGACATATGCAACAGGGTGTGTGTGTACAGGATAATAACAGGCCTTTCCATACTTCAGAACTGTGTGTATGATTATCATTTACAGGTGTACGTGTTACAAATCATATGTTTAGACACACGTACCACACCTTTCCTCAACTCAGCTCACCCCTGCTCTGTCAACCACACACATGTAGGATCCACTTTACTTCAGAATAAATGGATAATATAACGTCCCAAACAATAACAACTTAAAGCCATACTGTGTAAGATGCCCAACTAGTGGTCATTAGCCCTATAGCAAACCGCGGTCGCGTCCGCGTCTTTCGGACGTTTTTCGTACCTTCAGACCCCCGCGTCTGCCTCCACCTCGCTGAGATCTATCTTTTAAGGGGTCCCTTGTTCCTGTGCGTTCAGTAATTCCAGAGATACGGACTCCTTCACCCTGCCTGGTAGGCGAAATTACCTAGAGAAGGGATGGTACAAACGGGCGACAACAAATATGGCTGCCATAGCGACCCCACTTCAAGATGCGCTGTGATTGGCCGGCAGTTGTATAACCCTCGCTGTGATTGGCCGGTAGTGTGATGACGCAATTTTGGCGCGAGATCCGGTCCACGGCAAGGATCTCAGTTTACATACAGAGAAGGCTTTACAGGCTGAAATTCACGGCGCGGATCTTCTAAAACTTTTGTGATTTAATAGTTAGGAGAATTTTAAGATTTGTTTTATAAAAAAAGTTACATAGTACAACTTTAAATCCTCCTTACAGCTGTAAAGGGACAGGGACAAACACAAACACAGTCGGTAGATTTAGCAACCCAGTCGGTGGATTTAGCGACCCAGTCGGTAGATTTAGCAACCCCAGTCGGTAGATTTAGCAACCCAGTCGGTGGATTTAGCGACCCAGTCGGTAGATTTAGCAACCCAGTCGGTGGATTTAGCGACCCAGTCGGTAGATTTAGCGACCCAGTCGGTAGATTTAGCAACCCAGTCGGTGGATTTAGGGACCCAGTCGGTGAAAACTACCGACCAGGTTGCAACCCAGTTGTAGGTCGCTAAATGATCTCGCTCCTACTGACATCCCCATCGAGCAACTTTCTGAATTACAGGTGCGTTTGTTTGTTTTTACACTCCTCAATCTTAAATGAACATTGAGGACTTTACTAATATCGTCGTAGTCGGGTGGAAACCTTGTATGTCCAAAACCGTTTGTTTTGTATTTATCATTTTAAAAACTAGAAGCTCGGCCGCCCGAGCGTCTAGTCGGCGCCCTGGCCAACTCGGGAACAATGTAAATAGGGGATGAATGCCCCGCCCTTTAATGCAAACCCCATTATACCTGTTGTCATAGGATCTGTTTTGACCATCTGTTTGTGTGTGTCCATTTATGCCCATATATGGGGATATCTGTCTGTCTACGTCCATTTTATATCCATATATGGAGATCTCTGTAGGACCCGTTTTGACCATCTGTTTGCCTGTGTCCATTTATGCCCATATATGGAGTTATCTGTCTGTCTGCATCCATTTCATGCCCATATATGGAGATCTCTGTATCTGTTTGTCTGTGTCCCTTTATGCCCATTATGGAGATCTCTGTATCTGTCTGTGCCTCCGACTGTGTTGCAGACACAGTGCTGGTTCACCCTTTAATGCAAACCCCATTATACCTGTTGTCATAGGACCCGTTTTGACCATCTGTTTGCCTGTGTCCATTTATGCCCATATATGGAGATATATGTATCTGTCTTTTTACGTCCATTTTATGCCCATATATGGAGATCTTTGACCATCTGTTTGCCTGTGTCCATTTATGCTCATATAAGGAGATATCTGTATCTGTCTGTCTGCATCCATTTTATGCCCATAAATGGAGATCTATGCAGACACAGTGCCGGTTCCGGAAAACCCTGATGTCAGACATCAGAATCCGAACCTTTCGTGCTGGTTCCAGAAAATCGCGTATCGGATCGGGCCGAGGCCGGGCACTGCACTACCTGCTGCGTCGGGGAACGCGCGTGCCGAATTTGAAATAGGGAATGAATGCCCCACCCTTTATTGCAAACCCCATTATACCTGTTGTCATAAGAGCCGTTTTGACCACATTTTTGCCTGTGTCCTTTTATGCCCATATAGGAACATCAGAATACGTAACCATGTCATTTTTTGTTGACTCATGTGGCGTACGTGATGTCAGAGCCTTTTATGAAGTGATGTCACAATGAGTCAGCGCTTGCGCCGATTTCCTCCGGAACAGCCTGATGTCAACCCCGCATAAGGAGATTCCGAACGTTTCGCGCCGGTTCGGGAAAACCGCGCGTCGGGTCGAGTCGAGACCCGGCACTGCACTCCGTGCCGCGGCGGGGAACGCGCGTGCCGAATCTGAAGCCGGTGGGACGAACGGTTCTCGAGATACGCGGATTACAGACACACAGACACACACGCAGAGACTTCTCGCATTTATAGATAGATGATCTAAACTAGTGAAAACAGCCGATCTACAAGCACTTGTAGATCAGCTGTTTTCACTACTTTTGTGCAATGGCCTTGTCTGATAAAGCAGGGCTTTACTTTGCGAAAAAACGTACAAATTTGAAACTTGGAGAAACGAGGTTTCTGCCCGACAGTGATGATATACAGCTCCTCTAAACTGTGATGAAATCACATACAAGTATACAACAGGTTCTCCAACAATGAGCCACATATCTCTGTTGTGACAGTCAACCCTGGGGACATTTTCCTTACCTTTTCACTAGAACACAAAAAGGTGAATAGACAGAAAGAATAAAGGAATTAATACACCTAAAAATGTAATCCCTCAATCCTATTGCTTTACAGATTTGAGGGTTTACTTCACTTCTCTTAACAAGACACACTGTGATGGAACACTAAAGCTTGAACTAAGTCCCTATATCTTGTCCCTGTCCTCTCTAGATGTGAAAATAAAGCCTTGTCCCCGTCATTATCAGATGCTCATACGCAGGGGACAAGTGACCTGAGATTAGTTAGCCACATCTGACCTTGCTTTGCAATCTTCAAATCATAATCATAATCCCCTGCTGATATTACCTTACGAAATGTACGGTCGAAAAAGGAACTGAGAGAAGGTGAAGTTCAGCCTCATTCAAAGGTTGTTTGAGTCCACTTGCATGTGAGCTATACTAAACCCGTGAAGTACTCTCTCTTGAGCTCTTTATCAGAGAAATCCACACCACAGATGGCACAAGTCCAAAGGTACCTCACCTTCTCCCCCGTGCCGATGTGCAGCCCCTCCATCACCTTGGCGAAGGAGCCCTTGTTGATCATCTTGCCCACCAGGTAGGACCCCACCCGCTTGGAGTGGGGGAAGCTCCGGAGCATCTCCCGGGGGACCTTCAGGCCGGGGAGAGGCGGCCGCTCACCGGCCGGCCCCGAGGCTTCCCTCTGGGGCACGCCGTGCTCTCCCACTCCCCCACCTGCTTCCGCCACCATGCCCTCCTCCTCCTCCGGAGCCGGCTTCACTGCAGCAGCTGGCATCCTGAGTGGCGGCAGGCGGGCCGGGGCTCCATGCGAGCGGCGCCGCGGGGGGGAGAGTCACGCAGCGAGTGTAGCCCGTGCGCCGCAGGTGACTCGAGGACAGTTCGGCACGCATGCAACAGCAACGCGGGGGGGCTGCGGCGGCGTGCCGACAGACATGCACTCACTGTCCCTCAGCAGGGCTTAGCAGCCGCGAACGCAGACAGACACGCAGGTCCTATCCCGGCACAGCCTGGAGGAGGCTGGTGAGACAGAGGCAGGAGGATGAGAGGAAGTCTGCAGCAGGTGTCTGCGGATCACACAGATGTCGCTCCACAGGCAGGCTGAGTATATTCCTCATTCCAGATGGGTAGAGAAAAGACTCCTCTTTTCTTATTATTCTTTCCGTCTGTCAGGTGTGTCCCTATTTAGACACACTAATGTCTCTGTGTGTGTATCTCTTTCTCTCTCTCTCTCTCTCTCTCTCTCTCTCTCTCTCTCTCTGTGGAACAGAGCAATACTCAATGGTGACTCCACACTCTCTCTGTAGTGGTTAGTGGATGATTAACCGGTGTGCTCCTATAGGTCAGCGCTAGTGATGAGGAGGATACCCTACACCGTAATTACCCCCACCACCACCTTGTACACGCACACATGCACATTGCACACGCACACAAAGTTACACAGTAACTATTCAACCACCCCCACACTGGCAGCATTCGTTCATTCATTCATTCATTCATTCATTCATTCATTCGTTTTAATTTACTTTTTCTTACTTACTTATTTGGCACGTTCAGTTTAATGTTTCTCATGTCTGAAACAAACAAGAACAGAAAAAACAATCAAACAGATAAATAAGACGAAATAACATGACAATATCAACTTGTAGAAAGGAATTCCACATAATTATGATGTAAATCTAATTGTAAGACGTGTAGATGATGTCCCAGCATCCAGCACCTGTTCAAAACACAGCCAGCTCCACCTAATGGCTAAAACACAACAATGAAAGAAACCTGGATAGGCAGTACATTCCTGAGGGTTAATGTGACTAGTGTGACCAAATGGACCTGTATGGGTTTGTTGGTTGGTTCAATGGATAAATGAACACTGAGGATTTACTGTGTGTATGGGTACCATCCCATTTCATATAAATGCTGTCTAGTAGGCTATAGATTACACAATTAAACAATATCACTCTGTTATGTAAAGTAATGCCTTCATTCTCTGATATCTGTCTCCAGTAACTCGATACCACTATAATGCAACAATATGAACAATTTCAAAAAATCTCAGAAATAGCAGATCTACTAGCTCACAGCACTTGCAGATCTGTGCGCTTGTGTCACGCTGCGACAAGTTGTGAGCTTGTAGATCCGCAATCTTGGCTATTCTTCAGAATTGGTTCAGTGGTTACGTGATTGAAGAGAAAAGATGATTTCCACATTATTGGGACATGCAACGAACGCTAGAATATTTTCAATATAATTGGAGTTCACATAAGGGTTTAAGACAGGCACAGTGTCTGTCAAACTGGAGTACATATAAATGGAGGATGGTGTATTTTCATGTGAGTGTGAGAGGGTCAGATTGCTCTCTGGCGTTGTTCAATTCCTCCTCTCTTAGTTGATGAAAGGAGGGCAAGAGCAGTGTATCCGCCTTGTAACCTGACACGCACATGCAAACGCACACACACACACACACACACACACACACACCCACACCCACACACACACACACACACACACACACACACACAGCTACTGTTAAGCGAGTGGCTTGTGTGAGTCCATTGAAGGCTCTAGTTACCGTGTTTTGTTTAGTGTATGTTGAAACTGTATGATTTAATCCTGGCACAAACCCTCCTCAGGGCTACAGCGGCTGTAGCGTGGCCTGTGTATGGTCTTCTTATACTCCTCCGCGGCGCCATTAAACTTGGTCAAATCACAATCCAAACACTGTGTCGGCCATGTTTTCCCCCTCCGACAGTGGGCGAATCCACAACACGATGACAGACACAACCAGGACCTTATGACACACTATCAGCACCACTGTGTAACACTGACAGACTGCTGCACCATGACAACACACACAGTACGTACGTGTGTGTGTGTGTGTGTGTGTGTGTGTGTGTGTGTGTGTGTGTGTGTGTGTGTGTGTGTGTGTGTGTGTGCGTGTGCGTGTGTGTGTGTGCGTGTGCGTATGTATATATATATGTCAGTTTGGGTAACTCAGTGAGATTTGGGTAAGAGCGCTGGTTTTGTCGTTCACCACACACCCCTAACACCACCTGGATCAATTCACCTTGATAGTCTCTTATCATGCACCTGTGTCATTCTGCGTATTCACCATGAGATGGCGACAACAGCCATTCACTTGTGTAGTCGCTGACGTCACTCGTTTGCGACCACTCTTTATCTATTAGCCTAGCTCAGCTGTGTTTAGCCATTAGCTTACTATGCCTAACTCTAACCCTAACCCTAACCTTAACCTCAGTAAAACTATGCCTAACCCTAACCCTAACCTCAGTGGGGTGAGGCGCTATCATTCCTGCCGACGCTACATAGCCAAATGTAAAGAGTGACGTCGTAATATCGAGGCATATACAAGGGGCACGAGAGGGATCCAAAGCCAATTGAATTAGATGTGCATAAACGGGTCAGAAGATCGTGAGGATATGTGGATTGGTGAGCTTCACAATACTTTTCAGACAACCAGACTATAAATGGGCCAAAGTCTCATGTGATATCGTAATATCTTACTATAAAACGGGAGGAGCACAAACCTCTAGTATTCATTAATTGCTTTGATGCCTGCACAAATCAGCATTGTTTGGAATGCTTAGCAACAGTCTGTGATGTGTGTGTGACATCGGACAAGACATCCGGTCAATATGTTCTATATAAGAACATTAAGAACAGTCCATCCAAGAGAAGTTGTGACTTCAAGTTGAAACTATTGAGCAAGACAGAGGAGAACCAATCATTCTACCCTCATCTAAGTCCAACCATTGCCGCAGCTTTGATGAAGAACCAGCAGCCAGCTCTATAACCAGCCAGAGAAAAGGAGATGGAACTGATGAATCAAGATCTTACCAACTCAGCCAGAAGAAGTAAAGATAGATCTGATGACTTATGCAGGAAAGAAAACCATGAATGTAAACCGTGTGGTAGGACTTTAAGTACGTCAGGTCATCTGAACAGACACCAGCATGTCCGCACTAAAGAAAAACCTTTCAGCTGTAAACAGTGTGACAAGAGTTTCAGTCAGTTAGGTAACCTGAAGACACACCAGCGTATCCACACTGGAGAAACACCCTTTGTGTGTAAACAGTGTGACAAGAGTTTCAGTCAGTTAGGTAACCTGAAGACACACCAGCGTATCCACACTGGAGAAAAACCTTTCTGCTGTAAACAGTGTGGCAAGAGTTTCAGTGACTTGGCTAATCTGAGGACACACCAGCGTATCCACACCGGAGAAAAACCTTTCCACTGTAAACAGTGTGGCAAGAGTTTCAGTCAGATAAGTAACCTGAAGAGACACCAGCGTGTGCACACAGGGGAAAAACCTTTTTCCACTGTAAACAGTGTGGCAAGAGTTTCAGTCTGTCTGGTAGTCTGAAGAGACACCAGCATAGATTCCACACTGGGGAGATGTCTCCACTGTAAACATTGTGTTCAAGTGTTCCAACCAGTTAAGCTGGTTGCACACTGCACTGCGTGTTTTCATTGCATTTTGGAAATCCGAAAGCCGTAGGCCAGGGAGAGAGAGAGGAAAGAGAGAGAGAGAGCAAGGGACTCAGTGAGAGAGCTGCGAAAATCGGAAAAAATCAACCCTGGTCCGAAAATAATAAAAAAAATCAAACCTCGGTTCGAAGTGAAGCGGTGAATCTTAGTATAGAATTGTCTGGAGAGTCGGTATGACAGCCGGTATAATAGGTTTTAAAAAAATATATAAAAAGTCCTGCTTGCTGGTCTCTTAGTTGTTTGTCAACTGCATCCCTCTATAATTATTTCAGTTTCTGTTATCTTTGTGGCCTACTAAATTTTTCAACTTCTGCTAGATTTTCAATGTATTTACTCTTGTCTGCCTTAATGCTCCTTTTTACCATTCTGTTAGCATCTGTATATTCTTATTGTGCCTTTGCTTTTGCTCTTATGCGGCTATTTGTCATTGCTGCTGCAATAGGTGAGACCTATTGCATGTACAAGACAGATAAAACCTGAAGGCCAAATTATCATGTGAAGCTTGACCAATCCTCAAAGTATCCATTCATCTGACCGGGAGGGACACGGCACACATATTCTGGACGTACAGGACAGATAAAGCCTATTCATTCTGAACTGAAATGACCATATATGGACATGGGACACACATTTTGCTTTTTGAAAAAGCCTATTCATTCTGGACTGATATTTTGCACGTACGGGACAGATAAAACCTGTTCATTCTGGCCTGGAGTGACCATATATGGACATGAGGTGACATACATTGTGTTTTTGAAAAACCCTGTTCATTCTGGACTGAGATCACCATATATGGTAATTAAACGGACATTCTGTTTTTGAAAAAGCCTGTTCATTCTGGACTAAAATGACCATATATGGGCGTGATACACACAAAGCCACTCATAGGAAGCGGTTTTCACCGCTTCAAAAACGAAACGGGCGGCAGTGTGCAAACGTGATTGACATAACGTGAGGTTGTTTTTTGTATTCACGTCGTTATTCACCCGATATTCGGCCCGAAAAACGTAGCAGTGTGCAAAGACCTTTACATCACTTGAACAGCCATGAAGTGACTAAGCTACAGCACGAACGCCTCTATGTTTCCTGGTCTGGTTACGGATTTTGCTTTGTATCTCTCCTTCTGATTTATTGTCTCCACCAGCCGAAGGCATGGGGAGAGTATGTTTGTCTCCACCAGCCGAAGGCTGAGGGAGAGTATGTTTTCCCCTCCGTCCGTCCGTGTGTCCGTCCGTCCGTCCGTGCGTCCGTGCGTGCGTCCTCGCAGTTTGTGAGCACCTAATCTCAGTCGCCGTTGGCCCGGACGCTGCCAAAGTGAGCACACACACTCCCTGGATGGCAATCTAGAACCTCTGCCCCACATTTTTCAAATCAGCCTCATGGTGGCGCTATAACAGGCCGATTTGTGTGGCCTGGTTGTTACCAGCTAATCTCCGGCGCCGTTGGCCCGATCGCTGCCAAACTGAGCACACACACTCCCTGGATACCAAATCAGAACCTCTGCCCCACATTTTTCAAATCAGCCTCATGGTGGCGCTATAACAGGCCGATTTGTGTGGCCTGGTGGAGACCTGTGCTCGGAAGAGCACTGCTTCTAGTTTCCTCTCCGTCCGTCCGTGCGTCCGTCCGTCCGTCCGTCCGTCCGTGCGTCCTCGCAGTTTGTGAGCGCCAAATCTCAGTCGCCGTTGGCACGGTCGCTGCCAAAGTGAGCACACACATTCCCTGGATGCCAATCTAGAACCTCTGCCCTAAATTTTTCAAATGGGCCTTTTCTAGCGCCAACTAGTGGCCGATGTTTGCTAAACACATTTCTGTGCACTACTCTTACAGATTTTGTCCAAAAATCCTACAAATCGGTAGGCAATATCTCGACAGTCATGTGATCGACACGGATCTGTCCGATTTTGCATATTCCATCCTGATTGGCTAAGATTGGCTTCCAAAGTTTGTGGGATTGAGCCGTTTTGAACAAAATGCCTCAAATCACAAACGCAAAGTGCAATTATCATGAAATCGCGCACACACGTTCCCACTAGGCCGAGGAAGAAATGCCACTTAATTTTTTTTATCAGCCTCATGGTGGCGCTATAACAGCCCGATTTGTGGTTTTACCTATAACTCCACCGATCAGTTTCAAACTTTGTAAGCGCACTCCCTAGAGGCTAAGGATAAACCTTTGCCCTGCATTTTTCACATAAGCCTTTTATAGCGCCACCTTTGGGCCGACTTATGTAAAACACATTTTTGGATATTACTCCTTGAGATTTTATCCAAAAATCATGCAAATCGGTACACAGTATCTCTATAGTCATGTGATTAAGTCCGATCCGTCTGATATTTCATATTCCATCCTGATTGGCTAATATTAGCTTCCAAAGTTTGCAGGATTGCTCCGTTTTTGAACAAAATGCCTCAAATCATCAACGCAGCTTGCGATTACCGTGACATTTGCCACACATATTCCCACTAGGTCAAGGAACAAATGCTACCTTTTTAACATTGTCCTGTTATAGCGCCACCAGCAGGTAGACTTTAGCAAAACACATTTTTGGAACACAATGCTTGAAATCATGCATGCAGCGTCCGATTGCCATGAAAGATCTAAGGTGAAGAACATATGCCACCCTTTTTACATTGGCCTATTATACAGTAGCACCACCAGGACGCACGGCCTGGTGGAGACCTGTGCTCGGAAGAGCACTGCTTCTAGTTCCCTTTTGAAATTATAGATATACTGTAGGAAGTGATAAGGAAGTGATGCGATACAACACTGATTCTCTATGTCAGGTCCGGGGACCACCTGCCGTATAAATTGACTCAAAGGTCTTTGACTCAGAGTTAGATCACTGAGGATTTTACTATCTGGATTTGGGTTCCAAAATAGTTAATTTCAGTGATTATCAACCCCCTTTTTGGAGCTGTGTGAAGCACAGGCTCCCTATACGTGGCTGTGTGGGTCTGTGTGTGTGTGTGTCTGTCTGTGTGTCTGTCTGTCTGTGTGTATGTAGCCTGAACTTCCTAAACTTCGGCACGCCACTAGTCCCACAGTTTTGCCACCACACACTCGCGCCATATGTCAAATCGACCGGCTTACTCGGGAATCGTGGGCTATTACTTTTCTAAGAGAAAGGTTCTATAGTTTAATTGATATTAATTTATTAGTGAATTAATTTTCCCCATTGACTTATAATGGGAATCGCAAAAACTCACATTCAATTATTTGTCTCTCGCAAACCATAGGGGCTAGAGTTTCAAGACTTGGAGAGGAGGTTCATAATGATTTCAAGGATTAAATAAAAAATAATTGTGTCATTTGGCCGCATGGTGGCGCCATAACACCCCACTTTACGTTTTGGCCTGTAACTCTTGAACCGTAGGTCGGAAAATTAAAAATATTTTTTCCCTGGATTCCTTGGGTCATGACGCATCTCCCCATATAGGCCACGCCCATTTGCGCCATGATAGATTTTCCGCCATCTTGAATTTTCTCCAAAACACACTTTTTGCTCCTTTTCCTACATATTTTCTTCAAATGTCACAAAAATCGGTACACATGATCCACACACACACACACACACACACACACACACACACACACACACACACACACACACACACACACACACACACACACACACACACACACACACACACACACACACACACACACACACACACACACACACACACACACACACACACACACACACACACACACACACACACAGCTCCACTTCACACGGGTGTGATTTTTTTTTACCAACGACCCCCAGTCGTATATGCATTAGGGAACAATTTTTTTTACAGTCAAAGGTGCTTGAGGAAAACCATAAATATTGCTCTTCTCAAAGCGGGTA
>NC_137823.1:34152571-34178194 GCF_963921795.1 Nannobrachium achirus
TGGTCTGGAGAGGGCAATTTTTACAGTCAGATAAAAGGGAGTGCATCTCTCCACTCCGACATGTCTCCTTTCCAACATGTCTCCATTCCGACACTAACCCTAACCCTAAACCGAACCCCCATGGGAGTGTCACCACTCCGACAATAAGAAGTCAATTTCGGAGTGGCGACATGTCGGAGTGGAGAGAGCCTCCCGATAAAAGGGCAGGGGCTCAAGCCCCCTTTGATGTCTTTGTGTGCAGCACGACACGTGCCTGGATGGATGGATGATTGATCGATTGATGAAACATGACATTAAAAAAAGAAGCACAAAAGCACTTTCTGACCTACAGTCATGAAAACATAATAAAGCTAGAGGGCTTATTTCCATTGTGGTCCTCTTGGATGCGATGGATGGATGGATGGATGGATGGATGGATGGATGGATGGATGGATGGATGGATGGATGGATGGATGGATGGATGGATGGATGGATAAGATGGATGGATGGATGGATGGATGGATGGATGGATGGATTGGAGGTTTCAACTTCTCTGCGCTCTCATCTTTTGTAAGCTATTAAGAGCGTTTAACGAGGATCGTAACTCTCTCCAGACAGTCTCTGTGCAGCAGAACCACTAACACTCTGAAATCATCTTGTTTTCCCTTCTGCCTCATTGCACACGTTTTTAAAACTTCACTTGTCATTTGCTGGAATGACTAATTCGATATAAAAATCTGTTTTGGTACTGGAAAAGAGTTCAGTGCAGCCCCTGCGATGGCTCCATGGTGAACTCTCTGGATCCACAAACCAGAACAGTTTACAATAAGTTCTTGATAAAGGATCAAATTGACACTTTCAGACTTTTAATGGGGTCGCACATGAGGCAAGCTAAAGACGTCTATTCAGGTCCAAAGGTCAATAGAACCTTTGTTGTTCAGAGTACAGCATCCCATCCAGAAAATAAATACAACTCTAAATATACGCAAATATACTGTAGAGAAAATATACACAAATATAGATGTTATCACATAAACATAGTTGCTCATCTTACAATAAATGCGACAAATCTCTGTGAGTGTTCGGGCGGCCGAGCTTCAAGTTTAATCAAAGGCAGTGAGTGGTGGGTTACAGGTATGTAACTCTGAGACTGTACAAATGGAACCAAATCCATTTGGTAGGGTCCATTTGTTAGGGAGGGAAGGAGGGAGAGAGCCTTCACCCACTCAATAACCCGGGCGTTACTGGGCACCAAAACCAGAACACACTGATTGTGACCGTAGGTCGCTACTTAGTATGGAAGCCACCAGATGGCCATACATGGAGACGACTTGGGATCTCCATATATGGGCTATAGCCTTCTGCTGAATGATATTGATGACATCAGGGATCTCCATATATGGGGCTATATCTCCATATATGGTGCAGACTACGCGCCTGTTAATCGTGGCTGGGACCTGCAAAGACCAGGATCAGCTCTTCATCAAGTTGTTCTAGGAGATACAACAAAATAGTTTACAGAGATGGACCTATGGCTAAGAAGAAAAGTTAAAGGTCCTGTGCTGATGTCAGGGGGGTGCTCCCTTGATGGGGGTCACGACCCCCCTGGCTCTGCTAGGAGTTTCACTCAGAAAGAGACAGTTTGGAACTTTAAATTCAATGTGAGAAGAATGAGCGTTGCGGGAGCAGTAAAGGAAAGTCTGCAAACGAACGCTCTGCGATGAAACTTCCCTTGCAAAAGGAGCAAATTAAGTGCAAACAATGACTATGGAAGAAATCAGTATGGTCATTGGAGAACGGAGGGGGCTGGGAGAAGCCTAAGGTGTTACTCAACCCTCTCACACTGGAAGTGCCAGCCGTTGGAAGTGGACAGGCTGGTAGGCAGACAACCAAAGCAAACCAGGGAGTGGTGGAACATCACTGGACCCAACGCTGGACATACTGTATAACAGGTCCAGTGCATTTTCCTCCCCTTGCAGTGTTGAATGTACAAGGGGAGGTGGTGCACATTGATATTGTGCATGGAGAAATGCTCAGATCTACAAGCACAGTTATAGGTGTGAATACCCCTATACCATGCATCTGGGAATAATTCACGGCCCAGGCTGAAGTAGCAGGGGAGGCCGGGGAGAATGACCGGTATCCCCTGACTATATGGGACAAAACCACAAAAGACATTGTATTGGACATACTGTACAACTGTACTACTGTACTGGACTACTGCACCTTATTTTTTTTTGCTATTGTCACAGCGATGGATAATTGTTTGGACAAGTAGGAGACACAAAAGGAAAGGACAGAAAAAGGAAGGAAAAGACCTTCCATGCTGACCACAAAGACATACGACTTGTTCCAGGGAGGACAGGACGTGACCCCTACAATCAAAAGTGGTTACGGGATCACTGCGTTGTCGCTATAATGTTTGAGCTGAGCCCTACAGAGGGAACAAGTGACCCCTGGCCGGTGAAGGGTCAGGCCAGGGGTCCCAAATGACAGTCGGTGGAAGACAGGTGTATGAGATGAGCTTGTGGATCAGCAGTTTTCGGAAGGAAAGGAAAACAAACAAACACCATGTCCACATCGCCCAGGAAACCCGGAATGCAGGGTTTCACACAAGAAAAGCAGTGGAGAGTGCATGCTGCCCCACACAGAACAAGGGCTTGATGTGACGCTGAAAACCTTCATGGAGGCTCGGGAAAAGGCCAAGATTTGTGGGTCAGCTGTGGGAGACACCTCTGACACAGGAGAACAGGGGAAAAAAGGTGGAAGGGGAAAAGGGTGAATGACGCCAATGTGTTCTTTCAGCAGCAACAGACCGGAGGTCAGGAGGGCAGGTCAAGAGAGCGGCTCTTAATGGATGAGCCCTGTTCACCTTCTAAAGAAATGGACAAGTTACTACCTCCCTCCCCGGAAATAAACACACGTCTCCTCTCCTCAGCACCAGCTCAGGAAACGGACAGTAGCCCCCTCTCCACCGTCACCGGATTACATCTCCCCCCCCCCCCCCCCCCCATTCCCCCCAGTCATTCATTGAAGATGCCGAGTTCATGAATCAAATGGACTCTGATGCTACTTGCTGTCAGGGGGAAGTCAACAGAATAAAGCTGATCCTAAAGCGACGTGCAACCACGTGTGTGGAGGCAAGTGATCATGCTCTCCCACCATTGGACAGACACCACCGAACACCTTGACCAAATGGCAAATGTGCAATCCTTACGTAATAGGATGAATGATCCTTTATGTCACTTCTAGCCTAATCGGATATGAGAGACTGCTGCATTTTCTGCTTCTTAGAGACACATCTACACTCCAACATCCCCGACTCAGCGGTGCAACCAACGGGTTTCACTGTTTTTCGTCAAGACAGGACACGCGAGGACACTGGCAAATCAAAAGGCGGAGGAATATGTTTTTAATAAACAATGCATGGTGCACCAATGTTGGGGCGCTTTCTTCTAGCTGCTCACAGGACATGGAGCAACTAACTTTTAAATGTCGCCCTTTCTATCTGCCACACGACTTTACCTCCGTGACCATGAAGGCAGTTTACATTCATCCACATGTAAGTGAGCCCGCTGCTTGGAATGAGTTGTATGATGTGATCATAAAGCAAGAGAACGACTATCGTGATGCTGTATCAGTGGTGGCTGGAGCTTTTAACCTCTGTGAGCTGAACAACAAAACACTACCAGCATGTGTCGTGTGCCACACGGAAGGGCAAAACCCTGGATCACTGCTACTTGACAATCAAAGGGGCGTAACGTTCTCTGGCCAGACCACACTTCGGCAAGTCTGACCATGATTCAGTCCTCCTGCTGTCTGTCTACACACGGCGCATTAGGAGCGCACAGCCCACCGTCCGCACTGTCCAGCGCTGGACTGTGCGGACAGTTCAGGGGTCAAGTTGCAGGGGCTTTCTTGCAAAGGACTGGAACGTCTTTAAACACTCCTCTGCAGATCTTCATGAGCATTGCTTTGCTTGTGAACACCGAATTCCAATGCATTTGATGTAAAGTTTAATGCAATGTAGAACACCAAGACTGGCCTTTAAAGGTGAAGCGACGGCAGAAAAGGAGGAAGGCAATAAGCATGCAACCCTGAAAGAAAGACCGCTGGGACGGAAAGGACAAGGATTGTCCTGCTGGCGTCAGAGAGCGGGCGGCATCAGGATATGGCGTCAAGCACTAACATGGGTGAACGCAAGGCCGGAGGACGACGCAAGGATGGTAGACAGCAGAGGAAAAGAAACAGGTTCAGCTCTTCATCATCATCGGAGGAGGGTGATCAGGCGGGTACCAGTTCTGCTGCATTCCAGGTGGGATCCAAAGCAGCAAGAAGGGAGACAAACGGGGGTCGTAATTCTCAAAGCGACCGTGCTCAGTCCCACAAAAAAGAACAGCCGCCAGGAGTAGCTGTTGCTGATTAAAACTATGACACTGATAATCCCCCTGGGGAAAAGAGGGGGAAGCAACTCCACGCAAGTCAAAGAAGAGCAATAACAAGAAAAACAGTCGCAGAGACACACTGAATTCCCCCTCATCATCTGCAGATGGAGGGGGGCTCTCAGTGATCTTGAAGAGGAAAAGGAAAAGTATGTATGACCATAACAAATACCAGAGGAAGACGACGTCACAGCTGACGAAGCAGACCCATCAGAATGAGATACCTACTGCACCACCGAGGGAAAAGACACCTGATAAAGTTACGGAACCGGAAATGTCCTTGAGGGTACATACAAAAACTAGACAGGACCCACTGTGGGGGACACCAAGAATACACAGTCGCTAAAAGACAAATGCTGGCCACAGTCCCTAGCGCATCCACACCAGGAAGCGTTAGGTTCTATGTTCCCGTCTCAAGCACGCACGGAATTGCCCCACCACCATCCGCCACAAGGATATTAGGAGGTTGGTGGTTCTTCTACCAGTAGAGGAACAATGATCAAAGAAAGTGCCCGCTACCAGCCTTCCAAGTGACTGATAGTGAGTTTCTGTGAAGTCAGTTCCGGCAGGTGACACTCTGTGCTGCTACTGTTGGTAATGACCTGCATATCAGGCCCACCGCCGCGTGTGCTTGATGTGTAACGGCCATTTCCAATTAGTCAGACGTACTGTAGTGCACGATAGCACGGACTGGCAACTTCAAGGATATCAAGAAGCATCTTTACATTTTTTTTGCATGCTTTTTCGCCTTTTTGTGTATTCTTCCCGCCTCCTTGGATTATGTTTCAACCCCTTCATGGACATTTCCGGGACATTGTATTAAGTATTTTTCCCGCCTCCTTGGATTATGTGTCTACCCGTTCATGAACAGTATCAAACAGACTCTAACCTATATCAGAGGACAGGAACTCGGGGGCCCTGGCAACTGGCAGGAATATGGTCATGATGAAACCAGGCATTGTCCCCATTTCCGCAGAAGATGTCTATTTAATGAACTGGTCGTTATCCCACTGAGTGAGAGTAATGTATGCATCAACCTATATGGAATGTACAGGATATAACAGATCTGGATTGCCACCATGGTCGGTACTCTACTATGGGCACTCTGTACTCAATGCAATCCCAAACAACCAGGGGTTGGGCTGAGGTAAAAGCCATGACCGTGAATGAAGGAGTTTATCAGGTCATACAGGAAGTCGTTCTGGGGACACGAACAGGCAGTGTTGAGGCTACAGGAGAGGACGGAAGGAAAGAGAGGAGAAGCACATCAACTTCATCAGGCGGTGTTAACAATCCGGATGTAGGTGAAGTTTTCTGTGCTTTCGACGATTAGGGAAGGGAAGGGGAGAGGTCAGAGGGCAGTCGAGGCGAGGCCTACTCAACCACCCCATAGCCCCTCCCCCCAAGACACTATAGGCCTTCTCCCTCTGTCAGACAATTTTCCCTCACTAGTGACAATTAATTTCCTGGATTTCAACTTAAGGTGAATACTGCGCAAGACCAAGGGCCTGGACAGAGCCATAAATCGTATCGGATGGAACACCAACATTTGAAGCACTCCACAATACACAAATATGGAGGACAGGGTATAAATCACCACAATCCGAGGCAACGAGAAGCGGGGGGGATTCCCTCGAAATCCTCTCCCCTGCATCAGAACAACTAGGGACACGCAGAAGCCCTAGTGCAAGGCCGCTATGGACAAGGGTCTGGAAAACGTCAGAGCCGGAGCAGCTTTTGAGATGGATTACAAGTGACCTTTGAACCTCAACTGCTAAGATGATCTGACCAGAACAGAATCAGACAATAGTATTGGGCTATCAAACTGCCCATGGACTTCTCACCGTCATCATGAATTAATTCATGGGATGCCAAAGAATCCTGGCCAAACGCAAAGTGACATTGACTTTCCCCAGTTAAAACGGGTCTCTTCTCAGTTGGACTGAAGATTTATAGACCCCCAGCCCCCCCTTCCCTGGAACACTATCGCCCCCCCTTTTCCATCCCCCTTGTCCATCCCCCTTGTCCCCCCCCCCCCCCCCCTCCCTCACAAGGAACCCTAAAAGGACTTAAAAAGGCATTGATTTACCGATGATTATTTACACTGACAAAACATGATGAGAGTGTTGATGTTACAGTACCTCGTTGTGGGGACCATTGGGAAAATGTATGATGATTAGAAGAATACGATTGCTAATGAATAGTCATAATTGCACGTCCTAATGAAGTAGGCCTAGATTTTGTTTTATAATTTTATTTTGTTTTATTTAATCCAATTGAAATACAAGAATGTGTTGTCGGGATGATTTTTGTCTCCCCAATGTTTTGATAAATGTGGAATATTATAAATGAAATATATGGTTTTTAATGTTTTATATAATGATTGGTCATATTAGAAGACTTGGGTGATTTAAGTGTTGTGTTGATGTCACAAACTTTGGATTCTTTTAGGCTGCGATAACACTGGTAGAGTTCAGGTACTGCATCAGGAGAGAAGAATGTGAAAGAAAACATAACATTTAACCTATACAAACTAGGCTGTCCAAGTGATAGAAACAAAAAGGTCTATATATTGAGTGATTAGGCGCCCGTCACAAGTTGTCGTGGAAAAAAACAGATATTTCGGAAGTGGGCGTGCCAAATATAGATAAATCAAAAGATAGCGTGCGAAGTGTAGTATAAGTAGCGCCAACAAAGACAGGAGTTGGGGCATTAGGGTCTGGACGCGCTTGGCGTGATGGCTGGCTGGAGGACTCCAGCCAGCCAGGACAAGATTGGACATTTTAACTTTGGAAAAGTTAAAACTTTGTGAACCGTTTTAGCCTAGGTGGCATGGACTCGGGAAATATCCTATATTTTATGGACTTCAGTTTCATGGACAATATTGGACAATATTGGACATTTTAACTTTGTGAACCATTTAGCCTAAGGATATTTGGCTGATGGACTTCAGTTTCAAGCTTTTGGAAATGTATATTTTGTTTTAATAATTTTTGTGACTTTTATTATTTCAAAGGTTTTTTAATAAACCATTCTGGAATTATTGGACCTTAAGAACTTGTCGCGTGCTCTTTTCCCAGTGTCATTCTAGTGAGTTTACATGGAAATGGAGGGGAATCGCCTCTATTAGAATGTCAAAGGAAACACGTCACCGGCAGAGAAACAGAGTGGGAGCGGATCCTATGCCAAGGTGGAAAAGCAACAAAGCCTTCATCTCATCCGTGTCCAAAAATCGCTGCTATTCTTGACCTCGTAAGAAGCGACTCGGTCAGCGGCAAAAGTCACTTTGTCAGTGTCTAAACGAGTGGGGAGTCACTGCTGGTTTTGACCTCGGAGGATATCACAGCATGACAGACATGCAGAAAACTCTGCATTTTTACAAGACAGTGTGAAATTCAAGCACCTTATTAACGTAAAATAAAGACAAATCTATACAACTATAACAAAGGTTTACATTGGATTATCGCACTGTCAACAGCGCCCAATCCCGTCCATGTGTGCGACTCTCGCACTTAGGGCGTATTACTGGTAGATACAGTATAATGCTTAGCTTGCCATAAAATCAGATGGATATACAGTATGCATGATATAGGTGCTCACATTCAGCCAAGACTTACTGTATTCAAATAAGACAAGCAGATGCTTCTTGACTGATAAACAGAAACACACTGATATCATCCTTCACATGTAAAAAAACAACAAACAAAAAAACACATGCTTACATGTGTTGTCCACTCCAACGCGTAATTACTGTTTACCTACGTTTACGTGTTGGGCTTTGGACTGACGCAGAGTGTCAGAGTCAGGGAACGGGACTCATGTCTTTATTTATGGACACGCCGACTGTAGTGGGGATTTGAAAGTATGACCTGTTGGTTATGAGTGTACAGCCTGTGTCTTAGCACTGCCAGCCACTGTGACGCCCAGGCTGTGGCGTTAACAGTGCCGGTTCTAGGACTCAATCTGTAGCACCAGATCGAAATGTTCTTTTTGGAGGCATATTGACTTGCTCATGAATCAAGTACAGGCAGCCAGGCCTAGAGCGAAGTTTGGGATTGTGAGGAATGAGGAAGGGGAGCGCATATTAAAATAATAACGCTAGTTTTTGGATAGGGGATACATGACATAATGTAACAATATGTTTAAAAAAAAAATCTTCCTGTGATGTGGCCCCCTTATTGGTTGTGGCCCTAAGCGGCCGCTTATGTTGCTTATGCCAGTACATGTACTCAAGTACAATTATTTGGCAGCTTTAGTTACTACTGTAGTTACTTTGTAGATTTAGATTATTGTCACAAAATATACATTAACCACTTCAGCCCTATATACTTTATTTTGGCAATTAGAAATAGCCGATCTACAATCGCACAATGCGTCGCCATGCGACACATTGTGAGCTTGTAGATCTGCTATTTTCAAAAGATTTGTATAGATTTCTAACTTGTACATTCTTGTACATTGAAATGGTACATTCTGCACAATGAGTACTTCTACTTTTGGTACTTTATAAGTATGTTTTGATGACAATACTTTTGTACTTTTACTCAAGTAAATTTTGATTACCGGACTACCTGCATTGATACTTTTACTTAAGTCAGTGGTTCTCAACCTGTAGGTCGGGGGGTTATCTGGGGTCCCCAAATAATTTTGGGGGGTCCCCAGATGATTAACTGATTAACGTGCAACATTGTTTTCTCACTCAACAGTAAACAAACCAAAACCAACATAAAGTTTAAGTGTATAGAGGCTATCTGCACATTTCTAAAGTGACAATTTAAGGACTTTTTAATACCTCTAAAAGTTAAACATTGGCCAAATTGACAAATATTAGAGGCAGAAATTGTGAAAATAGCCGACATACACGCACACATGTGTTATACAAAATGTAATGCCTCAACTCTTAGTGCTCGTCAGGGTGGAGGGGGTCCCCAATTAAAATATGATTATTTTGGGGGTCACAGCCTGAATAGGTTGAGAACCACTGACTTAAAGGTGTATTCAGTGATAATGAAAGTGGCCGGGGGTCATCTTATTCCTTACTGGCCTTACAGCGTGGAAATGTTTAGTTTTTTATAGATTTTTTACACCATTATAATGTTCTCGTTTTGATCATTAGACCCAATCACTGAATATCGGTAGGCCTACGTCTCCAGCTTCAGGATATGTATGATACTGATTTACTACGAGACTGTGGCATTTTGAGTTCAGTAGTTTACAATCTAGGCATTTAGCAGACGTTCTTAATTCAGAGCGACTGTGGTTCTGAAAACTTTTATTTTGACCATCATAACTAAACATCATAACATAACTACGGCCATACTCTACCCTCATTGGTCGAGGACTGGCTGGCCACCTCTGAAAACTGAATCTAGATATTATATTTGTATTTGAATGAAATACAATCACTGAATATACTTGAAATGTAGGACTTGTTCCAGCCCTGTGACACCCAGGCAGCCCAGCCATGCAGCCAGGGACACACAGGCAGGCTGTGAGCCATGCTGCAGCACTGGAACCACGTTGTTGTCAAGCTACCGTCTTGACTCACTGAGCTGTGGAGATCATGTGTTGTTTTGTGCTAAGAGGCTTGTCATGTTGGTCAGATATATGTACTCAGGGGCGTCACAAGGGGTAGGAAAGTGGGACTGAGTTACTGGGGCCCAAGGTGGAGGGGCCCTAATAACTTTATCTATTGAAAAATAGCAGATAGACAAGCTCACAGCGCGGCACCGAGTGCCACGCTGCGAGCTTGTAGATCTGCTATTTTTGAAAAGTTGTGAAAATGTGTGAAAATCTTTGAATATATGTATTTTTTAAGCGAACATTTCTTAAGGCCCATTCCCACTGGGCCAGATAACAGATATCTGGAGATATTTCTCCAGATATTTTTCCATTCAAAGTGGATGGTAGATACAGATAAAAAAAATATATACCACAGATATTTGCCACAGATACTTTTATCTGTGGCAAAACATTTTTTTATCTGTATCTACCATCCACTTTGCATGGAGAAATATCTGGAGAAATATCTCCAGATATCTGTTATCTGGCCCAGTGGGAATGGGCCTTAACTCAAATTTTGCTTCTGGGGGTCCCTGGAACTAAATGTTTTGAGATCGGGGTCCATGGCCAAATACATATCATCTTGGGGGTCCTTGACATAGGTTTCTTGCACACATTTTCACGATTTTTCAAAAATAGCAGATATACAAGCTCACAGCGCGGCACTTATTTTTCAATAGTTAACATTCATGGGGGGCCCGCAGTGAATCCTTGTACCCAGGGCCCAGAATTTGGTGTGACGCCCCTTTATGTATACTGTAGCCTAGAATCCCAAACAAACCTGAGGATTTCCGAACAGTGTTGCCATGTCCGCTTATAATAAGCGACTCTGGGCTTGTTGTTTTCTGCAGTATAGTTGCGGGTTGTGGCTACTGGCTATGGGTGTTGTTTGCTTATTTGGGCTTCCTTCCTAATGTTGTTTTAACCAGTGGTTCTCAAAGAATTTCATGTCAAGATCCCCCAAATTAAAATGTATTTAGCCCCGGACAGGGGACTCCCAACTTAAAATATTTTGTGTCAGGGACACAAGATGCAAGATGTCTGTATTTAAAATGTAAAATAAAAACGTCTCAAATATTTAGTTGAGAATAGCGGAGTCTACAAGCTCACAACTACCCACACTGTAACATGTTGTGAAGCTTGTAGATCGGCTATTTTCAAATAGCTGATGTATGTAGGTTTAAAGTCGTTAAACTGTTATTGATGCTATATTTGTTCATTTTGCTGGACCCCGTGTGTGTATGACCAATGCAGCCCAAAGTTTCTTTTGGTCTTGTTTTCGTGGACCTGGCCACTTGTTTCTTTTGCAAAATGTGGCAACAATGCACACAACATGTACTGTATGCACGCGCACTCACACTCTTGGGATAATAAAGGTATCTATCTATCTACACACACACACACACACACACACACACACACACACACACACACCTACAGTATCTTGCTTCATTGTCCTGTGCTGGGGTTTCCATGAACAGTGTGACTGTGTCATTCTGCCTTCCAGTGGTAGGAAACAGGTACTGCAATAATCCCACTGCCTCCACCTGGTCAGCAGGAGGAAAGATTTCATTAGTGGAAAATCAGAACAATGGACAGGATCACATCTCGCACGCACGCACACACACACATGCACGCACGCACGCACGCACGCACACACACACAATGTGTCAACACATTAATGAAATGAGACATGATTGCACATCACGATCGAATCCTGTGATTTTACTGTTATTTACTGTTTGAGACTGAGAATTTGAGTTTAAAGGTGCTACATTTAATCAAACTGATCGATTTAATTTGATTATAAAAAAAGTGAATTGATAATTTTATCACTATGTATCATCATTAAAAAGAATCTTTCTTTTTACATCTGACAAACCTTGAACTATTCAATAAGAGTGCTTTGTTTACAGTTTACAGTTTTGTTGGGCAGGTGAAAAGGTGAAATCATGTCCAGATCTCACTAGATCTCACTAGATCTGCGATTTTCACTATTTTTGCATGACACCGTTAAGACCGTTGTATGTCGGAGTACATATATTTTAAAAAATCACACCCAATGTGAAGTGAGCGGTGGTCGTGCTTGTATAACATCTTCAGTCTAGGATTTAAGTCTAGGATGTACAGGCTATGCTACACACACACATTTTGCTATGGCAAAACGCTGAGGAAAAAGGCTACAGACATACGACATCACTAGACAAACATGATGCTACGCACACACATTTTACTATGGCAAAACGCTGAGGATAAAGGCTATGGACACACACAGCTACGGACACACACACATTTTGCTATGTCAAAACGCTGAGGAAAAAGGCTACAGACATACCACATATGACATCACTAGACAAACATGATGCTACGCACACACATTTTGCTATGGCAAAACGCTGAGGAAAAAGGCTACAGACATACCACATATGACATCACTAGACAAACATGATGCTACGCACACACATTTTACTATGGCAAAACGCTGAAGAAAAAGGCTACGGACATACGCACAGCCACTTATAGGAGCGGTTTGCACCGCTCAAAAAGAAATGCTTCAGTGGTTAATACCTTTGTTGATATATAAAACATAAAATATGTTACAAAAACGGGCTTGATCTCGATTATTGGATTATTGGATTAATCGAAAAAAGTAATCATAGAATAATCGCTCTAAGAAAATAATAATCATCATAGTTTGCAGTCCTACATGAGATGTTTATAGGCAGTGTACTGTGTAGCAGCCCATACTCATTGAGCATGTTGTGTTATTATGTGTAGTTTGCATGTTTCCAACATGTCAGCAGTCAGTGGCCGCCGGCCACCAACTCTGTCTTTACCGTGTCATCATTCAGCGCAGCACAGCGGCGGCTGGTCTGGTTAGCGTGTCATCAGTCAGCGCCTGGCTGTGGGCCGTGCTCCTCCGCGGCTCTGCGGTCTCGCTCTGTCCCTCTGATGTCGAGGCTGGAAACGCTTTCTCTAAAGGTTTTCAAATAGACAAACAAAACACTCAACTCTCAAACCGTTGCTGTCGGGATGGAAACCTCATATACAGTACGTCCAAAACAGTTACTTTTTTAATCATTATTTTAAAAACATTTGAAATTGAGCGCTGTTGGCCTATTGCTCAAGGAGCATATACCACATGTAGACTCTAATTCAGCCTGACAGTGAGTCGCGGGTTCAATACCCGAGCCTGACGACCTTTGCTGTGTGTCACTCCCTGTCTCTCTCTCTCCCTGTTTCCTGTCATTCTCTTCTCTGCACTATCAATAAAGGCAGAAAAGCCCCCAAAATATCTGTTAAAAATACATGTTGTGTAACTCATTGAATGAATGAATGTTAAAAAAGAAAATGTAATCCATTATTAGGTCTACCCTTGTGATATAATGCCCACCTCAACACAATTCTATGTTCTTTTGTTTGCCCGTTTTTATTCTTTATTTTAATTTCTTTCCTTTACCGTTTCTTTCTCATGTTGTCTTTCTCACATCTGTATGTCTATTGATAATAATAATAATAAAAACATGTGAGCTTGTAGATCTGCCATTTTCACTACTTCAGTGCAACACACACTACTACTCTGTATGATGAGGTAGGGGATAATTCACACACAAAAAAAAAAAGTTGAAATATGGAGATACAAGTTTTCTGACCGGCATCAACAGAATGTTGAACCGAGCGTCCTGTCAGTAATAAGGCACCGCGACCAGAGAATGGGACAGCACTTCAAATGCTATTTTTCATTGCCATTCACCACAAGAATGCCTCAGAAATGTAACGGCGCGGAATCAACACAAAGAACTTGAATATAGCCTACTACTGTACTTGTGTTTTGTGTGGAAGTCTCTGGAAAAAAACTGGATTCAGAAGAATTATAGGACTGGGACGAAAAGTCAATGTATTGTATGTAAAGTATGAAACTTTAAAATATGTCAGCAAAAAAATACATCTTGAAGTGATTTAAATGAACAATGAAAATATAAAAGAAAAGAAAAAAAATCAAACGACATTGCGTTAACTACTTAAACCCTATCGTTGACCGGGGTTCCCCAGGGCTCTGTACTTGGTCCCCTCTTTTTTTTTCCTGCACACCAACTCTCTTTGCAACGAAACATAGATCAGCTATGTTCGCCAAATGTTATATTTTTTCAAGTTCTCAAATGCACACACATGCACTCTGAACTCCCCTATAGGCTCTAAACTGAGAAATCCTTCACTGCACAGGGAGAATTTAATTTAAACCGCCGCTTTATATGAGATGCTGTACACTTTCATGTACTTTTTCAAGGATTCACTCAGAATCCTCAGTGTCATACTGCCTCTGAGAGTGTAAAAATTGACCCAAATGGATAAACACTATCAAGTTAAATTAAGAAAGCTTTTGTTTTGCAGGTGAACAAGGTTATATGAGCGCCACAGGCCTGTCTGTCTTAACCCTATATACCAGAGGTCTTCAACAGGGGGTCCGGGACCCCTATAGGGGGTCCTCAGAGTTACTACAGGGGGTCCTCCAAATCTTTGAGTGATAGAAACTTTTTTTCTCCTTTTTTATATTAACCAATTGAACCCTAGCATCCATATTCTGAGAACTTTAGCCAAAAATAGCCGATCTACAAGCTCACAACGCCTCGCAGCACGAGGTGTTGTGAGCTTGTAGATCGCCTATTTTCGACAAAGAGCTTCGGTGTAGAGGGGAAAAAGAGCAGACTAACAGAGTGAAAGGTCAAGTTTATTAAGTATTGACGGTTCAAGTGGTTAAATATCTGAAAACACAAATTGACATGAATCCAAAACACACTGATGAGTGTGCTGTCAAACAATGAAACTATAAGGTATCTATGAACAGGTTTTGGGGGTTCATCTGCTTCATCTCTCTCTCAACAAAGGGGTCCTTGTCCTGAAAACATTGAAGACCCCTGCTATATACTGTGATGAGATTCACTGGCCGTGGCCTTGAGGGCCTACGTCCGTCTAGGGGCCGTAAGATATAGATCCCATGTACCACACACACAAGCATACACACACAAATAAGTCGAATGTACTCACACACGCATGCAAGCACGCATGGTATACCGTATATGATATGTATATACAGCATAGGCACTGCATGCACTCATGCACACAAGCAGGCTGGCAAACATGCATGAATGCTCTGAACACAAGCACACACACATACGCACACGCATGTGTGCGTGCACTGCACACGTCCAAGACACAGAGTGCGACCATTCTGAGTGGCTTCGCTCCAACACTCTGTTAATCCCACACAATCCTCACCAAGCCCGAAATGGGAGTTTGTGTCACGGGTGGCTTAGAGGCTTTCTACTGTCAACAACACACTTCTACTGAGGAGAGAGAGAGAGAGAGAGAGAGAGAGAGAGAGAGAGAGAGAGAGAGAGAGAGAGAGAGAGAGGGAGGAAGTTAGTGTGAGGGAGAGTGAAAGGAAGGGGAAGAGAGAGTGGGAGAGACAGACAAAAAGAAAAGGAGAGAGAGAGAGAGAGAGAGAGAGAGCAGGGCGTCAATTGGGTATGGCAGGGGTATGCAGTTGCCATACCCTGGGGCCATGGGGGAAAATAAAAGTCACTTTTAAATATAAATCCATGAATGTCTCTTTGTCTATCTGTGCTGGTTATTATGTTGTTAAATTACAGTAAAATAACTACAAATGCAAAATTTAACAAAATGGTCACTTTAACAAGGTATTATAATTATATTCTCCACACTTTTATTCTCCTCACCTTGACAAAATGGTATATTCCCAGGTTCCGCAGGTCAGCTGCACAGGTGCAATGCATTACTGTTAATTGCGGCACGTTTACTAATATGTTTAGCTGCACTTGAGCAACCGTTCCAGGCTGCCATATCCAGCCCAAGAAACCGTAGAAACGGGGGGAAAAAAAGAAAATGTACTTGCCATACCTTAGCTTTTTCTGAACTGACGCCACTGAGAGAGAGAGCGAGAGGAACAGGCTAAAAGAACAGAAAGTGCATGTAAAAGGAGAGCGGTCCTGCCCTCGGAGAGAGCCGAGAGGCTGAGAATGCAGCACCCCCACTGTCGCTAATGCACACCGTGTGTGTGAGTGCGCTCCCGCGTGCGCGCTTGTGTGTCAATGTCCGCGTTTTGCACACGCATGCGTGTGCATGTGTGTGTGTAGTGTGTGTTGGATCGGAGGAGGGGAGGGGGGAGAGGAGGGGAGGGGAGGGGAGGGGGAGGGAGGGCTGCCCTGCCCGCTGTGCACAGCTCCCAAATTGAAATGTGAAAGAAAGGTGTTGGAAGGTGATGACAAGAGTGAAGTGAAGCAGTGGTTTCCTGCAGAGGGCCCGTCCAGATGTGTCGCACACGGAGCCCCACAAATCTGCAGCCGGCCAGCGCACCACCACCACCACCACCACCACCACCACCGCACACTTTAATAACCAGGATATTGTTGGCTGTCGCCGGGCGGGAAGCTCGTATGTCCGTGTTTCAATTAGTTTTTTTGTGAATGAATGAATGAATGCCCTTCTTTGCCGTTACGAGAGCGTCGCACAAAAGTATAGTGGAAAGTAGTCGATCTGCATGGCTACAAATAGCTGAGCTTGTAGATCAGCTGTTATCATGAAAAAAAAAATACTGCTACTTTTTTTTGGGACGTTTTTGGACATACAAGTTTTCCACCCGACAGCGACGATATTCAACCAGGGAGGAGGAGGAGGGTGGGGGTGCTTGCCTCTGTCTGTGTGTGTGTGTGTGTGTGTGTGTGTGTGTGTGTGTGTGTGTGTGTGTGTGTGTGTGTGTGTGGGTTCATTAAATGAATGGGGCTTTTTTTCGGGGAACTGCGATGGAGAGATGAGACTTACATATACTGTGTAAATACACTTTCTCTCTCTCTGTCTGTCTCTGTCTCTCACACACACACACACACACACACACACACACACACACACACACACACACACACACACACACACACACACACACACACACACACACACACACACACACACACACACACACACACACACACACACACACACACACACACACACACACACACACACACACACACACACTCCCAGAGGTACGAATGCACAGAGGCAAATATACACATTCACCCCCCCCCCCCCCACACACACACACTCTCAGAAGTACACACACAGTGCGCGCACACACACACACACACACACACACACACACACACACACACACACACACACACACACACACACACACACACACACACACACACACACACACACACACACACACACACACACACACACACACACACACACACACACACACACACACACACACACACACCCTATTCCATACTGTATTCAGCTGCCGACCACAATGGCCACCACTTCCCCTCAAAGCCGGCCTCGGCGCCTGGAATAACAAAGAAAATATTCAGCTTCATACTGTCTAATGTCTTAATATTTCCATCCGCTCGGCTCTCATATGCACATGATTCATGGATCATAAGTTAAAAATACAATCACATCCCATTCAGTGCACTGGGCCGGCATTAGAGTAGGATCTGTGTATATGTACTGTACTGTACTGTATATCCACCATAAATCCCACTGCTGGCATTAATAATTTTTACTTAAATCGTTGCTGTTTGGCAGAAACCTCCTATCTCCAAGTTTCAAATGTTTTTTCATAAAGTCATAATAGCAGATCTACAAACACACAACGCCTCGTGGTCGACAAATAAATGATAGAGCTTGGTTTATGAATTGTAATTGTGATGTGCTAGCAAATGATTAATATTATTAACCTAGCTCTGGTCCATAGCGTTAGTGGAGTTCTCCCTAACGCTATGTTCATCTACCCCCCAAATCCTTGGCAAATCCGGAAAGACCCGTCGTCAGGTCCGAAAATAACTAAAACTGTTTCGCCCCTCACCAACCAAAGGTATCAGTGGACAGTTGAAAGCGTACTCTATTTAGTGGACGTAGTCTGAGCCCCCCACCACACGCTTAAAATACATTTCTAGGGCGAAATGAAAAATATTCCACCGGATGGAGACGCTCTTCTGCATTGAATACTGTTTTTACGAAACAGCGCTTCCAATGTTGCAGAGCTGAATAACAATGAGACTAATGCTCTGTTAATGCGGTGCATTTAGGTCCTCTGACCTGTGCGGCAGTAGTGAGTTGGCACCGTGATGGCGACGACAAATAGTGAGAAACTAGAAGAAATGGAGTTTCCATCTGGTGGAATATTTTTTCATTTCGCCCTAGAAATGTATTTTAAGTGTGTGGTGGGGGGCTCAGACTACGTCCACTAAGTAGAGTAAGCTTTCAACTGTCCACTGATACCTTTGGTTTGGTGAGGGGCGAAACAGTTTTTGTTATTTTCGGACCAGACGAGGATTTGGGGGGTAGATGAACATGGCGTTAGGGAGAACTCCACTAACGCTATGGACCAGAGCTAATATTAACCTAGAACGGGTGGGAACACGTATCTGTGTCACCACTTTAACCATTATTTTATGCTTTAACCATTACAAAATAGCAGATCTACAAGCTCACAGCGTGGCACTACGGTGTGGCGCTGTGAGCTTGTAGATCTGCTATTTTTGAAAAAAATGTGTGCAAATCTTTTAAAGTATATATTTTTAAAGCAGACATTTGTAAAGCAAATCCTTCTTTCTCTTGTTCCCTGGAACAAATGAAAAGGTTTGAGAACCACCGACATAGAAACATAGGTTTTTCAGAAAACTGTTGCATTTTTTATAGGTCTAAATGGGTTAAATGCAGCACAGAGGCTGCTTGTAGATCTGCTATGTTTGGTAGTGTGACACCAGGGTGTGCGGATTAGAGATTAAGCTGATGATTTTCATGTTTCATGTGATGTCATGAGGATATTGGAACTTAAGTGGGCTCCCAATTATTTGGCAAAACACTGGGGCTCTATTTTGATTGTCTTAAGTACCAGCTCTTATGCCTTAACTTAAAGGCCTGTCCATACTGTCTCCGACCACCAAAGCTTTCGTTGGAAAGGTCCGGTTCAACTACAAAATGACATCACTCTCATCTACTGAAGAGCATAACCCCGAATTAGAATTCGGAGAGCTGCACATCCGAAAGTCGGAACTCTCCCACGAAAAGTTTGTGGTCGTAGACAGTATGGACACTCAGGCCTTTAAGTTAAGGCATAAGAATAAGAGCTGGTACTTAAGACAATCAAAATAGAGCCCTAGGATTTTAATATACTATATACAGTACATGAAATACCTGTACAAAATTCATATGAAAAAATATATATGTCATGGTATTTTTTCTTTAAACTTAGAAAAATTAGTTTTCATTGTGAAATTAAACAATGAATCACCCCATGGAGACTTGAATTAATCTATATTTTAGATATCACAAAGAGTCTCCTCAAACTATTGTCTAAGAATATCCATGAATTCAAGCCAGCATAGAGTGAGTAATTGATAGGAAAAAAGTAATTTTTCACTTTAATGTTAGTACCATTAATCCAAGCCCAAACACAAATAGACATGCTCTTATAGCAACGCACAAGGCCCACCCATCTGACCACTAAACAACATGGCAGCCCATATACGTATATCGTCACTGCCGGGCGAAAACCTCGTATCCATAAGTTTCAAATTTGTGTTTTTTTTTTCGCAAAGTAAAGCCCTGCTTCATCATACAAGGCTGTCGCACAAAGGTAGTGAAAACAGCAGATCTACGATTGTAGATCGGCTGTTTTCACTAGTTTAAATCATTTTTAAAATGATAAATGCAAAACGAAGAGTTTTGGACATACAAGGTTTCCACCCGACAACGACAATATATGCTGCCATGTTAAGATTTTCAAGCGGCCCCTGCTACAGAAAAAAGGTTGAGAAGGGAGCTTAAGCATTACCACTGGTCCATTTGGTTACACCCTCAGAGTTAAATTAACACTAGGCTTATTTAACTGCGTGGCGTTTAAACACCGACATGAGGTGCATAATTAGCTGGAACAGGACAGTGTAAATGGCTTCATTGTGTGTCTTGAAGCCCCAACGTTTCTGTTTGAACAGCAGCAGAAAACTGCTGTTTGTACAAAAAGGTGTCAGACCAGCAAATACATTTTATGGTTTTTGGGTTTCGTATATGACCGTGTGTGTGTGTGTGCGCGCCTGGGTGTGTGTGTGTGTGTGTGTGTGTGTGTGTGTGTTGTGTGTGTGTGTGTGTGTGTGTGTGTGTGTGTGTGTGTGCGTGTGTGTGTGTGTGAGAACATAATCGCTCATGATATACAGTGTTATGGTGTTGCCTTAATAGGGGTGTTTTAAGAACAGCCATTAATGCAGCTTGTAAAATATTCCCCAACACCAGGCCAAATAGCCTACTCACTTCCCCCTCCCACTCCCTCTCTCACACACACACACACACACACACACACACACACACACACACACACACACACACACACACACACACACACACACACACACACACACACACACACACACACACACACACACACACACACACACACACACACACACACACACACACACACACACTAACCTCTCTCTCTTCTCTCTGTCTCTCACACAACCATGCTCGCCCCTCTCAGTCTCACCCATCACGGTCGGTCTCTCAACTCATTTTTGGGGCAGGATTTAATTTAAATCATTAAAGGCAATTCTCTGAAAAATTCCCAGCTGACTGACCAGGCTTCTGTCCCCCCACCCCACCCCAACCCCTTTTCATCCATTCTTTTCCCTGTTCCTTCTCTCTCTCCCCCTCTCACACTCACACTCACACACTCACACACACACACACACACACACACACACACACACACACACACACACTCACACACACATTCTCTCTTTAAACTAACCTGTATAATGTTGTCAGAACTGCTTGAGAATTAAGTGTTAAGTGTTGCTTTTTATGAGGGGGAAACAGACTGGAACAGCGGGTGTGTGTGTGTGTGTGTGTGTGTGTGTGTGTGTGTTTGCTGATGCCTACAACACACACACACACACACACACACACACACACACACACACACACACACACACACACACACACACACACACACACACACTACAGTACACCAACAAACATACACACACACACATGCGCGCGCACACCCCATCATACAAACAAATTCACAATGCAAACAATATACACACATACAGTATGTACGTACGTACATACAGATACACATGAACTCAGTCACATGTGCGTACACACACACACACACACACACACACACACACACACACACACACACACACACACACACACACACACACACACACACACACACACACACACACACACACACACACACACACACACACACACACACACACACACACACACACACACACACACACACACACACACACACAAGCTCAAGGTGAATATGTTATGAATTACAGCCTGTTCGTTGATGAGATACCCCTGAAGTTGCTACATCATTAGTATGCGTGTGTGCGTGTGTGCGTGCGTGCGTGCGTGCGTGTGTTTGTGCATTTTCTCATTGTAATGGGTTGACAATGTCATTAAGGCACCTTAGTGAAAATCTGTTCTCAATTGTTGTGGTGATTTCTGCTATGTTTTAATTTGGACGGCAGAGGCGCGAGCCAAACTCTGGCCGCTGCAATGCCGTGAGGACTTAGAAACATTAACTGCATTCCCATACACAACAAAAACCCATACGCCTCGCACACTTTTATGTCTTAACTCCATTGTATTGTGTCCATGGGAGCCCGGCTCATAATTTCTTTCCAAACTGGTCGTTTATCCAGTCAGGCACTGAGTGAGTGAAAAGTCTTTGTTTTAAGGGGCATAAATAATGTGCGGAAAATGACTCACACTGTCCATCAAAGAGTGTACATGTTCCCCATGCCTTCCCTCCACCCCCTCTCCCTCTCCCTTGGCTGATGAAGCTACAGTGAAAGTGTATAGAGCAAAACTAGGCTATTATAGAAAGAATAGTAAAATCTGATTTCTCGCTAGCTTGAACTTATGAACTAACCCGTCTACTCAATGTAGGCAATGCAATTATTGTTATTATAACAACAAAAATGACATCACTTCGGCACAATATTGTTGAACGTTGACCGGACAGCGTTGTATATTATGTATTTACTGCTAGTATTTGTATCATAATCTTTGGATCGTTTGCATGTAATTCGACGAGCAGAACATTTTCACTCGTACAACTGACCTCCGGCCTACATGGGGTTGGAATTCGAAAAGTTGTAGTGGGCAGGGACGTGCAGAGAATGTTAGAGAGGCAGGGGCTGAAATGTCTAAAAGGGCCTCGAAAATAGCAGACCTCCAAGCTCACAACGCGTCGCGCTGCAACACATTGTGAGCTTGGAGGCTATTTTCGGTGCGTGATACCACACTGAACTAAGCATAATCAAGTCAATACTGGAGATGTGACGTAACGGCATGGATTTCTACACAGAGAGGGCAATTCTTTTCAACATAAGATGCTGCATTCAAGTTCAGGAGAGTTGGAACAAGGCAATTCTCTTGAATGCAGGTATGGTATGGAAAAGAGGGAATTTGCATTTCTTTCATCTTAGTAAAAACTGTATTTATGGTCTGGAAAGGGCACTTTTTACAGAGGGATAAAAGGGCAGGGGCTCAAGCCCCCATTGATGTCTATGTGTGCACATGCCTGGTAGTGAGACTTCGTTCACAGCATCTTCCTCTCCATCTCTCTCTCACTCTCTCTCTCTCTACCCCGACCCCGGCAGGTCTGTCCTGGGCTCCCACAGCTGACAGGTGGGCATGTGAGCCTCGGAATCTGCCTGGGGGAGATGGAAGGAGAGAGGGGAGGAAGGGTTGAGAGAGGTTAGGGAGAGAGGATGATGGGAAAGGGGGGGGGGGGGGGGTAGGGACTCATTTAAACCTTCATTCGTCCGGGGAGAAATGGACAGATGCTTCACGCCCTGTTACACAACATCCATAGCAATCTTTGATTTCCATTCTTTGAAAGTGTTATCGCTATTTCGTCCCTTGGGTCCAGGAGGGTTGTGGTCTAGTAGAGATGATAGAACTAGAATGAAAACACAAGCTCCACTCCACTAGTAATATACAGCATATTCGTCACTGTCGGGCAGAAACCTCTTATCTCCAAGTTTCAAATGTGTATGTTTTTTCGCAAAGTAAAGCCCTGCTTCATCATACAAGGCCGTCACACAAAGGTAGTGAAAAAAGCAGATCTACAAGCACACAACGCCTCGCGGTGCGAGGCGTTGTGTGCTTGTAGATCGGCTGTTTTCACTAGTTTAAATCATTTTCTAAATGATAAATGCAAAACGAACGGTTTTGGACATACAAGGTTTTCACCCGACAATGACGATATGAATAGAGCAATAACAAAATAGGACTGCAGGTTCAAGAGTTAATCACTTTCATTCCGGCATCCCTATTTGGTAGTTTAACTTGTAGATTAGCTATTTTTGAAAACCTTTTCAAGATGGCAAAATATAGGGCTTTTAAATAGCCAGTCACCATTAAAATATATTTCTGTGGGGCGTCCGGTGGCCTACTGGTCAAGGCGCATACCACATAGGCACCGCCACATAGGCATGGTTGCCCCCCCCCCCCCCCCCCAAAAAAATATATATATAATATTTCTGTGTGAAATTCTATTCAAATTCACAGGTTATTATGATACAAAATCCCACTTGTGGCCCAGCCCTTGTTAGGTGATAGTGCCTGTGGCTATAGGTGATTAGATGGCCCGTGGGGGGCGGCAGTGCAAAGGGGCTCACAGGATGGAAACAGAATCCAGATGGCACCTCGGATGGATGGATGGCACAGGCTTCCTTCCACTCAAACAACAGGAAATGGAATTATGGGTCATTATGCTCCCAGCTTAGACTCGCTGGGCTGTGATGTCTTTGTTTTGACTCAAGGAGAACAAACAAGTTGGAGTGTGTGTGTGTGTGTGTGTGTGTGTGTGTGTGTGTGTGTGTGTGTGTGTGTGTGTGTGTGTGTGTGTGTGGTGCTGGCTAATAAAGGGAGCTGTTAAGTCTGTTCTCGTCTCATTACCGAGTGTTAAAACAGCCAGGCAAAATTGGTTTCTGTGTGTGTGTGTGTGTGTGTGTGTGTGTGTGTGTGTGTGTGTGTGTGTGTGTGTGTGTGTGTGTGTTAGTGCACGCGCACATGTGTCAATGTGTCAATGTGCATCTGTTTACGTGTCATAAATGGGTAATATTTTTGTGTGTTTGTTCGGGTGTGTGGCTGCATGTGTGCGGTTTGTGCGCATGCGCACGCCTACTCACTAATGTCTCCGGGTTATATTTTGGTGTCGGTGCGTATGAGTATGTGTGAGTGCTTATTCATTGAGCATGTGTTACGTTGTTAATAGCACACCTCGTTGGCCAGGCAAAATGTGATCGTTAAAAGCGGGCGCACAACTGGGCTTGTGTATTCCAACATAACAAAGACGGGCCTATGTTTGTGAGCGCAGGAGTACATGTGTGTACGTGCGATAATATTAACTCGTCTCACCTCTGCGCAGCTGTGTTGTCGCATAGCTAATTGCTTTGCGGGATATGTTTAGCAACACTTTGTGTTTGCAAAAGGAAGTGTTCATTTACTCAAGTCGTCTTTTTCACACATCTACCTGCCTGCTTCCTGGCAGTCAAATATGGTTACATTTTTAAGATGGACACTAGCCCTACTTATAGTGGTCAGAAGCGAAACAAAATCCAACAACATCTTCTGGGCCCAGGGCTTGACGTCTGGAGTCGGCAAATGAGAGGACATTTCTTATTTGGAGAAACAAAATTTCAGTGCCTGCACAGAGAGATCCTCATGTGTTAAGCACTTCAACCCTAGCGGCCCTATAGTCTGGGGGCAAAACATTTGGCAAAAATAGCAGATCAGTTGAGGGGGAAAAGGAGCAGACCTAGTATATAGCCCTGGGGGACCCCAGTCAAGTATATAGGGTTAGCTGCAATCTGTAAGATGTATGTGCTACTCAGTATGGGAAGCCCGGCTTCCCTGAGCAAATTCTACTGCTGAGCTAAGACACAATGCTTGTTTCGGGCAGGGAGATATTATGCTTTGAGCTTCATGCAATACCTCTTTGCCAACCCGTAGTGGTCCCACCTGCAACCACAGGATCTACACTTCTCAATGGAAGAGTCGGGAGACCACGACCACCACCACAGTTAGCAACATGCTCTACCATAGAACGGCCAAGATGGCATTTTATTCTATTATTCAGCCACCATAAGGCCAGGGCTCCACCAAAAAGACGTTGTTGTTTGTTCCGGCGTCGGACACACCATCAAAAAATTAACCGGGGCGAATTTGGGCGTCCGGCGTCATTGTCGGCAGTGGAGCACCCTTCATTGATTAAAACTGGACGTTGACGCGACGCTCGATGGCTCCAGTGAGGCCGGGGGGTCATGTCATGTGGAATGCCTGACATCATCGGTTAAAAGATGTGAATCACAGAACCTCTTTTAAAACTGGCCTGAAAAAGCATTTCTCTGTAGATATAGCTATTTGTATTTGTTTATAACATTAATGTTAATGTTCTAGAGCAGGGGTTCACAAACTTTTTTGTCTCAGGGCACCCCATGAATATTTTTTTAATCCGAGGCACCCCTACATTATAATTTTCACTCCCAGCACCTTATATTTATAGCATATCGTC
>NC_137823.1:34178394-34315894 GCF_963921795.1 Nannobrachium achirus
GATATACAAGCTCACAGCGTGGCACCGAGTGCCGCGCTGCGAGCTTGTAGATCTGCTATTTTTGAAAAATCTTGAAAATCTTTGAATATTTCAAATCCTTCTGAGCTTTTTGAAAAACCTATAGTTTCTATGTCAGTGGAGCTCAAACCTTTTCATGTGAAGGACCCCCAAAATGGTATGTATTTGGCCACGGAACCCCATCTCAAAATATTGAGTTCCAGGGACCCCCCAGAAGCAAAATTTGAGTTACAAATGTTCGCTTAAAAAATACATATATTCAAAGATTTGCACACATTTTCACGACTTTTCAAAAATAGCAGATATACAAGCTCGCAGCGCGGCACTCGGTGCCGCGCTGTGAGCTTGTATATCTGCTGTTTTTCAATAGCTAAAGTATAAAATAATTAAGGCCCCTCCACCACCTTGGGCCCTAGTAACTCAGTCCCACTTTCCTACCCCTTGTGACGCCCCTGCCCAGTGCATGTCACACGCTGGCTGGGGTCTGTCTCTCTCTCTCCCCGCGGAGCCGGTCTGCCTGCCTGCCTGCCTGCCTGCCTGCCTGCCTGTCTCCCAGCGCTAATGTGCTAATCTGCTGTTTAGTCCAACCAGATGGGCCTTCCCCCCGCACCCAGGGAACTGAGAAACAGCGGAGGAGAGGGAGAGAGGAGGAAGTTACCTGCAGCGATCTCCACTCATTAAAGAAAACACACACACACACACACACACACACACACACACACACACACACACACACACACACACACACACACACACACACACACACACACACACACACACACACACACACACACACACACACACACACACACACACACACACACACACACACACACACACACACACACACACACCCCTCGCTCGACCCCACCCTCACCTTCCCTCCCTCCTCCTTCCGCACTTTACGAGGCGGTGATGGAGTTAGACATAAACTCTTTCTCTCTCCCCTCCCCTCCATCTACAACACCCCCCGACTCTCTCCATCTCTCGCCTTCTCTCCCTCTCTTTACCTCGTCTGATTTAATCACTCGTTCGGATCCACCCAACTCAAACCCACCCCTCCTCCCCCCGCCACCCCACCCCACCCCCCCGACAGCCGGCTCGAACTGAGCAAGTCATACTTTGGCGCCGACATCACAGGCACCGCTGGCATGTGCTGAGTTCACATAAAACTAACACATTCCTCCACCGAGATGACAATCAAATGAACGAGAGCGAGAGATAAAAAAGAAAAGGCGAGATCTGAGGGACGAGATGCCGTTTTATTTCATCCACGGCGGCCCCCTGTTTTCCTCCGCCACACACTCCACGACTCAGGCAAAACACAATATAATTATTTTTTTTTAAATCAGGTGACAAACAGGGATATTAAAACCCAGTATAGCTGATCGGATCACGCAGACCACACAGCGTGGGGGATTGCACTTCTTTTTGTGCACAAGCGCGTGCAGGGCTCGTGCACGCAGCGCATCGCGAGCTTGTAAATCAAGCTATTTTCGACGTGCGACACCGACGTATAAAAGCGGGCTTTCACACTGCACTAGTGCCCTCTGAGCGCCTATCAAGTTGTGACCATCACGCATGAGTGAGCTCAACAAGCAGAGCGAGAGACCAGGGGGCGGAGGGCAGCGGGAACGAGGGACAGGGGCGTCGCACCAAATTCTGGGCCCTGAGTACAAGGGTTCAATGCCCCCCATGAATGTTCTTCAAATGCGTAAGACTGGGGGGAACGCATTATTTTGTGCTTTAACTATTGAGAAATAGCAGATATGCAAGCTCACAGCTTGTATATCCGAGCAACGAGTGCCGCGTTGCGAGCTTATAGATCTGGTGTTTTTGAAAAATCATGAACATTTTTACCCGATTCTATATCGGATTCTAAATGCTTTTAAGATTTTTTGAAAAACCTATGTTTCTATGTCAGTGGTGCTCAAACCTTTTCATGTGAGTGACCCCCAAAATGATGGGCCACGGACGCCCATCTCAAAATATTAGTTCCAGGGACCCCCCAGAAGCAAATTTTGAGTAACAAATGTTCGCTTAAAAAAAGAGCTTGTAGATCTGCTATTTTTCAATAGCTGAATAATGAAGGCCCCTCCACCTTGGGCCCTAGTAACTCAGTCCCACTTTTCCCCCCCTTGTGACGCCCCTGCAGGGAACCAGAGGAGGGGAGAGGAATGGAGGGAGGGAAGGAGGGAGGGAGGGATCAAGCGAGAGAGCAAGCTATGGGAGGGAGTGGGATACAAAAAAAAAGCCTTCCTTGGAGGGCAAAATGAGAAAGAGACATTTTTAAAAGGCCTGATTAAAATTCTTATGTTTTATTGCTCTTTTCTTTGAGTGGGGCTGTTGACAAAAAAAAAAGGAGACGAAAAGGGGAGGGGGAAGAGAGAGAGAGAGGGGGGGAGGGGGAAGAGGAGGAGAGAGAGGAGAGAGAGAGCGATGCTTGTGAGCCGCCAGGGCTAATTCTGAACAGACTGTTTAACGACGGAAAACTGTGCTTAAATAAAACTCCATAAAGCCCCATCAGAAATCCCCTCATATCAGGAGAGAGAGAAACAGACAGACACGGAAAGAGAGAGAGAGAGAGAGAGAGAGAGAGAGAGAGAGAGAGAGAGAGAGAGTGGAAGACAGAGAGAGGGAACAAGAGACAGATCCCGGCAAAATGTAGAAAGTGTAGGAGGAGAGAGATAGCAGAGAGAGCGAGCAAGAGAAAGTTGCTAATCCTCACATCAAGTTCATTCATGACAGAACTAGGGATGGGATGGGACAAGAAGCGATATTATCGTTTATCGTGATAAAAAACTCGCGATAATCGTATCGTGGAGATTTAATTTATTGTGATATCGTCCTCCGTCATGCACTGGGATCAATTCACCTTTTATTTGCCCAAGCTGCATACCCGGTACCACTTAAACGCCTTCGGTAAAAGGTACTTATAATATACGTACTTGATAGAGTCTTTTTTTTTCACTTTCTATCAAATGTCTTTGACAAAAAATAGCAGATCTACAAGCTCATAATGCGTCGCAAGGCGGCGCGTTGTGAGCTTGCAGATCGGCTATTTTTTGGCAAATGTTCCACCCCAGGATAATGGATTTTGATTATCACGATAATATCGTAAATCACGATTTCTTTTGTCACAATAATCGTGATATGAAATGTTCATATCGTCCCATCCCTAATCCTCACATCAAGTTCATCAATGACAGAACGGGCTAACCCAGGTTAAGACTGACCATCTCTCACCATCTCTCAGGCTCCGCCCGCTTTTCATTCACTTGAAATGCTTTCAACACAATACAATGATCTCTTTTCCTGGACTCATACACACACACAAGCACACACACACACACGCACAGCACACAGACTTAAAACCGAAACCGCAGGACTAAAAATGGAGATGTCATAGCCTATTAGGAGTAAATTTGCTGTGTCCACAGAGTAGCGTTTCTCTTTTCCTTTTTCATTCCCTCTCCCTCCTCGCTCTCCATTCCTCAGTGCTGGCGGGATTCAACCCTCTACAGATCCCAGTCGCTCCAACCCTCCCCGACATCGACAGCATGCAGGCTAATCTGATCACCAGATTGGGTTCAGGATCGACTTCCGTACGGCTACGAGCCACTGCGGGGCCGCGCGTACCCCAGTGGCCCGCTGGCGCCGGCCGGACAGAGGCGAAAGATTGGTACCGTTCCAAAGGAGTGTGGGCTGAAAAAAAGAGAGTCTTCAAAAGATTACGTGGTTTTCAGATTTTAACTGTCTGATAAATATTGTGTGTGTGTGTGTGTGTGTGTGTGTGTGTGTGTGTGTGTGTGTGTGTGTGGAAGAGGGGGGGGGGTTTCAGTGTGATATGACATCATTGGACCGGGACCCGGAATTTCGATTGGCCTCCCCTCCCCCACCTGTCCCGTTTACACATAGGTCTCAGCAGAGGAAGGCCAGTTCTGGCGACTGCTATTTTAATAAAAGCATAGAAATTTATCATTTTGTCACTGTTTTTTTTTTACTGTATAACAAAACCCTATTCACGAGTCGGCTGTAATTTGTCAAATCTGTAATTTGTCAAATAAAAGATTCAAGCAAATTAACTATGATATTGAGGGCATCTGATATTATTGGTGAATCGGCATCTCTGTAATTTGGGATGTTTAGGGTATTATTTTGTTTTATCCAGGCCTTTTTATCTCTGCCCAGCCGTGCCAGGCCTGAACAGCAGGGGCAGAGAGTATGTTTTTGCCCCGTCTGTGTGTGTGTGTGTGTCTCTTTCTGTCGCATATAGGGATGGGACAATATGAACATGTCATATCACGATTATTGTGACAAAAGAAATCGCGATTTACGATATTATCGCGATAATCAAAATCCATTATCTTGGGGCAGAACATTTGCCAAAAAATAGCAGATCTATAAGCTCACAACGCGCCACATCGCGACGCGTTGTGAGCTTGTAGATCGGCAATTTTTTGGCAAAGACATTTGATAGTGAAAAATCAAACCTCGGTTCGAAGTGGAGCTGTGCATTTGAGCAGTTCCAGGTCTATGTTTTTGATTCTATGTGTTCAATAACTAAAGTAACTAAAATGACTCTTTTGAACGGTTCTTTGAAATGAACGGATCCCAGAGAACCGGCTCACTTCAAAGAGCCATAAATCCCATCCCAGAGAACCGGCTCACTTCAAAGAGCCATAAATCCCATACTGACTAAGACAATTTCTCACACTAGCCTGGACACACAAAGCCACTTAAAGGGAGCGTGCTAGTACAGCTCCAAAAAGACTGTATCAAGTACATACATTTTAAGTACCTTTTACCAATTATAGAGGGTTTAAGTGGTACCGGATATGCAGCTCGGCAAATAAAAGGTGAATTGATCCCAGTGTATGACGGAGGACGATATCACGCTAAATGAAATCTCCACGATACGATTATCTTGAGTGTTTATCCCGATAAACGATAATATCGCGTATCGTCCCGTCCCTAGTCGCACGCTAACTACAGTACACTGTTCAGCGGCATGTTTCTTTCGCAGGCTGCAGTAGGCCAAGGAACTCATCTAAATATGTATCATACAGGAATTTGGAGATACTCTGTGAGCTCCCTTCTCCTGTTTCTGCCTCTTTCCCTTGCAGTCCAGAATTATGTCGGCTGCCGTGGAAATGATAAATGACAGTTCTGACAGGGTTTTGGGTGCTGATTGGGCTCATCTGGCTACACAGCATGGAGACCCATTTACAGAAGGTGTAAACGCGCTGCCTGAGTTTAGAGCCACAAATGATGGACTCTCCAACGTTTCTCTATGACATACCTGTCAACCGCTGAACCCTCCCATTTTCCCCAGGATTCTCTCGTATTTTACCCTTCTTTTTCGCTGTCCGCCCACTCAATATATATTTTTTTTAACTTAAAAAATATCCCAATGCGGACTATTTTTGTTGGATCAACAGTCGGGAATAGCATTGCTTCCAAACACTGATTGCTTCCTGGTTTTGTGTTTTGTTGAACAATCAGGAACAATCAGGAAATCCTGAAGTTGACTCTTTTCGTTGAAGGCCCTAAACTGCATTGAAGTTGAACTGTTTGATGAACTGAGCCAAATTATTATGGAACTGGAACAGTTTGCTTTCTCTTGTTTTCATTTAATATAACCTTTGAAAAACGAACTGATGTTGTGGTGAGGTTTATATAATTTGAGTATTTCACTGAACTGCCTTGCAAAATGCAAGTCTTTTTTTCCTTTTGTTGGAAAAATACTTTTGACTGGTTGAGGAAATATGACACGCATAACACCCCAACCCCACAATTGAAGTGAAGAAAAAAAAAAGTCCCTTATATTCAAATCACGACGTTGACAGGTATGCTCTGGTGCTTGCAGGGGTGTCGCACCAAATTCTGGGCCCTGCGTACAAGGATTCACTCACATTTTGTGCTTCAACTATTGAAAAATAGCAGATATACAAGCTCACAGCGCAGCACCAAGTTTTGAAAAAACTTGAAAATGTGTGTATGTCTTTGAATATTTCAAATCCTTCAAGGGTTTTTTGAAAAAAACTATGTTTCTATGTCAGTGGTGCTCAAACCTTTTCTTGTGAAGGAACCCCAAAATGACATGTATTTGGCCACGGACGCCCATCTCAAAATATTTAGTTCCAGGGACCCCCCAGAAGCAACATTTTAGTTACAAATGTTCACTTAAAAAGTACATATATAAAAAGATTTGCAAGCTCGCGGATCTACAAGCTCGCGGCATGGCACTCGGTGCCGCGCTGTAAGCTTGTATATCTTCTATTTTTCAATAGCTAAAGAAGAAAATAATTAGGGCCCCTCCACCTTGGGCCCTAGTAACTCAGTCCCACTCCCCCCCCACCCCCCCTTGTGACGCCCCTGGGTGCTTGTCTGCTCCATTAGATCGGGGACAGAACCCGAAAGTAAAAAACCCTAGTCTCCAATCCCCACTTGGGCACAGGGCTCACGAAAACATCTCATTTACTCACCAGCATGACTCATTCTAGGTTGTGAAGTATAGCTTAAGGATCCAAGTTTCTGGATCATAGTTCAAGCCGCGGTCCCAGGTTCACAGCTGAGCGTAACATAAGACGGAATATCAACAACATAAATCATATATCAATGTCCCCTATCTGCCCATCTGTCTCTTCAGAGAGGCTCGTGTAGAGCATTAGCCCCTGACGCAGGGGGGGCTGCGGACGGCCGCAGTATGCATGCCTGCACCTCGGGAGTTTTTACTGGGCTTCTAAACAGTCCCCGACGCGCTCTCACACACAGCAGATTTATGAAATAATTACAGTGTATCTGTTTCTACCCACCGCCCCTCTGTCCGCAGAGTTTGAATTACAGAGACGGCACGCCACCGGGGGAACTAAGACAAATGATGAACACAGCGAAGCAAACGCAGTAGACAGAGAAAGAGAGAGAGAGTAGGGATAGGACCAAATCCAATATCCTGGCGAGGCGACGCATTGTGAGCCTGTAGATCGGCTATTTTTTGGCAAAGACATTTGATAGAGTGGAAAAAAGACTGTATCAAGTACGTAGGCCTATATTATAAGTACCTTTTACCAATTATAGTGTGTTTAAGTGGTAAGCTCGGCAAATAAAAGGTGAATTGATCGCAGAGCATGACAACATGAGGTCAATATCACGATAAATTAAATCTCCATGATACGATTATTGTGAGTGTTTTTTATCACGGTAAACGATAATATCGCTTATCGTCCCATCCCTAAAAGAGAGATGCAGAGAGGGAGGAAAGAGAGAGGAAAAGACAGAGAGGAAAACATATTAAGGGAAGAGGAAAAAGATGAAGGGTGAGGGAGAGGCGGTGAGAAATGTGGAGGGGATGAGAATAATAAGAATGAAATGAAGACAGACAGAGCAAGGGCGAGACGACTGAGAGGAAACGGTTAGAAAAGACAGTGAGATGAAAGACGAAAGAGAGAGAGGGTATACAAAGTGAAGAGATAGATCACTACTGGCGATTAATCTCGACACCCGCCGTACACTCATATCCCGGTTATCATGGCGTTCCAACACTCAGACTGCACTCCTCGCCAGGCTAGTAAATATGCATTCAGCCCCAGACAGGCCAAGAGACTGCCATAGGTAATTACCCGCTACGCTCCGGGCCCATTATGAAAGGGAAACAAACAGTCACACACTCCACTTACTGTTCCTACTGGCCCCCAGTAACACAAGGGGTGTTTTTAATACAGAATATAAACGCTGTTTACACAGCTATAGAGTTGAAGGCCACAGACATTGATGCTACCTGACAGTAATGCTTGCTGCTAATCTCTGTGTGTCTCGCCAAAGGACTTTTTCTTGGCTCGCGGGCGCTAGGAACCACCGAAGCCAGGGTTTTTCATTGCACGATGCAGTCAGGGCGATTTAGGGGACGGACGGCCGATTCTGTCCCTTGATCCCGGGCTCTGTGTTTTAATCTGTGTATGACAGCGAGAACAGTGTGAGGGACAGTAAACTAGACTGGAGCTGTCGACTGTACGACCAATCGACATAATTTTTCAAACCTTTGAGTTGCTTCCAACGGTAGCTTGATCTACAGTAATACGTCTCCTGTGACACATTTGGGGTTTCTCTCAATGGCTGCTAGTGTACTTGTCTTTCCCATTGTAAGCAAAAAAAGCATACACATTGTCAGTCTTGGTTCACAAGACTTGTTTTATATGTAGTAATTCTGTATATATTTTCACAATGGGAAGTTGTGTGCACAGAAAGTATACTTTCAGATAAACTATGTACATTAGACTTGGATAATACGAGGAAATATTATCCTAACCCTAACGAGTTTGGATAATATGAGTGCAACGGCTAGCGATAATCTATATTCAAATGTATCCAATTTACAATCTAGGCGTTTAGAAGACGCTCTTAATCCAGAGCGATTTACAATAAGCAAGGACAGCACACAGTAATATCAGTACATCAAATGCATAGAAATAATAATCTAAAAACGTAGGTAGACCAAGATCTACAGTAAAACAATCAAAGCGAAGCAAGAAATCCAAAGACGGCACGGAAATAGCAATTGATTGACACTTTAAGTAAACAGATAAAAATTACTGTCAACGAGTAACTCCCACCACTGCGAACACAATGTTAAGAGTCCGTCTGGGATTCCCCAGCAGTGTGGGGAGAGCGTTGGCCTAGAATTATTGAATGCTTTAACTATTGAAAAATAGCAGATATACAAGCTCACAGCGCGGCACCGAGTGCCGCGCTGCAAGCTTGTAGATCTGCTATTTTTGAAGAATCATGAACATTTGTGCAAATCTTTGAATATCTCATTTTTAAAGACAACATTTGTAACTCAAATATTTGCTTCTGGGGGGTCCCTGATACAAAATATTTTGAGACAGGGGTCGGCGGCCAAATACATATAATTCTAGGGGTCCTTGACATGAAAGAGTTTGAGAACCACTGACGTAGAAACATGTTGTTTTTCAAAAAAGCTTTGAAGGATATAGAAGACACTTATAGAATCGGGTCAAAATTCAAATGTTTTTTCAAAAATAGAAGATCTACATCTGCTATTTTATAGTTAAAGCATATCCTGTTCTGAATGCGTTAAGGGAAGAGGAAAAAGATGAAGGGTGAGGGAGAGGCGGTGAGAAACGTGGAGGGGATGAGAATAATAAGAACGAAATGAAGACAGACAGAGCAAGGGCGAGAGCGTTGGCTCAGGACACAAGATGGCGTGACTCACCTTTGTTGGTGCGCTGCCATTCTGTGAACTGTTATTGGTTGCCGTTTTCCACTCTGTGCTTTGGTTCCTTTGTAGATCAACTCCATTGACTCCTCAGCTGAGAATTCTATCAAACCATCCGCCTCAAACCGATGTGTCTTGGCAAGTTCCTTAAAGCACAGTTAAATATTGGGAGAGGTTTGGGTTGTGTAGTCACTCAGCAGGCAATATATTTTCAATAGTTAATAAAGACATCTGCATGACATTTGACATATTCAAAGGGATAATGAAGGGATATTTCTTTAAGTTCATTAAATCATTTTTGTAGCCCAGTGATCTCCCACTTTGATACTATATTTATTTTCTAGCTTCTGCTACCAATTATCCTGCTTGCTGCAATAGTTGGGGGGCTGTAATTGTTATTGAAAATTACTTATTTTCTAGCTTCTGCTTTTTCAATTGTCTTGTCTGCTTCACCCAAGCATTTTAACAGGTATATAATATATTCACATGAACACTATATACACAATGCTAAATAGTTTCGATAATATTAAACCCAGACACGGTAATAGCATTTTCAAGCACAATATGTAGGAAGCAGCACATACTTAAAGGGGAGAACCATTTTCAACATTGAACTAATGTCATTAATATACCTTTGAGTTGTTATGTGGAAATAAGAGAAAATGTTGTTTGCTGCCAGGACTCAGCACCAGGTGAACTCAATCACACTAATCAGAGCACACTTTGTTGGCTGATGAGTTCCTGTAGGCAGGAAGCCCTTCAAAATAAGGCTTGATATTTGACCTTTGCACAAGAAACCACTTCAAAATAAAAAGCCTAGAAAACTCCCACTACAGGTTTGTTACATGTGGTGATAGGTGAGTGTGCTGTATGCATCAGAGGAGTTACATGGCAGCTGACCAATCCCTGCAAGCTACTTCACAGCAGAACTATGAGGTACAGTACACTGTTTTGTTCTCTTAATTTTAAAGTGTTGATAATACTATTGTCTTCTTTGTTAATGAATAAGGTCTATGTGATAAACAAATTATCACCCGGGATAGTTGGCATTGTCCTTTGTATCAAACCTTGGGCACACCACAAATTGACAGATGCATACGATTTTCACTCAGGCAAATACCTGGTTGATCAAATGATCAATCGTCCGTCCCTCCGTTCGTCCCTCCATCCCTCCGTCCGTCCGATCTTTAAAAGAAGTCATGGATCCGGTTTATTTTACAGTTTTGACCATGGGTTCAAGTTATGTTATTGAATCTTGGGGTTAGTATTACAGATATGATTAACAGGATTAATAATAGGCAATACGGTTTCGAGGACAAGGACACCAGGTGAAGGCATTAACCACCATCAATCCCAGTAGGAAGGACATCAAAAACCAGCCGGGGACCGGTGTGTGTGGGGTTATCCTTCAAACATGTCATTATTTGATCTCCATGGAACAAAACAAATATAAAGACAAACAAACACAATTAAACACCACGCCAGGCGTAATGTTGTGAGGTCATCAGGCGTGGCCAGATCATCCAGCTGCCTGCTTCTCAGTGGGGTGTGAGCAACATCCTCACTGCCTGTTAAACATATCGTAAAATCCTCACATGGGACATTTGCGGTGTGTGTGCGTGTGTGTGTGTGTGTGTGTGTGTGTGTGTGTGCGTGTGCACGGATGGTGTGTCTGGGGGATGTGTGTTGTGAGTATGTGCATGTGAGAAAACACTTCAGATAATCATTTCCTGTGAGAAACGATGAAAGACTTGGCCTGAGATATGTCATGTAGACGCTGGTTACTATTGTCATGAACACACACACACACTCACACACACACACACACATGCTAGCAACTGTGAAGAGAACAGTCTGTTGCTGTGAGCAACGAGAGCATCTGTGTGTGGGACAGTTTGAAGTGGAACTTCCGAGGGAAGAGAACATCTCTTCAAGATGAACAAAGAGATGTTCACTTACAGTGCCACCAGAATGATGCTGATGCTGATCTGCCAAGAACCACTGACCTATATACTGTAAAACGTTTACACCACTCAAAGTAATAAGTAAGTAAGTAAGCCTTTCTGAGCCATGAGGCCCATAGGGCAGGAGCCTATCTCCTGCTTCTGTAGCGTGAGGCAGCTTGATGTACAAGTACAACCCCTGGACATGATGCTATATGTCACAGGGATCCAACCATTGATGCTGAGTGCCAAGCAGCAGGCACTGGGTCCCATTTTTCAGAGTCTTTGGTATAACCTGAGCGGGGTTCGAACCCCGACCTCTCAGTCTCAGGGCTGTCACTCTAACCACAAGGCCACTGAACTGGTATTCGACGTAATAGGGCAACAGAAAGGATCATTGCAAAAGGTGACCAGCATTGTTGAGCAGCATTGATAGGCTCTCTCCCCCTCTCCCTCGCTTGCTCCTCCCTCTCACGTCACACACTGACACAGCCTCCCTTCCTCTTTCCTTCTCTCTACTCCCGTCCCTACCCATGTCCTCTCTCTCTCTCTCTCTCTCTCTCTCTCTCTCTCTCTCTCTCTCTCTCTCTCTCTCTCTCTCTCTCTCTCTCTCTCTCTCTCTCTCTCTCTCTCTCACGGATCGAGCTCTGTTCTGATGTCACGCATGACAGCAACCGGACAGCTAACCCTAACCCAGTACAGTATAATGTTCCCTTTATAAAGTCCAGTCCAAACCATGTTTCCCAGTAAACGTTTCACTTTCAATTCTCAGTCATCAGTTTTTTCCCTCTTCTCGCTGTATGTTCAGCAGGCGATGTACTTACTCCCAATCCGCAATCTGTTGTAAGCAGTCAACATCTAACTGCTTTATGTGGAGCCACGGCCACCCGGGGCATTTAGCAGGGATGAAAACTTCCAGACTCCTCTATACATGACAGTATGACAGTACCCAGCTAGTGCACTTATATTCCAATGCTGTACAGTATATGAAGCCCATGCCAACAGTACAGTATGTGTATGGCACATGCACGCACACACATACTGTACTATAAATTCATACACCCTCACTCACACACACGCACATGCATGCACACACTCTCACACACACACAAACACGTACTTATGCATGTACACGCACACAATACTCAGCAGCATGCATGCATAAGCATACATGTATGCACAAACCCTCACACATGCATCTACATACATGCCACACACACACACACACACACACACACACACACACACACACACACACACACACACACACACACACACACACACACAAACAGTGCTCACACAAGCAGTTGCTAGCAAAGCACGGTGCATGCACACATGCGTATACGTGCATGCGTGTGTGTGTGTGTGTGTGTGTGTGTGTGTGTGTGTGTGTGTGTGTGTGTGTGTGTGTGTGTGTGTGTGTGTGTGTGTGGAGGGGGGGTTCTGTTGAAGTAGGGAAAGAACAGAAAAGAGAGAGAGAGAAGGGGGGGGGGGGGGCTACGGTTACAGAGGCCGACCACAGGGATCAAACGGCGGAAAGCACAAGAATTCTTTCTTTCACTCTTTTCTTTCACTCCCTCCAGCCTCCCCCACCCCTCTCTCTGTCCTTACTTCATCTCTCGCTTTCTTCTCCTTGTTCTCCCTCTCTCTCTCTCTCTCTCTCTCTCTCTCTCTCTCTCTCTCTCTCTCTCTCTCTCTCTCTCTCTCTCTCTCTCTGGGTGAATGGTCCATTCACAGCCGTGTGGTCCTGTGGCGTTCGGAGCGCACCCTGCCCTCTCTCGCTTTGCTCTCGTCCTCGCCGCTCGCTTTCATCCCTTCTTCTCTTTGCTTTCCTCCGCAGAGAGGGAGGAATGAAAACACAACTGTATTTCCCCTGAAAATCATCTTTTATTAATCAGACCGCAGCAGTGTGTCGCAGAGCAACAGCGGTGCACGGGTGTGCGTGTGTCTGTGTGCGTGTGCGTGTGAGACAGAGGTTGAAAATATGTCGATGAATTAGCCACAATTACATTAACGGCTCACACTCACTCTTCACTGACGCACAAAGTAAATGAATGGACGATGGTGGATGTACAGCTGACCACTAATGAAATGCCTCAGACAGAGTGTTTCATATGTCCTTCACTGACTCCACCACCACAAAACACTGAACAGAGCCCCAATATCAGCCCACCAGAATTTTGCCAAAATGGCTTGCAATATTGTTCTGCTGGCATTTACTCTCGTTTTGGGCTTCCCTGACACTGAGCTAAAAGTATTGGCACCCTTGCGCTTGTAAAAATGCAATTCTTAAGCTTAACATTAACAAAGTGTAAACATTTCCAACATGTGTTGCTTATTACTGTGGGAGAGTGCAATCATTCATTGCTATCCAAGCAACAAAGGTGAACACCAAAAGAACAGTATTGCAGGCCTGCCAGGCCATTTTGACCATTTTTGGAGGGGCGCTACCCATATGTTTGGCCGTGTTGCTCATTCCACGAATGCCAGATCCTTACAAGCTGTACCTCGTTGTAAAGGTGACAAATCGACGATAACAATGTTATCAAACACAATACTATTTGGCATAATTAAAGGGGGGATATTATGGACCGAATGTTGGCACATTTTGGGTCGGCGCTACCCACACGTTTGGCAGTGGCGCTCATTCCACGAATGCCCGATGCTTACAAACTGTTGTAAAGGAGACGAAACAACGATAAAGATGATATAAAACACAATAGAAATTGGTATTATTAGAGGGGAGATATAATGGACCGAAGTCAAGTTTTCCTTTCGTTTTGTGCTGAGTTCATAATGAGGGGGGTAAAGAGTGAGAAGTAATGAAATAGTAAGAGAGAGAGAGAGAGAGAGAGATAGAGAGAGAGAGAGAGAACAAGGTAGCTGGAGAGAAAGGGAGAGACTGAGAAAGACACAGACCGAGTCGAAGAGTAAGACGGGTTGGGTGAGGCATGCCTGCCTATAACCTAAACTTACTCTTATCTGTCATTCATAAACTCTCTCTCTCTCTCTCACACACTCACACGCTCACACGCACGCTCACACGCACGCACGCACGCACGCACGCACGCACACGCGCACACACGCACGCACGCACACCCGCACGTGCACACACACACACACACACAGTGGAGATCCCGGGTGGTGTTTTTCCAGGTGTGGAGTGGACCGAGGTCTCCATGCTGTGACCCTGTTATCCTGGGAAGAGGGAGAGTATTAGAGGCATGCAGAGAAAGGAAGAGCCTCTCCATCAAAAACACATTGAGCCCCCGAGGCCGTATCACTGCAGCCCCGCGCATAGGAGAGCTGTACCACTGATCTGTGTATGGACGCGCGCACACCACACACGCACGCACGCACGCACGCACACACACCACACACCACTAGGGATGGGACGATAAGCGATATTATCGTTTATCGTGATAAAAAACACTCACAATAATCGTATTGTGGAGATTACATTTATTGTGATATTATCCTCCGTCATGCACTGGGATCAATTCACCTTTTATTTGCCGAGCTGCATATCCGGTACCACTAAACCCTCTATAATTGGTAAAAGGTACTTATAATATCCGTAATTTTTTTTCACTCTTTATCAAATGTCTTAGCCAAATAATAGCCGATCTACAAGCTCACATGCCATCGCGATTGAGCTTGTAGATCTGCTATTTTTTGGCACATGTTCTGCCCCAGGGTAATGGATTTTTAGTATCACGATAATATCGTAAATCGTAAACTCTCTCTCTCTCTCTCTCACACACACACACACACACACACACACACACACACACACACACACACACACACACACACACACACACACACACACACACACACACACACACACACACACACACACACACACACACACACACAGATGTGTGCACATAAAGCATGTGCATGTACTTTAAACATTCACACTCACAAGTGTACGTAGATGTACACCCAGAAAAACACAGATATGTTCCTGTACAGTACATGCATACATTCACACTCAGATGTACACAGATGCACACATACTGAGCTATATTTTTGTCCATACCTTATCCCTAAACTTCTTTGCCGTTTGTTTTACTATTTTGAAAAGAAAAAACATTTTAAAATACTTTAAATAGATGATCTACATCGAAACGCTGAAATATTGAAAAAAATGTTTTTTCAAAATAGTAAAACATGGCAAAATAATTTAGGGATAACACACACACACACACGCACACACAGACAGACACAAAGACACACTACACACTCGCATAAGCCTGCTGATGGACAATGTCAATCTTGAACAGGAAAGAGGGGATATCAGAAGAGAACTTTGTAGCAGCTGCGCTCCTTCTTTTAACCCAGAAACAGGATCTGGTTTATAGCCGAGTGCTGAGTCTGACCTGGACACCACCACTGTCCATCTGGATGTTAACGAGCACCGCTCAGCGACACAACCCTGCTGACGTTACACACCGCCTAGGCCGCTGCACTCACAACGTGCGTGTGTGCATGTGTGTGTGGTCATGCGTGTACATGGGCATGCATGTGTATGTTTGTGCCAGGGACGTGCAGAGAATATTAGAGAGGCAGGGGCTGAAATTTCTCAAAAGGGCCTTTTCGCAAAAATAAAGCATAGCGTAAGTTTATGCAGGGCATGGGAGTCAAGTCGCCGCCAGTCTGAGTGACAGTTGTCAGTCAGCTCTGTTCTCATACCTCATTAACATATCTGCTGGTCATTATGTCACATGACTGCCATACTCCAATCAGAGCTCTCAATCAGTAGGGAAGGCTCCTTTAAATAGAGCTTGCTTTCCCTACCAATGCTTGGTTCCGAAGCTTCGGAATCATTTGCTGCTTGCTGCTGCTTTACTCTCTGGTTCTGCTCGAAAGCTTGGTGATACCATATGGTTCTGCTTTAGATACTGCTTACTTCTGTGCTGCTTCAATAGCAATGCTAGCCTGCTTTTATCTCTGTTGCTATCACTATGCTACTGCTAACAGTATTTTGCTAATGCTAACTACAGCTATCATGAAGCTACTTCATTAGTTCTCATTACGTGTTTACTACTACTCATAACTTGAACAAGGTCTCATCTAAAAATGTATTGCTAGCATGCTTGCTTCTCAGAAGAAAAACATTTCAACAGTTATATCATATGCTAAACAATGGTAGTAGTGGAAGCTTCAATTGTTTGTAGCAACACAAGCTAACAGCATGCTTCGCTCTACAGTGCACCCTGAACCATGATGGCATTGGCTGTGATTTTGTGCTGCCTAGAACAGTATGTGAACTGTTGTTCCTGCCCCAGCTTCCAGTGCTTGTCTCCAGCAGATGCCACTCTAGTTGTCTTTAACCTTTTATCACAGGGCTTCACTCTGCAAACACAGAGAGCTAGTTTGGCAGCTAATCCAACATGTTGGCCAGTGTGGCCAACATACTTAAGATTAATGCTTTGCTCATTCAGGAATCATGTCAAGTGTTTACAGGAGGAGCACTGCCCCTTTAAGGGCAGAGCATAAGGGGAGGTGGTCTGTGTCTGGGCCTGTTTGGCCATGCAGAAGCCTGAGTCTGAGTGTTTGTTGGGGACCTGTCCTGGAGGAGTGGTTCAGCTAGTATTCGGTAAGAAGTCTTGAATCAAATATTGATGCTTAGATAATTCAGTGGTAGAGCATTTCAAGATGTTAGAAGTTTTATTGCGGGGGTTAAAATGTCTAATGGTTAACATATGCCCCTTCATGGGTGTAAGAACTTGTTACCATGAGAGAGATGTGTCATGTGCTACAGTTGAATTAGTCCATATTCAACTAACTGCCACTACTTGGAGTAAAGTAGGTGAGATTATGGCATTCAAGCGAGGATCAAACATGCTCACTCTCACACGTTGCTCAAGTATGGAAATTAAGGTTCTTGCACAGGTGATTATTTTGGCTTTATAAACACCATAGTTAATGTCCTATGTGGTGGAAAGTTTGATAAGGGAGGTTACTCATAACAAGGAAGTTAAATGGGCAATGCATCATGGGTAGTGTAGTCTATGTACTGCTACATACACAAATTTACACTGTTCTCAGTCTAGCAGTGTTGCCAGGTCTGCCCATTATAAGCAACTTGGTCTTGTTTTCCCGTAACTTCTAGTTGTGGGTTGCTTTTGTTTGGGCTTGTTCTGAAGCGAGTTGCTTATTTGGCCTTACTTTCAACATCCTTCCAACATGCTTCCTGTTAGAATCAGCTAGTCTGTGTGCAGAGCGGGTTAATTCCCTTTGAGCCACATGAGGTCGAGTAGCTACTGTGTGTAGTGTGGGGAGAGTTGAAGACTTGTTAGAAGGTTGCATGGGAAATGTACAGTTGTATGAGGGTACAGTTCAACTAAAAGGAGATCCTAGGAAGCTCTCCATATTTACTCAGGAACCCTTGAGTTGTCTTGAGTAAGAGGAATATTCCAGCATGGTGAGAGGCTTGTTCACTGCTAAATGCTAATGTTAGCGCATTTGGAACCTTTGAGTTGTATGGAGTAAGAGGATACATTCCAGCATGGGGAGAGGCTTGTTCACTGCTAAATGCTAATGTTAGAGGCTAATGTTAGTAACTCGGGGGTTGTCATGGGCTCATGCTACAACGCTATCATGGGAACACTGGAATGGCCATGTGAAAAGCTTGTTCACTGCTAAATGCTTATGTTAGCGGCTAATGCTAGTAACACTCAGGGGTGCCATTGTCTTATGCTACAAACGCTAGCATGGTAACACTGAAGTGGCCATGTGAAATGGATAAACTGAGTTGATTATTGTATCTATGCACAGCCAGTACATGCTGAACGTTGTTCGGAACAGCGTTAAACACTTGTTCTGTAATTTTGCACACAGTGAAAAAGAAAAAATATATATATATTTACTGCATGGGCTGGCTGCTGCTTCGATTCTGCCATTTTGCTGTATGCTCAACTTATGCTCATGCTAAAGCTGCTACATGTCTGTTGCTAACATCATGTTTCATTTCCAGGCTTCTGCCATTTTGCTGTATGCTCAACTTATGCTCATGCTAAAGTTGCTACATGTTTGTTGCTAACATCATGTTTCATTTCCAGGCTTCTGCCATTTTGCTGTATGCTCAACTTATGCTCATGCTAAAGCTGCTACATGTCTGTTGCTAACATCATGTTTCATTTCCAGGCTTCTGCCATTTTGCTGTATGCTCAACTTATGCTCATGCTAAAGCTGCTACATGTCTGTTGCTAACATCGTGTTTCAATTCCAGGCTTCTGCCATTTTGCTGTATGCTCAACTTATGCTCATGCTAAAGCTGCTACATGTCTGTTGCTAACATCATGTTTCATTTCCAGGCTTCTTTATCAGTTGTGCTGCTATGCTACAATGATCACATAATTGTGCTAATGGCTCTTGTTGCTGCTGCTTCAGTCAGATACTATCATGTGTCCTATAATTTCAGCTATTGCTAGCTCCACTCAACCTGCTGCTGCCTGCTAGCATAACTGCTAATAATTACAGCTAATGCTACTGCTAGTTAATGCTAACATCATGTTTATCATTACAGCTCCATGCCGGAGCTGTGGCATGCCCACTGCTACGGCATCAGGTTTTATCATTGCAGCTTCATGCTAAAGCTGCTTCATGTTCCGCTAAATCGTGTTTTTCTATATAGCTTCTTGCTGAGGCTGCTACATGTCTGCTGCGAACATCATGTGTATCTTTTCAGCTTCGTGCTGGAGCTGCTGCATGGCTGCTGCTACAGCATGTCATTGCAGCGTTGTGCTGCAGCTTCTGTGTGTTTTCTGCTAACATGTTTATCTTTATAGTTTCGTCCACTACTGTATAATGCCATGAGGCCAGTCAGGAGTCGGTTGGCACTGCAGAGGGCATTGCTACTACAGCTTCAGCTAACGCTACTTCTGCTGCAACCATGAGCCTGCCTGCCTGTACTCCTGCCTGCCTGCACGCCTGCCTGCCCACCTGCTGCACGCCTGCCCGCCTGCTTGCACGCTACAGATTCAGCAGACAGGGGAGTGGCTGCCTGCCTGTTTCATGAGCGACATCGATGTGTCGCGATGATCGAGGATTCTGGATCGAGGATACTCACCTGGACCTCCTCCCGAAGCCATGAAAGGCAGGTCATTCGTTAATCAAACTGCATCTTCATCTAAAGGCATAATTATATGGCTGATAAGTCAGATGTATTATATAGATTGCGTGGTTGTGGATGATAATAATAATTATAATAATGATGATCGTTGCAACAAGTCTCAAGATGATTCTAAGTATATTTCAGCAGCACCTTATGCTTGTATGAGTTCATTAATATTCAGCCGGGTGGTGCATCAAGGCAATCCAGACTACGTTCTCAAACTAATACTTCTTTCTATCCTCTATGTCATGGTATCTGCCTGGCGTCCTCTGGCGAGGCAAGCTGTATCGGACCTTGGAAGGATGGCTACCAGAGATGCTTCCTGCAGCATCGGGGATGGCTCCACACCTGTACATCTCTCTATGCATACAACCGGGCTGGCTCCAACTCGGAAGTTATGGACGCTGATCCTCAGCAGCTATGAATGTTACTCGCCAGGAAGGAGGTCATTCTTGTTGCTCAAAAGCATGAGCGGCATTAAGTGAGGAGACGGTCGGCTAATTAATTGCTCAAAGGTGGTTGGCACGGTTATCACAGCTGTTAATATCAACTTCCAATTGCAGGGTCACGTCTACCTACAGTAGCATGGTGGGTAACCTCAAACAGCTCGCTCCCCCTTTAAGGGATGGGGCACAACTCGGCAAGCGTAGCTGATTCACTCTTCTTCGCAGTGTAGGATGGCTTAAGACCAACTGCTTAATACAATTTGGTTCTGCGTTAGAACCGCTCGCACACACAGCACAGCAAGCGTAGCTGACCCACTTTATACACTAATGGTAGGATGGCCTTTTCTTAATTTAAGAACTGCTTCTTAACGGAATAATTATTTCAAAGGTCGGCAGCGTCGCTTCGCTGCCTCTCTTAGCTATTTCATTTCACTAATCATAGAATGGTCTCTCTTTTAAGATGCAGCATGTATCTTTTAGCATAAAATAAATTTGTCAACGCAGAGATCGCAGCTAGCTGCTGCTACACATAGTTACTGCTAAGCTTAGGATGGCTTCTCATGGTTCAAGACTCTGCAGTCTTTTACTTTTAATCATGTAGAAGTCTGCAGTGGCGCTCTGCTGCTACACATAACCAGAGTCTGACTGACACAGGTTTTATGTGGCGTTGGGTTCCGTGTTTTGGGGGGTTTTAAAGCGCTCTCTGGTTGGCCGAGCCCTGCCAAGACAGAGAGCAAGCTCATTAGTTTTGGGGGGTATTGCTGCGTTCCCTGATTTTGCTTAGCATGCTCAGAAATGCCTGCACAAAATTCAGGGAGCATCTCCGATCGCGGAGCCCTTCAAACGCCAAGTTTAACTGTATTCCATTTATGCAATAAATGGTTAAATATCCTTGCCAATATCTTGCCGAGTCTATCTGTTCATTACGTTATTAATTGTTATATTCTTGACGTGAATGTTCCTGCCTAAAATAAAGCATAGCGTAAGTTTATGCAGGGCATGGGAGTCAAGTCGCCGCCAGTCTGAGTGACAGTTGTCAGTCAGCTCTGTTCTCATACCTCATTAACATATCTGCTGGTCATTATGTCACATGACTGCCATACTCCAATCAGAGCTCTCAATCAGTAGGGAAGGCTCCTTTAAATAGAGCTTGCTTTCCCTACCAATGCTTGGTTCCGAAGCTTCGGAATCATTTGCTGCTTGCTTCCTCCTCCACCCCAGCCTCCACCTTTGCATGATCACTCTGGCTAAGCTCAAATACTTGTGATTGTCTGATTAAGTTACATGTCAATGTGGTTAAGCAAGTACTGTGATCTTGTCTAAGTTTCATGTCATGTTGTTAAGCTCATACTGTGATTTTGTCTAAGTTCATGTCAATGTTGTTAAGCTCAATACTGTGATTTGACTATGTTACATGTCACGGTTATTGCTATTTGCTATTCTATCCCTATGGGGGGTATTGCTGCGTTCCCTGATTTTGCTTAGCATGCTCAGAAATGCCTGCACAAAATTCAGGGAGCATCTCCGATCGCGGAGCCCTTCAAACGCCAAGTTTAACTGTATTCCATTTATGCAATAAATGGTTAAATATCCTTGCCAATATCTTGCCGAGTCTATCTGTTCATTACGTTATTAATTGTTATATTCTTGACGTGAATGTTCCTGCCTAAAATGCAATTACAATTCTTTTAACATAAGATGCTGCATTCAACTTCAGGAGAGTTTGGACAAGGCAATTCTCTTGAATGCTGCCTTCAGGTATGGCATGAAAAGAGGGCATTTGCATTTCTTGCGTGTGTGTGTGTGTGTGTGCGTGCGTGCGTGCGTGCGTGCGTGCGTGCGTGCGTGTCTCGTTCTCTCTCTGGTTCTGTGTATGAGCATATTGGTGTGGCATAATGCACGCATGTGCGTTACTTTATATAACCTATAGTAGGCTATGTGTATGCACATACACAACTTATTATTTTGTATAAATTGTATACGATTCGTCGTTTTTTTATTACCACGTGTGTAATATGCATGAACGCTATTAACATGTTTGCATGTTAGCTCTCAGTAAAAGTAGGCTACCTCGGGACGTCTCGTGTCTCACTACGGGTTCACTCTTTCCCTCCGAGGTCACCACCACGGTAGGCCGCGTCAATTAGACACTCCGAATGAAGGGTTTAAAATAGGAGTCGTCCCCGGCGATAATAAAAGACAACAGATTTTTTAGAACAAGGCAGTAAAAACTTGCACACATAGCCATACTTGTCATTTGCAATGTACACTTCGTGGGCATTCCTCAAATGCAGCCATAAAAGAACAGCATTCCTCGATTCTGCGCTAAATGCTAGTTAGCGCTCAGGCTGCCTGTAGTGTAGCGGGCGGGAGGAGGGCGGAGGAGGGATCGCCTGCACCGCAAATTCTCGATTTTAACGACTTCGTTCTTTGATTAAAAAAAAAAGAAAAAAACTGCTAAATGGTTCCAGTTGAGCCGGAGAAGGAGAAAAGAAAGAAACAAAAAAAAATGCAAGAAAAAAAAGTCCAACATCTGAGAGATGAAAATAACCGTTGTTGTGCGTTTTTTAAGAGGCACGTGTGCTGGGCTCGGCCCGAGACGCGGGTTACGAGCTGCAGATGTTTGTATGGCTTTTTATGATTGTTGTTATTTTCAAATTGTGGCGTTTCCGCGATGAGCTTTGCACTCGTTAGAGGGAAATGCGCGCGTGTGTGTGTATTTGTGTGTCTGTGTCTTTGTTTTCCTTGTTGTAGGCCTATGTGTGTGTCCGTGCATGTGTATGTTGTATTTTGTGTGTGTGTGTGTGTGTGTGTGTGTGTGTGTGTGTGTGTGTGTGTGTGCGTGCGTGTGCAGCACTTTGAGCTTAATTATCCACTGTTGTAATCAGTGTGCTGGTTAGCAGCTCATTATGTAGGCTAATGACAGGAAAATAAGGAGGTGATTACACCCACTGCACATCTCTCACACACACACACACACACACACACACACACACACACACACACACACACACACACACACACACACACACACACACACACACACACACACACACACACACACACACACACACACCTGAGGCTGATGTCTTTAATACACACTAGACTAGAGTGTTAATCTAATTCTCAGAGTTGAATTAATACTCAAGAGCTTTACAGTGTAGCCTACTTCCCCAGCCATGGCCAGTAGGGGGTATCAGAGCATCTGCATCACACATATCTCTACCCATGACATCATACACACACAGACAGTCACACACACACACACACACACACACACACACACACACACACACACACACACACACACACACACACACACACACACACACACACACACTCCACCACATGCAGCTGGCATCTTCATCCACACGCACACGCAAGAACGCGCGCACACACACGCGCACGCGCATCTTCGCTCCTTCAGATTGAGTCTTCATGTGGTTTTACGGGTTGTGAGAGGAGAAAATGTTTTCACCTCTCCTTCTCTAGATGGAAGGACCTATAAAACCAACACCTGCTCGCTCGCTCTCTCTCTCTCTCTCTCTCTCTCTCTCTCTCTCTCTCTCTCTCTCTCTCTCTCTCTCTTCTTCTCTCCCTGCCACCCTCCTTCACTCCTCTTCTACCTTTGGGAGAGAGAGAGAGAGAGGAGGGAGGGACTGCAGTGAGGTCTGTTTTGTTGCTGTGTAACTGTGAAATCATAACACAATCATCATTGGTCATGGTTGGATTCCTTTGCGGCTCTCATCAATAGAGTTAGCGCCCTGGCTTTAGGCTGAATTACATGTATTTATCGCTAGGATAAAAACCCCTTCAGAGGAAACATTTTGTTTTCAAGGGGCTCCTTAGGACACAGAATACAATAAAAAACAACACCAGAAACGAGGAAACACCAGAACACAAATACTATAAAAACCTCTCTTTCACAAAGAACGAATAGTAAATTATCGTCCTTGTCGGGTGAAAACCTAAAACCGTTCGTTTTGCATTTATCATTTTAGAAATGATTTAAACTAGTGAAAACAGCAGATCTACAAGCACACAACGTCTCGCGCCGCGAGGCGTTGTGTGCTTGTAGATCTGCTGTTTTCACTACTTTTGTGCGACGGCCTTGTGTGATGAAGCAGGGCTTTACTTGCAAAAGAACGTACACATTAGAAACTTGGAGATACAAGGTCTCCACCCGACAACGACGTTATAGTCAATAGTCAATTATTTTTTAATTGACCTGTTATACACAACATGTGGCAGCCATAGCTGAATGGGTAGAGTAGAGAGGCTGTGAAACGGTTTGTGACGCGGTCCCAGCTTAAAGGGGCACTCCACCACTTTTCAACCTATGTTCATATAATTGATCCTCACTCAAAAATAGCTTTTCTTTTTTTTTTTTTTTTTTTTTTTTCCAGAGGAGGGCTGTGGGCAGGTCAGAAACCCATAGTCTTGTGACATCATCGATTGCCAATCCAGCTTATAGAAACTGCAGGCTTTCTATTCCTGAAAAGTTGCAATTTTAAAGTGGGTTCTCGCGATAATAAAAATCTATTTTTTTTTTCAAAAATATTGATAAATTTTTTTTGGGGGAAAATTATGATGTCACAAGACTATGGATTCTGAACTTCCCACAGCTCTCCTAGGAGACTTGGACTAAGTAGAAAAAAATTGTGATATTTTATCATGACCATTAGTGAGGACCTATTATATGAAGACAGGTTGAAAATTGGTGAACTACTCCTTTAAGTGTCGAAGTGTCCCTGAGCAAGGCACTTTTAACCCCTTAACTGCTCCCTGGGCATCGACCCCAGAGTACCCACTGCTACTGTTACCTAAGAACAGGGGTTCTCAACCTGTGGGTCTTTGTGGGTCAAATTATTTTGGGGGTGTCCCACTCCCCAGATGATTAACCTAATGTGCAACATTGTTTTCTCACTCAACAGTAAACAAACCAACATAAAGTTTGAGTCTATAGAGTGACAATTTTGAAAATAGCAGATCTACATGCTCACAACGGCTCACGTTGCGAGGCGTCGTGAGCATGTAGATCTGCTATTTTCACGATAAAAGGTGTTATACAAAATGTAATTCCTCAACTCTTAGTGCTCATCAGGGTGGGGGGGTCCCCAGTTCAAATATGATTATTTTGGGGGTCGCGGCCTGAAAAGGTTGAGAACCACTGACCTAGAACAGTGGTTCTCAAACTTTTACATGTCAAGGTCTTCCCTTAACTCTGACAGTATACAAATGGAACCAAAATAGACCCGTATAGGGTTCATTTGGTTCAATTTGTATGCTGTCAGAGTTACAGACTTGTAAGTGTCCATTTAGACCCCCCTAAAGGAACCTATGGAGTCCCTGGCATCCGCTTTGAGAACCACTGACTTAGAATGTGTTCAATGCAGGGGACACAATTCACCGTATGTGACAAATGCCCCCAAAGGAGTGGGCACTAAATTATTATTATTATTATATTGCCCAACACCTCATAAACACATAGGATTGTGCTGTACACAAACAAACAACATAAACACATACCAATGGCACATTAACAACATTACACTATACACACTATTTAACAACTGGATCATGTGAATTCGTTAATTGGGGTTTTAGAGGACAATGCAGGAGAATGAAATCATAATTATGCATAACTATAATACTTACAACAAAAGCATATATAGAGGAGTAAGCATTTAACAACTGGGTTTTTCTTGACATCAGTGCATAAGATGGGCCATTGTGGGAACAGTACTGGTGCCAGTGAACTGAACAGATATGCTGGTACTTGGTGTTTAACAGCCTACAGATGCCAGGTTCATGCCAGCCGGTCCATTGTTTACTTCCTCCAACTGTGACTCAAACACAATAATGAATAGAGTTCAGATGAGCCAGGGAGTTACACAGAACTCCAGACCCCTGTCTGTCTTACAGACCTACTGATTTCATCACATACCAAATATGGGCATTACCAAATATGGGCATTCCCAGATATGTCCTTAATATTGATGACATTGGGACAGGGATCTTCATATATGGGCATAAAACGTATGTTAATTAGTAAAGCCAAGCAGGGCCATGGCAAGTTAGGGCCTGGGTTTGATGCCTGGGGATCTCCATATGGGCATAAGCGGGTAGGGTACCCTAAAAGGGCATCATCTGGAAATGCCCATACTGTATATGTATTTATTTTATCCTTTATTAATATATATCCATATAAATATATAGACTTAATATTAACGTTTCCAGGGAAGGTTGAAACAGATGCCCATACATGGAGATCCCGGTCTGTAGAACCAGCCACACAGATATGGGCTGTCTTGGCTATCTGTCAATATATGGATTCTGTTAGTGTGGTATGTAGCCGATGTGGCCTCCATATATGGCCATTCCCATATGAAGTCCTGTTAGATATGGGCTTAATATTGATGACATCAGGGAACTCCATATATGGGCATGAAAGGGATTCTGTTAGTGTGCCATCACAGTGAAGCCAGAGCGTGATGTCAGAGCATACATACCGTACATAGATACATGCATACATACATACTCACAGAGATTTGTCGCATTTATTGTAAGATTATTTGTTTATTTTCCAAATTCATGAAGTCTGTTAACCATATATATATGTACCAGTGATCGGCTATTTTTTTCAAAGACATTTGGTAGAGAGTGGAAAAAAGACTGTATCAAGTATGTATATTATAACTACCTTTTACCAATTATAGAGGGTTTAAGTGGTACCGGATATGCAGCTTGGCAAATAAAAGGTGAATTGATCCACCAGTGCATGACGGAGGACGATATCACGATAAATTACATCTCCGCGATACGATTATCGTGAGTGTTTTTTATCACGATAAACGATAATATCGCTTATCGTCCCATCCCTGATTGCTACATTTAGGAGAATCCCCGACTGGAGGGAGCAGGTTTTTATGGAGATAGTAAAGCTGTTCACTGTGCCAGTGCACCAAGGCCGGCCAAGACCAGGGAACGCCAACGCTACATGTTTACAGCGTGAGATCAATAGAGAGGGATTCGTTTATTCGAAGCTGTTTCTTAGCTGGAAAAAACATCCATCCTCGCAAAAATAAAGATGTGAACATGTGCACAGTGCAACGTCCTGAGCGTTCATTTCACTCTGAGAGTGCACAAATGGACCCATTTTGTACACTCAAATTAAATGAACACTATTTTATTGTATGGTGACCAGACATTCAAGGAAACCCAGAGACTGGCACACTGCAAAATACTGTAACATAAAAACTATTTAAATAAAAACAATTATGTACTGCACAGTGAAGATCATGTTTTCTAAGTAGGTCGGGAGTGGCTTATTGTCGGTATCAGCCGGTAACACGCAGCTGACATCGTTACAATGCGCAAGACCCCTGGGAGATTGATTGCTGAGGTGGAGCGTCACACCTATATCAGCTCCCTGGACCTTCCGCATGACTTGCCGCACCCAAAGCCGTGCTACTCATACACTGAGTTGGCGGTGCCCGCGATGGTACCCATGACCTTATAATCAAAGGGGAGAGCTCTACGGACTGAGCTACTCGGACACAGGTGCAGGTTAATACAATAGGTTGAATAAAAGTTTTGTTGAATGTTCAAAGAAAGTTTGGACAAATGTTTCATGTAGGGACTTCAAGTAGGGCATGGGTTCTCAAAGTGGATTTCAGGGACTCTCTAGGACCCGTACAAGTCTAACTTTGACAGTGTACAAATGGAACCAAATGAACCCTAACAGGTTGATTTGGTTCCATTTGTACACTGTCAAGTTAAGGGGAGACCTTCAAATTTCAAAGTTTGAGAACCACTGTAGGGCATTGCATTGCTTATCAGCATTTATAGTTCCAAAACCCAGACATTAGGGGATGTATACAGTAAATTCCTGATAGGCTACTTCAATGAACGGTGACCCCCGGGAGGGCTCTATAGGCTGAAATATATTTACCTCCATAAATACCAAATCTTTTCACCAAAAATAGCAGATCTACACGCTCATGATGTTCATTGATGTAGTTAACTGTGAGAATGAAATGAACACTCAGTATTTTATGTTTGTAATGGCTTTAAAAGGACAGCTGGTTGTTCACAGAGAGAGCCAGTTATTAGCTGAGGCAGGATATGATCCAAACACAAGGCCGAGACAGGATATGATCCAATCACAAGGCCCAGCAGCCTTGCACCACAGTTAACATCTTATTATGAGACCCTCAGCCATCATTTCTGTCTTCCTGCGTTCATTTATTTTTTCCCCAGTCATAGCGCACGCACGCACGCACACACGCACGCGCGCGCGCGCACGCACACAGCACACACACACACACACACACACACACACACACACACACACACACACACACACACTGACACACACACACACACTTGTGAGAACTTCAAAATGTTATCGAACGGCTTTGAAAATGGCTGAAAATAACCAAAAAATCACACCCGTGTGAAGTGGAGCTGTGTGTGTGTGTGTGTGTGTGTGTGTGTGTGTGTGTGTGTGTGTGTGTGTGTGTGTGTGTGTGTGTGTGTGTGTGTGTGTGTGTGTGTGTGTGGATCATGTGTACCGATTTTTGTGACATTTGAAGAAAATATGTAGGAAAAGGAGCAAAAAGTGTGTTTTGGAGAAAATTCAAGATGGCGGAAAATCTATCATGGCGCAAATGGGCGTGGCCTATATGGGGAGATGCGTCATGACCCAAGGAATCCAGGGAAAAAATATTTTTAATTTTCCGACCTACGGTTCAAGAGTTACAGGCCAAAACGTAAAGTGGGGTGTTATGGCGCCACCATGCGGCCAAATGACACAATTATTTTTTATTTAATCCTTGAAATCATTATGAACCTCCTCTCCAAGTCTTGAAACTCTAGCCCCTATGGTTTGCGAGAGACAAATAATTGAATGTGAGTTTTTGCGATTCCCATTATAAGTCAATGGGGAAAATTAATTCACTAATAAATTAATATCAATTAAACTATTGAACCTTTCTCTTAGCAAGTTACTAGCCCACGATTCCCGAGTAAGCCGGTCGATTTGACATATGCCGCGAGTGTGTGGTGGCAAAACTGTGGGACTAGTAGCGTGCCGAAGTTTAGGAAGTTCAGGCTACATACAGACACACAGACAGACAGACACACAGACAGACACACAGACAGACCCACACGGCCACGTATAGGGAGCCTGTGCTTCACACAGCTCCAAAAATAGCTGTGTTGTGAGCTCACAACACAGCTTGTAGACATGCTATTTTCGGCATGTAACTGAAGTATAAATCATGCACCTGAAGCTAATCTGAATCCTTTTCTAATCTTAAAACAATCTCTAAAAATCTTTTTCAATCAACCATTTTTTGTGAGGACCAGAAAAATGGTCCTGACAATTGTCTATACTTCTGTGGGGACACTTGGTCCTCACAAGTATACTGTAGTAATACATGCCCCCGAGAGTGCGCACGCACGCACGCACGCACGCACGCACGCACGCCACACACACACACACACACACACACACACACACACACACACACACACACACACACACACACACACCACCACATTTCTGCCACTCTGAAACCCCTCTCACCCACCACAGTCACATATGGTAGGTGGAACCGAACCCCACCCTTATATGGTTTTGGTCCAAAGCCACTTCCTATGTGACTGAACCTCTGCCTCCTCAACCACATGCCCCCTTTCACACCATAACCTCTCCTGTGTGTCTATCTGTCTGTTTATGTGTCAATCTATCATCAACACAAGGTATGCTAACAAACTGAACATGTTAAGGAAGGCTATTATAGCTCTGTAGTGTTTGGATTCAAACTGGACAAGCTGGAGGTGGTTGCGGATGGGAGGATGAGGAGGAAGTGCCTCACATCTATGGGTGGGACGATATGAAATTTCATGTTGCAATTATTGTGACCCAAAAGATTTACAATATTATCGCGATAATCAAAATATCCCCAACATCCATTACCCTGAGGTGGAACAAAAAATAAATTGCAGATCTATAAGCTCAGAGGGTTTAAGTGGTACCAGATATGCAGCTCGGAAACTAAAAAGGTGAATTGATCGCAGTGCATGAGGACAATTTCACGATAAATTAAATCTCCACAAGGCGATTATTGTGAGTGAGTGTTCTCACGATAAACGATAATGGCAATTATCGTCCCATCACTACTCACATCCACTATATGATGAGCTACAGTATATTGCAGGAGCAGTGGCATATTCAGCCACAAACACATCGTCCCTCAGAACAGCACAGTGACCTGGACAGTCCTTTGTGCTAGTAGCTCCACAACCAAGCCTGACCCGCATGCTGTATTATCGTCTCTGTCAGGTGGAAACCAAAACAGTTGAAGCTGAAGTAAAAGTACAATATTTGGATCCGAGATGTAGAAGCAAAAGTATTGAGAAATGGAAATACTCCAGTAAAGTAAAAGTAGTAGGCCTACATAAATAAACTTGTACTAGTCTGTATACAGAGTACAGACTAGTACTTAAGTAAATGTACTTAATTACTTTACAACACTTCTGCCAGTTCTGTGATGTATACATTATAGAGAATCACTCATGCCTGTTCAGGATATAATTCATTCATATTCACTGTGTTGATAGACATGCAAAAAACATCCATTCACATGCAGGAGATATATGCACAGTGTGCTATCTCTTAAGAGTGTGCTGTGAATGGATGTACAGTACGTGTAACACCCTACTCCTACTATTAATATTTATTGATAGAATATGTCTGTTTTATTTAGACCCTAAATAAAACAAATAATTTCAAAATATCTCTCTAAACCTATATTAGGCCTACATTCTGTGTATTACTATCGTTGCTGCAATAAGGCCTCCAATACAAAGGGAGCGAATTGTGATCTATTAAATAATTGAAACCTACAGCTGTAGAATTCTTATCATGGTCTCACTTTCATTCCGTCTTTTTTTATGTTCTTTCCATCCCGGTATTATTCCAGTTGTGACTCATAGCTTCTCTCATCTTGGCAGTAAGTTCTTTTGTAGGCCTAATCCTATTGACTCATTTATATTTAGTGGTCTACTAATTTTTATAGCCCGCCTTTCTCTTAAAAGATGTATGTGAACTTGTGAAGTAAATCGACCAGTGAGGTCAAATAGGCCTAGAAATAATTGCGATTTGACGTCGTTAAAATAACAATCACGCACGGTCGGTAAAATTCCTCATTGGAGATATTTAAGCTTAACTATCGTATTTATTTTTGTTTTGTTTTGTTGCCTCTTTCCATCTTTGCTGCTGTTTGCCTCTGCGTTTTAAATCTGTATATCTTACTCCACCGATGAAGTTTTTAATGTTTTAATGAATAATTTGCCATGTGACACGCACACTGCGTGACAACAAGCAATTAAGCAAGACACGACTCAAATAACAGGCCTGAAAAAAACGGCGCTGCAAACACGAGGGCCGACTCGTAAAAAAGAAAATCAATAAATGTCATACATCCATCCATTTCTATGGAGCGCGTCAGTAAATACCACATTTTCAATGAAAGGCTAACTCTAAGAAAGGGTTTCGGGGATCATTTCGTTCAGATGAGAGGGAGATCGAGGCCAAGTTCAGCAGGTCGGTTCAATGGGCCCAGACGTTTACGTTAGAATGTTGGCACTGCATGCATTCCTCACATCAGCACCGGTGGACAGTAGCCCAGCTTTAACGGACCGTTGCGAGTCGGAGTCACCCAATGGATGGAGCCGTGCCGGGGTCGAGTCCTGACTCCTGACCGGCCCCGTCCGCTCAAGAGGTAGAGGCCGCCTGCCAATTTCTCTCTCTCTCTCTCTCTCTCTCTCTCTCTCTCTCTCTCTCTCTCTCTCTCTCTCCCTCTCTCTCTCTCTCTCTCTCTCTCTCTCTCTCTCTGCATCTTTCTCTTTCTCCCTCTCCCCCTCCTCTCTTCCCCCTCCTCTCTCTCTCTCTCTCTCTCTCTCTCTCTCTCTCTCTCTCTCTCTCTCTCTCTCTCACCTTCCATGCCCGCGCTGCCACTTCCGCAATAAAAGCTGGAGCTAAATAACTGTTAACAATATGTTACCCAGAGCAGAGCTCTCCCATGCATGCATTCAGCCCAGTGGGCACTATACACTCCCTTCAAAGCTCCATGCACAATTATGCCAAAGGTCACATGCATGGCAGGATCTCTCTCCTCCTCTGCTTTTAATAAACACTAATCTATTTAAATGCGGGGGGAAAAAAGTCATAAAGCGGCTTTACAAAATATCACACATCACACAAAGAATAATCAACTGACTCGTTTCGGGCCAGGTCCTCGTAACAAAAAAACGTACATTTATAAATATAGACCGTATTTACGCAATGTACAATAATAGGTGTGCTAACTGACTGACACGTTGTGTTGTTAATTGTCATGTTATAGGCTACATGAAGGCTAAGTGTGTTTAGGCGCAATGCTGCTCAAAAATAGTTCCCTATGTTGGACTGACAGAACAGGATCTACACTACAGCCAAGAGGGTTTTATACACATACAGAAAGGAAGGCCGTCTGCGGAGGAGGAAAGGCTGCGCAAATCCTCGCCTTGTGTGGAATTTCAGATGTGTTGGAAGTGGAACCGAGAGCAGAACAGGCCGGCGCATTAACGCGCTGTTAGCCTGGAGCACATCACAGGATGAGGTGATGGGGAGAGGCAGCCTGCATGGAGGAAGGGCATGTATAGGCCCTTCCAGGCTTTCAGAAGGAAAGGGATGAGAGAGAGAAAGAAAGAGAGAAAGAGAGAAAGAGAGAAAGAGAGAAAGAAAGAAAGAAAGGACTTTTGTGGGTTGTGTTTTAATATATCGTCACTTAATTGTCGGGCAGAAAACTCGTATCTCCAAGTTTCAAATGTGTACATTTTTTTTCGCAAAGTAAAACATTGCTTCATCATACAAGGCCATCACACAGAAGTAGTGAAAACAGCAGATCTAGTAGCCTACACAACGCCACGCGTTGTGTTTAGTATTTTTTTTTTAAATGGTCAAAACGAACGGTTTTGGACATAAAAGGTTTCCACCCTACAACGACGATATGTACACTGTAGGCCTATGCATGTATACATGTAGGCCTCGGTGGAACCGGGCACTTCCGTTAACAGCAGATGGACCTGACTATAACACCTAATCTAGGCGCTATGGTCAGGTGCATCTCCGCTCCCATTTGATCATAGGTCATATACCTAGATGATTAAATCGGAGCGGAGACGGAGCAATACTGGAATCTTCTGATGACATGACTGAGGACATAATGTTGTATTTGTTGTAACTTTGTAAACACGTTTTGTCGGTTTAGACATTTCATCAGACTTTATAATAAGTGAAGTAACAGCTGCATTAATTAGGCTACTGGCCTAATTTCTTTTCACAAACGAAGCTCGACAGTCCATGCAGAAGATGTTTTGATATGACGACATATGACGGGTTTGTGTCTTGTTGAATTGCTGTAAAAGATTTAGGGATAAAAAGCTTAATTTTCGTTGTAAAAGCTGGACTGAAAAAAAGTGTTATTTATTTGGTGTTTTCGTTCATTTGGTTTTTCTCGATCAAGATATTTTAATTAATAACTCAGCTCCTATTATGCAGGACCATTATAGTGCCACAAGTAAACAAATACATAAGAAAAACACAAATAAATACATGAATGAAAACTACAGTTGCGTGCATCAATAGAAATCACAGTTAAACCAATAAATATGTATTTATTTATTTAAGTGCATTTCATTAATTTAATTGCGCACAAATTGTCCTCCTGTCTAATATACGTTTCAGAATGCCATATACAACATCACATATTGGTTAAAAGAAATAAAAACACAGATGTTATAAGCTGTATTGTAATGTTTTTTGTTTGTTTTTTGAATAAAGAATATACTGTTCAGTGTCAACTGCATTCAACGCCGGGAAAACGAAATTATTCTCAACTCCTTTTTTTAAAGCTACATTTAGACCTAGGCTAGTCGTTAAAAATAACTTCAAACACACCTGTACAATTTAACCCGATCGATGTCATTGTTGAATTCAACATTACATTTTTAAACAGGCCGCAATATCCATATCCAAGTAATTTCACATCTTCGTAATATATATTTATGTGCCAAACTAGATAGATAGCTTACACTACACAGTCCCTATAATATCTTCCCATCTGCTTTAGAGTTTAACATAAACGAACGGACACGTTCACCCTCCATTTCAAACGGAGCTTATTTTGCTCCGGGTGCACTAAAGAAGACTTTGAAACATGACATATTTATGCCCACCGGACCATGGCAAGGAGCAGCGCTGCGTGCGTTTGATCTGATAGGGAGAGAAAAAAAAGAACCAACATGGATGTGGCGGCAGTGGCCTTTTACTTTTCACCGGCCCCACCATTTACACTGAACCTGAACCAATAAACGGCGGTGACGTGTTGTTTATAATAATATTTCCCCTCCCCAGTTGTTTATTTATAGGCTGCGGGACGGAGGGAGGCCGAGCAGCCATATGCCCACAGTGGTGGAAACATGTACTCACATGTTTTATTTAAGTAAAAGTATAGGCCTATCAATACTGCAATATAGAAATATATGAGATACTTCAATGGTTTCCTGTGTAAAGAGCCTAAGTCAAGTACTTTCCTAGGATCTCCTTTTAGTTGACCTTGTACCAGTGAACTGTACCGTCATGAAACTGTACTTTTTTCTATGCAAACTTCTAATAAAGTCTTCAATCAATGAATCAATCAATCAATCAATCAAACAAACAAACAAACAAACAAACAAACAAACAAAGGTAGGCCTATCAATACTGCAATATAGAAATACTCTGTTACAAAGAAAAAGTCCAGAATTCAAGATGTAATACTTGAGTAAAATGAAAGTGTTGGCATCAAAAGTTTGAAAATAGCAGATCTACAAGCTCACAATGCGTAGCATCGGCTATTTACAAATAGCCTATAGGTATAAAATGGGGCTAAAGTGGTTTATGTACATGTTTTATAAATAATATTATGTCTGCAACACGGTAACAGTAACTCAAGCTTTCAAATAAATTGAGTGGGGTAAAAAAAAGTACAATACTTGGATCCCAGAAGTATATACCTCAAATTGTACTCAAGTACAGTACTCAAATAGGCCTATATGTACTTTTCACCACTGCATATATGCCCTCACATAGACGCGGGTACACCCGAGACGGACAGGCATTCCCCGCATGACCACACGGCTAATTTACACGTCTCGGGGCCCGGAGCAGCGCAGGGGTGATATTTCCAAGCGTCATGTCATGTCATGTGAACACTATACAGGACATATAGGCTTTAGCCCTCCGTGCAAGTGCAACATGAACACGGGAATCCAACTCATCCACACTTCAGCGGGTCATATTTTAGACGAGCCGCTACCTACCAACACCCCTATGTTCCTAAATTAAACCTCTTTGGCTCTTATAATTATAGGCATATCTTCCATGCCTGTGAAGAAACATGGCTTTAGGCCACTGCAAAGGTCTGTGGTGAGTGTGGTCCACACAGGCATAACAGGACATTCTGTTAATTGGGATATCGCATTTTACAATGTTTTTTTTGCCCTAAAAGAAAGTGTTAGTGTCTTACTTTTTTCCAATATAAAACAACGTTCTGCATTTGTGTATCAGATTATTATGTTAAATATATGCCATTGTTTTGTTAATGTAAGAACAAAATTCCCCTCAAAAGACGTTTCTGGACTCTGGCCCTATGTTGCGGCCTTTTTACGCACGACTCACGGTTAAAGCGCAAAGTTATTTGTTGACAGGGAATTGACGGCCTGCAATAAGGATATAATAACAATACTAATACTAGGCCTACAAGAAGACAAAGGTCTTCCTCCCAGAGGGGCTTCCTCCGTGCAGGAGGTAATGGCCAAATATGCAAAGCATGTCGGGCCGCGGTGTGAAAATGCGCGCAATGCCCGAGAGAGAGACGCTCGGTGCTCTGAGACATGATTCATTCACGAGCCCCCTTGCTTTACCACATAAGGAAGGCACGAGCGAGCGGCCCACATGAGGGGGGGCGGGACCGAGCGGAGACCCCCGGGGCGCTCTGATTGGCCGAGCGCTCCGCTCCGGCGCGGAGATTGACAGGCTGCCTCACTCTCGGCTCTTTTCTCTTGGTTTATTGACACTTCCCCAACAGCTAGAGCTGAGTGAGACACTGCCGCGCGCCGCGCCTAGCTTCCTCCCTTCACACAACAAGAAGATAACGGAGAAGTTATCGTGCCTCCACTGGCCCGGTTACTTCAATGTCAGTCCAGAAAGGATTGTAACCGGAGGAGCCGCCTCCCTCTCTCTCTCGCTCTCTCTCTCGCTCTGCGCTCTCAGGCAGCGAGGACAGCACAGAAGGAAGCTTATAATAAAGTTACCGCGGGTTCAGTTGTTTGGGGCGGTGGGCACTTTTTCCTTTGCTCTTTTCCTCGCTCGATTTTGACGCCGTTCTCCATTCCGTTCCGTTCTCTTCTCGACATGGCGGAGAAGCGACGGTCGCCGTGCGCTCTGAGCGTCAAGGCGCACGCCTTCTCGGTGGAGTCCCTGATCGGCGCGGAGAAACGGCGCAAGATCGAGGAGGAGGACGCCGCCGTCAGCTGCTTCGAGGACGGCACCGACGTCTCGGATCTCACCGGGAGCCCCGGAGGACCGCCGGCGGAGAGGGCGTCTGTCAGCGACCGGGGCAGCGAGGTGGAATGCGCGAGCGACGGCTCCCGTAAGTAGAAGTGATCGACAGTGGGAGTGGGACGCGATCGAGTTGGCAGGAATTTGATACCTTGACCATTTCAGAGCGCTATTAAGCCTATTGGCAATTTAATAAAATAGCCTGCTAGACAGTATCTTTCACATTCCCACCAGTTGTTTGAACTTCAAAGCGTGTCTGTTTATCCTTGTTTATGTCAACACATAATGTGTTGTTTATGTTTTTGTAAACAGATTGGCCTTGGTTGATTGGATTTGCGAAATAATAATTATGTCAGCTTTGCATGGCTAACAATAGGCCGTAGCAGACTTATTAATTTACCATAAATGTATTAGCTAAATGTATAAATTCAAAGTTCATTAATATTTGCATATACACTCATTATTTTAATCAAGGATCCATTTTCTTTTCTCCCGTGGTAAGGCCTCTTGCTCAGAAAATAAATGTAAAAAATAGGCTAAAATATGAAAAACTAAAATAACTGCGAGCCTATGTCAGAAATAGCATGTAGGAATCGTATACATATGATAAAATATCTTGGCGCTGTCTTGTAAATAGAAGTCGCGTGAGTGTGACTAATGTGAGACGCTTTACGAGCTTTATGAGTAGTGTCGCAATCATAAACACGCCAATTAGCAGGCGATAAAGACATGGAAATAGCCGCGGAAACGTCGCTCTGTAGTCTGTACAAGGCCTGCAGAAAACACACACAAACCCGAGCGGTTATGACAAATCATGAATTAAATCTGCTGCGAATTTAGCTCCACTTGGCTGTGAAAAAGCGTCTCAAGGAAACATTCCGCTCAAGCATTTCTTGTTATAGTTCTGGATTTGTTTGGCCAGTGCGTGCGCCTATAAATTTCTCCCACTTGGCGAGGCCGCGCACTGCATGGCACCTCCTGACAACGAAGGAAACGATATAGACATCAGTCTATGATTAGACTGTTCTCTTAATAACTTTGAACGTAAAAAACAAGCCGAGATATAAAAAACAAAAACACGGGCCTTGTGTCTGCATGGTAATTCTGTCATAGAGCAAAAATGTTCAGATGTAGGCCAGTAAATAAAATAATATACATAAAATACAAATAAAAACTTTTAGGATAGTTTATTGTTTATTGGAGATGGGGTTTTTGAGGGGGTAATTTTCAATATTAACGGGATTATTTCCCCTTGGTGGTGAAGCGGAGAGCGAGGACGTGCTGTTGGAGAGCCCGCGGCCCGAGGCGCAGTGCACGGCCCCGGTCATCGCTGCATCGACGGTCAGCGGCTCCGGTGGAGGAGAGGAGATGCGCGTGGACCTGCAGGGCTCGGACCTGTGGAAGCGCTTCCACGAGATTGGCACGGAGATGATCATCACCAAGGCCGGACGGTAGGAGGAGAGATAGCCTACTAATGCACTGGTTCCCAACGGGTCCCATTTGTGGGGGTCAAGGACTAATTTTTATGGGTCACGGCTACATTAAAAAATAGCTATATATATTTCAATACAATAATAATTGTTTACATAAAAAATAATAATCCATAAATATTCTATAAATATATAAATAATAATATAATTAAGCCGTAGTGAAAAATAGCCGATCTACACGGCGCACAAACACAATGCCTCGCTTTGCTGCGTTGTGCGCTTGTAGATCGGCTGTTTTCACAATAGTTTGGGTCCCGGGCAAACGTCCAATCTCTCTTTTAGTCTTGACCTGAAAAGTTTGGGAACGACTGCACTAATTGGTCAGGGAGAACCTGGTTTGCTTGCTTGCTTGATTGATTGATTGATTGAATACTTTATTAGCAGTTCGCATAAGAAAGGATGTCTGAGGATATAGGATTTAGACCACAAGGAAAGCTCAATTGATTGTTTACGTCAGGGTTATTTTGTACCCAATTCATCCTTTTGCAGCAATTAAGACAATTGAAGGGAAAACAAATAATAAAAAAATATCGAAGCAAAATATAATGCACTGTGACATTACATAATTAAATATAGCAGCAGTGTATAGCTTACACCGGGCAAATAGTTTAAATGGTGCCATTAATAATAATAATAACAAACACGTATCCAATGAATATAACAAAAATAAAAATTATTAACAACAATAAATTAATGTAGCCTATTAGTCGCTTATCATTATTGCCAGGGCAATTTAAAATATGGAATTGACTAATCCAGTTTAACTCTTGTAAACATAAGAGCCAATTAAAAGGTTCAAACATCGATGATTTATTTCATATTTCCTGCCAGGCGGATGTTCCCCGCTATGCGCGTGAAGATGACGGGCCTGGACCCGCATCAACAGTATTACATCGCCATGGACATAATCCCTGTGGACAACAAGCGATATAGGTGAGACACGCACGCACACACGCGCTCAACACACACCAGTTGCGTCAGTTCAGCAAAAGCTAAGGTATGGCAACATGACTGGTGTCTTGTGCGCGTGCAAGACACCAGTCATGTTGCCATACCTTAGCAACGGGCACAATGAAAAGTAGGCTACATTTTTTTTATTTCCCCCTGTAGCCAAGGTATGGCAGCTGCCATAGCTTGCCATACCCAATTGACGCCTCTGACACACACACACACACACACACACACACACACACACACACACACACACACACACACACACACACACACACACACACACACACACACACACACACACACACACGCCTAAATTCACAATTTACGACAAAGACAAAACAGGGGGCGCCATAAAAAAAAAGTTCCCAAACTTTTTTTTATCCGTGACCAATTTTCACAACTGCACGCGTTGAGAGTTTGTAGATCGGCGTTTTTCACCTATAGACTACTTCTTAATTATTTATTAGCCTAATCATATATTTTATTTATGGAATGACTTGAGATGTGTTTATTTTGACATTTATAAAAATTCTCATTTTTATTTATTTCCAAAAATAAAACGATAGCCTATATTAGGCTACAAAAGATTTTCTATCTTTTGAAATGTTTTATCTTTTGAAAAGAAAATTGGATTTACTCGAGTTGTCGTGACTCGTGAGTGACCCAAATTGGTCTGTGACACACAAGTGGGTCGCGACCCACTGTTTGGGAACCACTGCCCTAAAACAGTATGACTTGTCATGTCTGGATTTAGCTCGTCCGTTGGGTCTGCCAGAGTGAAACCAATAAGCGTTTTTTCAACGGATGGTTCTTCAATCTCCCGCTTCCCTCCCCGGGCCGGAGGAGCCGCAAATGGCGGTTGGCAGAGCGATTTGTCAGGGCGGTTTTGCGCCCTTTTCACAGCCTTTTGGAAAAGAAAAGGGCCTTTTGGACGCCTTAACCTCTCCACCCTGGAAAGGTCAACCCGACAAATGTTATAACAGCATACTGACGTTTTACTTACGCGCCGCGGGTTTGTGGAGTCTATGAACTTTGTCAAGACAGTGGTTTTCAACCCGTTTCATATATCAAGGTCCATTATTTATTCAGCATTTGAGCCATGGACCACCATTTGATGAGAATTAGCCTCTCACTCAGACCCAAAACCTAGAATAGCCTATTTTATAACTTGTGAAAAGATTTTGTCCACTTTTCCAGGCCTATTGACGTTGTGCAGACATGGTAACAGGTCAATAAAAATATCATTTCTTCTACATTCTCTAATTATGTAGACTTCTTGTAAATTCAGTAATGCAGATGTTTAACAATAATTATTATTTAACTCTTGAGAGCGTAACATGAAACCAAATGGACCCGTAAGGGTCCATTTGGTTTCATTTTACGCTCTCAAGAGTTAAAGATCTATAAGGGTCCATTTGGTTATCAACTCTCCATCATTTAGCTGGGAACCACCACCTGGAACCCCCTCAAGGACCGCTGGTTGAAAACCACCGGTCATATGAGGTGCAGAGGGTGTGAAACGTCGGCTTTTTGTTCTGAACGCCCTTCCTTTGACGTCTTTCTTTCTGTTCTGTGCGTCGTTGAAGGTACGTGTACCACAGTTCCAAGTGGATGGTCGCGGGGAACGCGGACTCGCCGGTGCCGCCCAGGGTGTACATCCACCCGGACTCCCCGGCCTCCGGGGAGACGTGGATGCGGCAGGTCGTCAGCTTTGACAAACTCAAACTGACCAACAACGAACTGGACGACCAGGGACATGTAAGTCAATACGTAAGTCAATATGTCCCTTGTATATCATATACATTATAGTACATACACAGAGGCCTTTTGAAAATGGGCTTTATGGACGATTGAAGTATATGTAAAATAAATTATAATTGATTTTCTTTTCATAAACAAATAAAATATGGACCATTAAGTTGAAGAAATATGTATATGTAAGTTGAATGCATGCAGAAATAAGCTGAGAAATGAATTCCCTTGAAATATTTAGGCCTGTTAAATCGTGAACCACCTCATTACTTGACCAGTTTTTGTAAATGGAGTGGAATATTTTATTTATTTATTATTTTTACATGTATTTTAATCGTGTGAAAAATGTAAAGTTTTGCTTGCGGCAATGCGGGTTCTGCCAAATAGATATATTATGAGCTGAGGATGTGTACATTGCATATATTAATCTATGTAAACATTTATATTACTTGTATGCTTGAATTTATGCTCTCCACACAACAAACTCCTATGGGTTCATTGGCACTTTTCAGCATTAAATGAAGGCTATGGATTTCACCATGTGTTTTATAGATGGGCAAAATGTTGCTACAGTATGTAGTGCCCTCTGCAGCATTTATATCACTTTTGATTTGCTTTACTGTTAATTATAGAGGCTATATTATTGTACACATTATTGTATTATATTCCCTTTTCCTGTGACAGATCAGAACATATTTATTTAGGTTATATGCCTATAGTGTAGGCAGCCAGGTCGGTCCCTGTTGTAGGTCTTAAAGTCTATTTATGCCATTATTGATTGCAAACATTACCTCCATGTCCATGATGGCTCATAAACTATTCACAAATAACCAGCGCAGGTGCCAGGTCGAATGAAGCCATTTTCATGTCTTTATTCTGTCTTTTATATCATTTTGTTACCCTTATTGTTAATTATTAATTATTATTAATCCCGCAGTGGCAAATCAGTTTTCAGCTTCCCCCAGCTGATTGCTGCTCAGCAGTTATAGGGCAGGGGTGGGCAACTTTGATGATGGAGAGGGCCACCGCATTTTCACTTTCACTCCAAAGGGCCACATTGCACGGCAAAAATAGACAATCCACAAGCTCAAAACGTGTCGCACTGAGTTTGTAGATCTGCAATTTTTTGCTTTTTTTCGAATTGGAATTTTGAAAAGTAACATTTTAATTTAATTATAAATGCATTCATATGTTCTTATGTTAACTTTATGAACTTAAATACAAATATACTGGACGTAAAAAGTCATAAGTCATAAAGCTACTAATATAGACTGAAGTAATTAAAGCGTTGGAATTGTAACAGCTGAAATCAATAATATACCAGTATTCCAATATAACCAGCAGGCCACATTAAGTGAAGGTGAGGGCCGAATGTGGCCCCCGGGCCGCCAGTTGCCCATCTATGAGTTATAGGGGTTAAGAGTCTTTCTCAGGGACCAGCAATCGAACTTGCAGGGACCTTCTGTTTCCCAGCGTAGCCTCTCTGACCCATTCAGCTATGGCCGCCCTATTGTTACTAATAGTCTTTAATATTTCTCTATATACTTATTCTCTATCCATAACCGGTATATTAATACATATCTTTCATCCTTAATGCAGTGCTGCTATGACAGGGATTCTCAACCTGTGGGTCGGTTACCCATTACCTTAATGTGCAACATTGTTTTCTCACTCAACTGTAAACAAACCAACAACAAGTGACAATTTAAGGACTTTTTAATACCTCTAAAATGACGAATTAAAACATTGGCCAAATTGTCAAATATTAGAGGAAGAAATTGTGAAAATAGCCGATCTACATGCTCACAACGCAAGGCATTGTGACTATGTAGATCAGCTATTTTCACAATAGAACCATGTTATACAAAATGTAATGCCTCAACTCTTAGTGCTCGTCAGGGTGGGGGGTGGGGGGGGGGGGGTCCCCAGTTAAAATATAATTATTTTGGGGCTCGCGGGCTGAAAAGGTTGAGAACCACTGTGCTATGACGTCTGAAATTCCCAGCAGGATTAATAAAGGACTAATATCCTCCTTCCCCCCCAATTTCCAGATCATCCTACACTCCATGCATAAGTACCAGCCGCGGGTTCACGTGATCCGCAAGGAGTGCGGAGAGGAGCTGTCCCCGGTCAGGGCGGTCCCGCTGGGGGAAGGGACCAAGACCACCTCCTTCCCTGAGACGGTGTTCACCACCGTCACCGCCTACCAGAACCAACAGGTACTGTTCAACCCGCCACGGTTAACCCACCGAGCTCATCACCTTTACTCCGTTAGCAGTCACCTTTATTTCCAGGGCACAAGGCTCAGTACAACACAGGAACATCATTCCTTGCCCTGATGATGACCAGCTTCATGGTCGAAACATGTCGGCATTTGCCTTTTTAATGCAATAAAGGCTCAGTACAAGACAACAAAATATACCGTAGTTGCTGTCGGGAAGAAACCTCTTATATGTTCTTTTTTTTTTTTTTTCAAGCATTGGGTCGGGACCCGTTTGTGGGTCACGGATAATAAATCTTTAAAAAAAACAAGAAAAAAAAAACAAGCTTGCGACGCCTTGTAGATCTGCAATTTTCACTAGAGTGAGTTCCGGGCAAACGTCTAGTCTCTCTTTTGGGTCATCGACCTGGAAAGTATGGGAACAACTGTGGCCTAATTGAACAGCGTCACAAAAAAGCTGTGTGTGACGCACCACGTTTTGAGTTTGTAGATCTGCTACTTTTTGCCGTTTTTGAATACAACTCCCTAAAAGTATGACCGTTTTGGACATATGAGGTGTCCGCACGACAGACAAAGTCGCCCATACCTGCAGGCCTTCTTATTATCCATCAGAATACCACACGTACAAGCTGGAATGTTGCTACAGTATGTACTCTGCTTGTGTGTGATGTTCTCTATGGACTAAAGCAGTGGTTCTCAAACTGGCCTCGACCCCCAAAATAATCATATTTTAACTGGGGACCCCCCCACCACGATGAGCACTTTTGGCATTACATTTTGTATAACACGGGTCTATTGTGAAAATAGCAGATCTACATGCTCACAACGCCTCGCAATGCGAGGTGTTGTGAGCATGTAGATCAGCTATTTTCTGCCTCTAATATTTGACAATTTGGCCAATGTTTAATTTGTCATTTTAGAGGTATTAAAAAGTCCTTAAATTTTCACTTTAGAAATGTGCTCTATACACTTAAATGTTGTCTTGTTTACTTGAGTGAGAGAAAAATGTTGCACATTAAGTTAATCATCTGGGGACCCCCCAAAATATTCGACCCACAGGTTGAGAACCACTGGACTAAAGGGATTCTTTCCTTTCCAGACTAGTAATACACAGTTAATTTAACCCAGAGACTCTCAGAGTTACAAAGGGTTAAATGAACATACGATTTCACTGTGCTGGACTGTCTATGTGCACTGCTCAACTGAGGATGACGGCGATGACCGCTAAATCTCTGTTCCAAAAAATGTCTGTATCGTTTCGTTGCGCTAGGTTACAAAACACATGAAGAGCGAGAATACTGCTGTGAAAATAAAACGGTAGCGATTTTGTCAAAAAGTACTTTTGTTTTTTACCTAAATGCTCCGAGTTAGTTTAGGCTGTAAAAATGGACCTGGTAAAGGTACATCTTTACAGAGTTAAATTAACAACTGAATATTTCAGGCTTTAGGTCCTGCAGAATGGTATCAGAGAGATGAGATTAGTTTCTAAGGGACTGTGTAACCGATAATAATAATAATAAGAAAAAAAAACTCCTTGGTCATTTTGTTCAGGAGTAAAAATAAAATAAAATTAAGAAAACAGAAAATGTATAAAACTAAAATGGTAAAATACATTTCCTTGGATAATTTACTGTAATAAAAACAACAACCGACAAATGCATTCATATTTTGACCTGGATTATAAAATGTCTAAATATGGCAATGGATGCGTACATCATTTTTTTATTTTAATAAAAGGTTACCGCACTCAGCTGTTATTTCTTGAGGTCTCATTTTGACAAATTCAACTTTAGATGACTTTTGGTTTTTATTCCTCTCAAAGCAAATCTCTTCCTTTTGAATGTTGCTACCCACTATATATGAGGGCAGGGTACTGGTTTAGCTGGGTTCAGGCCAGTGTGCTCTTCAAAGCAGCACATTGGCAGTGTTGGCTGACCGACAGCAAACCATGGCTGATGTAAGCGCATAGCGGCGGTGCCTATAAAGTTCCCCTGGACACGGGTCACAGAATTGGGCAGTACACACCACCCACAACTAGGGATGGGACGATAAGCGATATTATCGTTTATCGTGATAAAAAAAAAACAGTCGCGATAATCGTGTCGTGGAGATTTAATCTATTGTGATATCGTCGTCCGTCATGCACTGGGATCAATTCACATGTAATTTTAGAGGTATTAAAAAGTCCTTAAATTGTCATTTTAGAAATGTGCAGATACCCTCTATACACTTAAATGGTATAAAGGTACTTATAATATACGTACTTGATACAGTATTTTCTTTTTCACTCTATCAAATGTCTTTGCCAAAAAATAGCCGATCTACAAGCTTACAACGCGTCACGTTGCGACACTTTGTGAGTTTGAACATCAGCTATTTTTTGGCAAATGTTCTGCCCCAGGATAATGGATTTTGATTATCGAGATAATATCATAAATCGCGATTTCTTTTCTCACAATAATCGTGATATGAAATTTTCATATCGTCCCATCCCTACCCACAACCTGAGCAGTCCCGCTGACAGTGATGGAAAAAGTATGCCCACATGTTTTACTTAAGTAAAAGTATCAATATACTGCGTTGTAGAACTCTGTTACAATGCTCTGTCATAAGTAAAAGTCCAAAATTAAAAATGTACTTGAGTAAAAGTACGAAAGTATTGGCATCCAAATATACTTAAAGTACCAAAAGTAAAAGTACAAAATGTTTCAAAATAGCAGATCTACAAGCTCACAACGCGTCGCGAATATTGCGATGCGACGCGTTGTGAGCTTGTAGATCAGCTATTTTAAATTGCCTTGGTATAAAATAGGGCTAATGTGTGTTTTATAATATAATCATTTTTGTCTGCAAACTAGTAACTAAATTGTAGTGGAGTAAAAGTACAATATTTGAATCCGAGAATTAGTACTTAAGTAAATCTAGCCTGCTTACTTTACATGCCCACTGACAAATGTGCTCACACGCATGCGCACGCAGATGCGCACGCACACGCACACGCACACACACACACACACACACACACACACACACACACACACACACACACACACACACACAATGAATGGACAATTCATTGTGAATGGGCAATATGGACAAAATACAATATGACAATATTTTTGACTACATACGACAATATCGATGTTGTGACGATAATATATATATTTTCTTTTACATTTAAAATAAATAGCCGATCTACAAGCGTGCGATGTGTTGTGAGCTTGTAGATCGGCGATCTTTTCGCTTTTCTTTGACAAATTTTGACAAATTGTGAAAGTATAAAATAAGGCTTATGTGATTAAAAACCAACACTTTTGCCATATCCAGATATTACAATAGGCAAAATCCCCAATGATATCTACGCTCAGATCTCAGAACAAACTGGGAGAACATAAATAAAATAATATTGGCTTATAAACTCATAATACCAGTGGCTGGACCTGCTTAAAAGATTAGAGATCATGCAAATACAACCATTTTGGTCGGAAACATATTTCACTATTATGTAAAATAAACTCCTATTATCATGGACTGTGTAATATATGAATGTTTGGAAATAACAGGGGTCCTTTTTTTTCTTTTTCCCCCTCCAGATCACAAGATTGAAGATCGACAGAAACCCCTTCGCCAAGGGGTTCAGAGACTCAGGCAGAAACCGGTGAGTTGATCTCCATCGCAGAGATTTTCACATTATCTGGCGTATTAGGAGGAAATGTGAGACGCAGGACTGAGTTACATTAGGGTTTGTTTGCGGTTCCTGTCACAGCTATTTCAATCCTCTTTTATAGAGAGCAAAAGTTATGTATCCGTTTTTTCTCTTTACTTGGAAAGTGCGCACCATTGAATAAATCTGTTTTTGACGGAGGAAAAAAAAACAGAACGGAAAAAAAGAAAACGGTTAATCCAGCGATCGAACGGTCGCAGTACATAATTATTAAAACTTTACGACATTAATCACCGATGACTTTTCATGTGAGTGCGTGCTTAAGTTTTCGGGGGCACTAATTTACAGAGTTACACGGTTAACGGGCGAGAACGTTTGAGAAGGGAAAAATGTAACCTCCTCAGCCCCCACGAAAGCCAAATGGAGCGTCGGATTCCAGCCGCGCCAAGAGAACATAAACATCAACGGAATAGAATAATAAAAAGCGGAGTGTCCTGAAGAAAATCTAAATAAACACATTTATAAACATATATATATATATATATAAACGGCATTAAAACAACACAGCAGTAAAAAAGAGAAAAGAAAAAAGAAAAAGACAAAAGAAAACATAGTCTCCAAGCAGCCATTCCCCCTGGGGCCCTCAGCAGAAATCATTAGAGAGGAGAGAGAGACAAGGGAGAGAGAGAGAGAGAAAGAGACGAAGCGGGAGAGAGAGAGAGAAAGAGAGGGGGGAGTATGCATGTATATCGTCGTTGTCGGGTGGAAACCTCGTATCTCCATTGTTTCAAATGTGTACGTTTTTTCGTAAAGTAAAGCCCCGCTTCATCGTACAAGGCCGTTGCACAAAAGTAGTGAAAACAGCAGATCTACAAGCACACAACGCCTCGCGGGTGCGAGGCGTTGTGTGCTTGTAGATCGGCTGTTTTCACTTGTTTAAATCATTTTTAAAATGATAAATGCAAAACGAACGGTTTTGGACATACAAGTTTTCCACCCCGACAACGACGACATGTGAAAGAGTGAAAATCCAACAGGGAGGAGGAGGAGAAAGGCAGAGCTACACGGCAACCTGGATAACCGGGAGACCCTGACAGCTGACCCTATAAAAGTTAAACTCAGGAAGGCAAGAGAGGAAAAAAACAGCTCCCCCCCTTAAATATTACAGGAAGAGTTAAGCAGTTTGCTAAATAAACTCCTGCCCTGATAGGCTGCTTTCGGTAACGCACAGGGCCACTCCGGGGCAGCTTGTCTAAATTATCGCCGCGGCTACGACCCCACGGGGGGGGAGGACTTTTATCCTCACGCTAACGAGGGGTAACAGAGCGCTCGCATTACCCCAGCCGCAGTCCCCCCCACCACCCACCCCCACACCCCACCTGGGGAAGAGAGGGAGAGGTGGATGTGGAGGGGAGGAGGCGGGCGGGCGGGCGGGGGTGGGAGCCCCACCTCATAAATCCTTGCTGCGGCTTCCTGCGCCTTCGTCCTGATTCGCCTGTAAAAGCCCGTGTGAAAGCAATTACCTCGGAGCACCCGGCTGGCAGCGGCCAATGGCGGCGCAGCGTTTATGCCCCTCATTACCTGCGGTCTCCATGGAGACGGCAAGAGAGAGAGAGAGAGAGGCCCCGCGGGGCGGCTAAGATGGCCGCCAGGTGGCTGGTTGTAATGTCTGCCGCAGCAGTGAGGCATGCTGGGATAGGGAGAGGGCGGGAGAGGGGGCGTATACGTCTGCCCGCAGCGAGGCATGCTGGGATGCGAGTGGGCGTTAACTGTATCACTGACCAAAGACTTTGTGGTCATATTTGTCATTCCGAATCATAAGAGTATGACGTTCTGCTACTGTATACCGGGGTGTAATTCTGACCCTCTTTGTGTGTATGTGTGTGTATGTGTTTATGTGGCTTACAGCATGGGTCTCGAGGCTCTGGTGGAGTCGTATGCATTCTGGCGTCCATCTCTGCGAACGCTCACATTCGAGGACATCCCTGGCATGGGCAAACAAGGTATAGATTGTAAATAAATACCCTCCCTGCCTTCTTGTCTCATGATTGAACCTCGGAAGAAGCCAAATGAACTTCCCTGATCTTCCCTCTCTGTGTTCTTCTGCAGGAGTCCCTGGAGCCCACGGAGGTGTTGGGGCGTCGTCCCACCTGCTCTCCTCGTCCCCCTGCTCGTCCCATTTCCAGGTGTGTCCCCTCAGTCCGCCCGACTACACCTGCAGCCGGCCCGCGCACCCTTTCCACCGCTACAGCAACCCGCCGGAGCATTTCCCCTCTCACAGAGGTCCCTCGGGCTACGAGGGCGAAGGATTTTGCTCCCTCCCTGCCTCTCAACTAGGCTACCTACCCAACCCTTCCTCCCAGGGTTACGCCGGTCTGCGCCTCCACACGCCCCCCTATGGTCTCTACGGCTACACATTCCCTCCGTCGCCCCGTCTCGCCGCCAGCCCCGACAAAATGGCCGCCGCCGCTGCTGCCAATCACCAGAGCCCCTTCCTGGGCTCCTCCCCCAGCGGGACGCTAACGGACAGCCTGGGCATGCTCAGCGGAGGCCAGCAGGGCTTCCTGTTTGACACTCGGACTTTGGGATTGGCCAGCGGCCAGCCGGGAGGCGGGGCCTCACAGGTCACGGCCCACATGGGCTGAACTTGACCGCCTGACCTCTGGGGTTGTTGTTGCTTTTTTGTGGGAAACATATTTTCCGTCCTGGAAAAACGGTACGACTTTGTCTCAGAACCTATCACAGCGAGAGCGAATCATCCGCCGGGGAAACAGCCATCTTGCAGAATGACGGACAGAGGGAAAGAAAATGACAGAAGAAGGAAGAACGACAACTGAGCCATTGTTTCTGTGAGCACGGTGAGCTTGTCGTAGAGCTCTCATTAAGAGACCTGTTTCTTGTTCTTTTTCACCAAGTTCTTTTTTGTTCATGTTCTGTGGGACTAAAGTGTGTCAGGGCTTTGCGATGCAACTGCAGCGGTAGCCCAGGGAGGAAAACTGTGGCTTCGGAGTCCAAACATTATAACCCGGAGACCGAACTGGAATAAAAGCACGAATCTGATCACACGAACAGAGGCCAAGAAACACTGGGCAGAAACCGGGGCTGGCCCAGACTTTCAAAGCAAGCACTTCGGCCGCAACCCTGCTCTGCCCCCTTCAAGCAGTTTCTTTTGAACAATTACAGTCAAAAACAACAGTTGTCCACTGCTTCCATAATGTGAGATGAGATCTTGCCCATGTTGGACGGGAAGTCTGGACTCCGCGTACGAGCCGATTCCTTCCTTGTTAATTCACTTTAAATTGTTCTTATAATGTGCCTGGTGGCACTGTATTATGCAACTCTCCATGTGTGAGAAAACAGACCTGTGTTCAGTGTGTTGTAGCTGGAGCCCAGACGAACCCCAGCGTCCCTATTCTGCTCCAAATATTTGGCAAAGATAGCACATCTAGAAGCTCAACGAACGCGCATCGCGTTGCAAAGCTTGTAGATCAGCTATTTCCGCCGAACGGATTTGGTGCAGAGGGAAATAGTAGCGGACCTAGTACAGAGCCCTATGGGACGCCGGTCAACTACCGTTAAGTATATAGAGTTCATGTTGGGTTAATGTCTGCCACAAGTGGGACTTGACCACTCTGGATTAGCAGGCTTCAAAGACACTTAAGAGAGAGAGAGAGACGTCATGAAAGTACAACACCTTTAAAAAATACACGCGTCAGCACAGCCGTGTCAAATGCAGATGCAACAGCCTTCGCTGTAGAACACTGCTGCGATTCACAATCTAAACGGTTGGCTTATCTACACGCTATCTGTGGTCACCCATGACGCGTGGTGTCGCCGGTGGAAACGCCATCTTTCCCTGTGCGACACACAAATCTGACACATACTGTAGCTGCCTGTAAGGACTCTGTAGGGAAGGATATTGAGGCAGTGGGTGGGGGTGGTGGTGGGGGGGGGGGGGTTGGGGGTGGGTCGTGTATATAAAGGTCTGTGTGACCCCTTCGCACTTAAGAAAAAAAACCAATGCACCTGCTTCTGCTCATTAGACTGGGTGAGATATACGCGAACTGGCGATCCTGTAACTCGACGGAAACGCTTTTCTTTTTTTTGCAAACACACGCGATGTAAGTACACCTGCTGGCCCTTGGAGAATAACGTGTTTTCCTTGACCTTTTTGTTTTTTTGAGCCAAATAAAATATATCTATTCAAGTCACAATGACTATACAATTAACCAAACCGTTTCAAGAGGTTTTACTGAAGAGAAATTGGGCTTTTGGGTGTTTCATACTGTGTGTGTGTGTGTGTGTGTGTGTGTGTGTGTGTGTGTGTGTGTGTGTGTGTGTGTGTGTGTGTGTGTGTGAGAGAGAGAGAGAGAGAGCGAGAGAGAGAGCAGGAAGCATGACTTTTCCTGACATGGTTGGATTTTGGGTTGAGCTCAAGTGTACAGTGTAAAATCCAGACGGTTAATTTAATTCTGAGGGTGTGAAAATGGACCCCAAAGGATTTTAACTGTGTACGTGTCACAGTATCTATATTGGTGTTTTAAGGTTGTGTGTGTGTGTGTGTGTGTGTGAGCACGCGCGCACGCGTAATAAAGCAGTCAACAGTTGGGGCTTGACTGCCCACAAGCTTTAGATGCCTGAGAAGTGAAACATATCGCAAGAGACAGGGACAAATGTAAAGACGAGACAAATGTACACACACACACACACACACACACACACACACACACACACACACACACACACACACACACACACACACACACACACACACACACACACACACACAGTGTAATGGCCATGTAAGTTAATACCTACAAGCCTGTTGCGATTGACCAAGTCCCACAAGACAGGGTGTGTGGTGAATTCGGCAGTGCATGCATGCGTGTGTGCGTGAGTGAGTGTCTATGCATCTGTGCATGAACATGTGCCTCTGTGTATTTGTGCGTATGTATGTGTATGTGTATGTGTATGTGTATGTGTATGTGTATGTGTGTGTGCGCACGCGCGCGTGTGTGGCAACAGGTGGTTGAGTTGTCAGCGACTAAGTGACCTCAACCAGGCGAGTCTCAAAGTTCACGGAGATCCTCCAGATATGACCCCCCACGGCGCAGCTCTGCAGCCCATTTACCAGAACGCTGTTGTCATTTTACTGTGTGCTCTTTCTGAAACATTTATTATATCCAATTATTTTTAAAATAGAAACAAAGAGTCAATGCACTAATAAAGGCTTTGGTTCCAAATTTAAAGTCTGTCAAATATTTCCCCCCTCACTGTCCCCAAGTTGAAATTGAAACCATATGCACTGGCAAATACGAATAATTGAGATCAAATATAGCAGTTGAGCTAAGAAGTTTTTAGCTGGTCCTGCAATTTCAATGTGTTTCCAATACATGAACAATAATGGACCAATTCTTATCCAGGTTAAGGCAGTACTCGGTTATTGAAATGTCAATGTAAACTTATCTTATGTAAAATTATCCAATTCAAACATTCCAAAGTCCTTACCCCTTTCTTTTCTGCAAGTAGAATACCCAAAAAAATATATCTCCAAGCTGTTGTTTATGTCATGGTACCATCTTGAAAGTGACATTAGTTCTATGAACAAACTGTTCTATCAACAAAATTCTTCATAAAAGAAATCTTGCCATGAATTGACTGGCAAGATAATTCAGCACTGTATCACTACTGGATTTTTTTATTTTTTTATTTATTTTTTGTACACAGAGCCTCACTGTTTGTTTACATCAACCTCCGAGTCCGACGTGGTTTGACATAAATTGTTACAGAGATTTTGTAGTTTCTGGCGACCGACTCAGTGGACGAAGTGTGTACTATCTCTCTCCATTAATTAATGTTGCCATCTGGGTCTGTTTAGACGCTCAGGCAGCTTCAAACTGTGTGTGTGAGAGATGGCAAGACAGTGAGACAATCTCACAGCAAGGCTTGCGCCGCTTGCCTGCAACCTGGTGCAACTGTTCGATATATTTTTCACATGAACGGAGAAGGAGAGTTCAACTAGGATGCAAATTGGTATGGTATACAAGTGGTGAGTAAAGAGTGAGAGATTACAGTTAAAGTAGCTGTCTACGAGTCTGTAGATGCATGTTACTACAGGGGGGCCTCCAAATCTTTGTGTGATAGAAACATTTTTTCTCCTTTTTTATATTAACCATTTGAACCCTAGTTTGCATATTCTTTAGCCAAAAATAGCCGATCTACAAGCTCGCTCACAACACCGGCTAACAACACCTCGCGTTTTGGCAAAGAGGTTTGGTGTAGAGGGGGAAAAAAGAGCAGTACAAAGTGAAAGGTCTTTAAGTTTATTACGTATTGACGGTTCAAGTGGTTAAATATCTGAAAACACAAACTGACATGAATCCAATATACACTGATGATTGTGCTGTCAAACGATTAAACTATACAGTATATGGAATCTATAAAAAGGTTGTGGGGGGGTCCCTGCCTCATCTCTCTCTCAACTAAGGAGTCCTTGGCCAGAAAACGTTGAAATTTAGGTGGCAATATACTGGTATTGTAGTGTAAACACGGTTTGAAACTCACACAGTCCCATTCCCTCCCTGGTTGTGGTTGTGCTGTCTGGCCCCGGCGGCCAGCCATGCAGCGCTGTCATCCTGAAGGTGAGGACCTTTGACGAGAGGACAGCATGTGTGACTGGATGGGGGGAGGGGGGAGGGGGAGTGGTTATTTTAGAACACAGGAATGATTGGCTCGCTGTCTCTGAGTGACAGGTGACAGGACCCCCTGCTTGGTACACCCATACTATACGCACGCATGCACTCACAACAAAACACACACTCACATATGTACGCGAATGTATGCAGGTGCAATCAATGTTGCGACCTCCCCGCACTTGATAAGCTGCAAATGTGAAATTATCAGTGCTTATGAAATCATAATGAAACAGTATCCCAATTAAACACGCACGCACGCACGCATGCACACTCCTGCATGGTGTCAGTGGTTCATGGCTTTCCCAGCTGAAGTGGGCACATTAACACTTGCGTGTGACCAGGTGCCGAGGTGACAGATTTGTCACGCTATCCGCCTGGGAGGGACAAGAGGAGGGCAGGACAAGGAGAGGAGGAAGAGAAGACGGAGGCAAAAAGATAAGGGAAAAGACTGTGTGTGTGTGTGTTTGTGTGTGTGTGTGTGTGTGTGTGTGTGTGTGTGTGTGCGTGTGTGCGTGCATCATTAGGGAGGGATTCTATTTGTAACAGTGTTACAATGTGTCATCGCACCTTATTATCTTTTCATAGCAATATTGGTTACAAAACGCTAGACATGTCTTGTATGTATCTAATGTCTATTATTATCCTTAGTAGGTTGCTTAGGCTTACTGTTAACATTAGTCATACATAAATACACACTTAGAAGTGCTGCCAAAGCATCATCTTCTGACACTGTATACTGTACGCCCAATGAAATTAAAGACTAATGAGTGAGATCATTAGTCTGTGTGCACGCGCGCACGCACACACGCCACACACACACACACACCATAGCTTTCAGCATGCAAGGACCACATAAGTCACTGTTTCTGCAAAGTTGTCTAAGTGCACACACATGGGAAATGGGTTCATTTATAATCCTGGTTGATGATTTCAACCCACTCACTTTACATTGTCACTACACTTAAGTAACACTGCTTTAACCTTTCCAGCCATACTCAGTTTACACAACATTTCTTTTTTAATTTTGCCACTTAATTATACACGTCACCAAAACACCAACGCCATCTTTTAGTAGAGGAGCCTATCAATTTTTGTAATTTTGGAATGATAATTGTTGGAGACATGTATATCTTCATTCTTGGGGTTCTCACAATGCCAAAAAAACATGTCTTCAATTTTTCTTTTTGGGTTTAGCATGTGTAATTAGCATAATTAGCCAATTAATTGCCAAAAACAGTAAATAGCAATAACTTTGCTTCTGGGTAACGTATAAAGGTGATCTAAGAGTCTAAGTCCATGTGTGTGAGGTCCAGAAACTCATCTGTTACCATTGTGAAGTCATACAACCTTTCCTAATTAGCATAATTAGCATACATTATGCAAAAACAACGTGAAAATAAGCAAATTGCTGCATTTCTTTGTTTTAGTCAACTTTGAAAGCTTCTCACAGACTCTAAGATGTATGTTTACAAGTCCAGGAATTATTATTATCTAATCATGAATCATGCAACCTTTTGTCTGTGTAATAATTATGTAATAATCACACCGAAACCAGAAATAGCTATATTTCTTTATATATCCCTCATATAAAATAAAGAACAATATGGGAAATGGTCACAGAATTATCAGATTGTTTATACTAATATGTACAGAAAGTTCTGTAAACACATTTAAATAGAAGGGTCTCCATCTTCGTCGTCGTCATCGTCAATCCGCAACAGTTGTGCCTTGCTTACATTACAACACACCTCTTCATCTTCCCCACGCATGCACATCTCGGAGCAGTTCAAATTTTGAGATCGACAAGAACAATGTGACATGCACTGGGATTTCTTGCAGCCACATTTGATCAGTTGAGTAATGGTGGCTGGAGCTGGGGGATCCCGTGTTGTGACTGGCACCAGATGATCTCCCTCAGCCTCCCATCCATATTCAGTTGCTGGTGGCATCTGTGGGTTAGGTACGTGGTCCTGATACCATACCATTGCCTGGTAATGGGCACGAGCAATGGCTTGATGTAATGCTCTTTGTGTAGGTGGCAGCTTCTCTGCTTATAATTGTTTCTTTGTGAATAACCTCCACCTGAGTTCACCAACATCCACAAGATTTGTACCGGGCTCGTACAGCTGGCAAACAAATGCTTCAATCTTTTTTTCTGTGTCAGAACTGAGCTTTTTTGAAGTACTTAGAGTAGCAAATGCAGATACCACCTCCACAGGACACCGGTTTAGGGCTTGCCAACAGGTTAACTTTCCCTTTCCAGCAAAATGGCCTGTCTGGTCAGCTCCAGTGAAGGCATGGAACCCTGGTAAGACTGAAGTCCTTGTTTCACCCAATGCCTGCACTACTGGCTCCAGTGAGATGATACGTTTTTTGTTTCCCACACCGGTGATGAAATAGGTGTCCTTGCACAGCTGATTGTACCGTCGGATTGCAAGAACAAAGACATCAGTGTCCGGGGACTCAATGTAGAGCTGTGTTGCCCCTCTTCGGACAGCATCCAGGCTGTGCAGGATTATCCTTGTGTCAGCCTCTTCCTGTGAGCTGTGGAGATGTTTTACATCGATATAGTTTGAGTGGACATCTTGCCTTGACGTGATTATGAAAACGTTGGGTTTCCCCTGGAAGTGTTGGAGGGCTTTCTTAGCAGACATCTTTGGTGTGGATACCTGACAAGAACTGTTTTTCAGACACCTTCCCTATCGGTGTGTTGTCTTCCACATGATAAGTGGTAGGGGGCTTGCCACCCTGGCGTCGCATACGCGTGGCCTCCTTCAGTGAAGATGCAATATCATAGCGGTCAAATACTACATGGGTCTCACTATGTTCTTTGGTCTTCCTGTCCAGTATGGCTATGAAGTGGTTAGCCCACTGGGAACATATCTTGATCCATGATGGCTTTCCCATTGCCTCTACCAATGCCATTCCATCTATGACACTTACACTCTTAGATGGCAGGGGACAACGGTCAGTGGCAGCACTCTGTGGTTGCTGATCAACACCAACGTCACCAGTCCTCTTCTCATTCTGCAGCTCCTTGAGAATGGTCATGAGCTTGCTCTTGTCTGTGTAGGGCCGAAGCTCACCAGTCACTGTGGAGAGAGCATGTGGTTTGGCAGTGAACTCGTGCTGGCCAATGGCTTCTTTGAGGTTGATCTCTGACCGTGATTGAGCAACAATCAGCATTCGAGCAAACAATGACCTGTCATCCTTCAATTCCACCACCTGGTCAGCGAGCTTGTGTTTCACAACTTTTCCTGCACTCTTCCACATCTTCAGTTGAACCTTTTTCATTCTGGCCCAGAGACACTGACTTCATCTATACTATAATTTTGCGAATGTCTGTCTGTCTGTCTGTCTGTCTGTCTGTCTGTCTGTCTGTCTGTCTGTCTGTCTGTCTGTCTGTCTGTCTGTCTGTCTGTCTGTCTGTCTGTCTGTCCGTCCGTCCCAGCGTTTCTCCTCGGTGGCTGGAGCAATTGATCTGAAATCGCATCACCATCAGCATATGAACACACCTGACATAACTGTGAAGGCCGTTTGTCACTTTCACAAATCGTATGCTGTATATTAGCATTTTTATGGTGCATCTATATCTATTCTGCATCTAGCATGAGGCATATCTATTCTGCATCTAGCATGAGGCAACATGTTTAACCAGCTCTGTGTGTGTGTGTGTGTGTGTGTGTGTGTGTGTGTGTGTGTGTGTGTGTGTGTGTGTGTGTGTGTGTGTGTGGGGGGGGTGTTGGCTGGCCTTCTGTAGCCTTTAAACGAAACGGGTATTTCTTACATTGATGCTCCTACATATTATCATGCAAGCACCAGAAAGTTACTTTCCATCCCTCATATACTGTGTGTGTGTGTAAAGTGCACACCCCATAACCCACACACTGCACATCATTTCGGTGCTCATATCTTTGAACGGGTAAGGACTAGTTTTTGTTAATGCGCGCTTTCACAAAAGCAACATAGTTCTGCTGGCCAATTTCGTCTTGGCTGCATACATCTTTCTCCACGTGGGGTGGCATCACAACTTTTGTGATGATATTGGGTAGGTCTTTGCCATCATATGTTAGAGGATTCAAAGATGACTTGATCACATGCTTCAATCGAAGTACATTCTTTTCCTGCCTTGTCCAGACAGCAATGGACAAGTAATGGTTTTCCTTTTGTTTCCTTTTGTTTGTGTGCCAGCCATCTGGCATGCTTCTTCAGCAAGTCTACTCAGCTCTGGTGCGACCAGAGAAGAACCTTTCCCTAGCACTAGCATTCTGAGTAATGCCCACAAAGCCTCCAGTGACCTTCATGATGCGATTTTGATGTGTCCAAGCAGCATCATTCAGGTGTTTTCAATAACTATGATTAGCTTTATCAGCTGTGATCCCACACAGCTGAAGCACAGTTGCTTGACTAATTATGACAAGAATTAATCTATGGATATCCTAACAGAAAAAGAAACAGGTAATTTCCTACTTTCAGACTAATTAATAAATCATGTATGCAGATTATACTAATGACAAAAGGTTGCATTTACTTACATCAGGATAGGAATTTCTGGACTTGTAAACATACTCAATTAGTCAATAAGAGTCTCAGATTATCTCTCCAAAGTCAGCTAAATGTGAAAAATGAAACGATTTCCTGATTTTCAACTCGTTTTTGCATAATTTAAGCTGATTATGCTAATTATGAAAGGTTGTATGACTTCACAATGGTAACATATGGATTTCTGGACCTCACAAACATGGACTTAGACTCTTAGATCACCTTTATAAGTTACCTAGAAGCAAAGTTATTGCCATTTCCCGTTTTTGGCAATTAATTGGCTAATTATGCTAATTACACATGCTAAACCCAAAAAGAAAAATTGAAGACATGTTTTTTTGGCATTGTGAGAACCCCAAGAATGAAGATATACATGTCTCCAACAATTATCATTCCAAAATTACAACCAGCAGAATCACTTGATTGGCTCCCCCACTATTTAAAGCCTCCACCAGGAACAGGATGACAAATGGGACTATATATATATATATATATATATATATATATACACACACACACACACACACACACACACACACACACACACACACACACACACACACACACACACACACACACACACACACAGTATATGGTAAACAATTAAATGGAAAGAAGGGTAAAACTAAATAAACATGACAAAAGACTATATTACATCAACATACAGTATTCACATCAGTGCAATAACATAATCCTTATAATCACTGGAAAATTTGCCAATCTAAATTGCCTCTGAAATGTTTCCCCGCATATGATGGCCGCTGGCAGCCTCAAGAAAGGGAGCCTTGGCCAGGGTGAAATAATCCTATTTACCATATCTTTCCTCTGCACAGTTTTCCCTTTCAGCGCCTCAGGACATTTGGCTATGCTAAACGTATTCAACGCAGTTAGCATTTCCATACAGGCCGGTTATGTGGTTTTAGTGTCCTGTGTGATTGAAGCTAGCATTAGCATGTGGCCTGGCAACGCGCGGCGCGCTGAGAGGGGGACTTGCGGCCTGTCGCACGTGACCGAGCATACAGACCGGGGGAAGTCCACAGGTGAGGTCATGGACGGCGAGCGGGGACAGGAAAGTTCCCTGGAGCTTAGAATAAGACTTGGCAGAGAAACAGTCGACCGTCTTGGACAAAGAGAGGCCTATTCGTGTTCGATGACCAGAATGTTAGAATTACAAATAGGCGTGTGGACAAACTGATCTTTCGTTGAAGGGACGGTCAGACTTTTAAGGTTTCTGTTGGAAGCTGCTCACTGCTCGTTCTCCGGCCAGCGAGGCAGAGCGAGGCGTGCCCGGAGATTTAAAACCGCTGAAGCACGCGAGTGTGTGCGCACCGTGCGTTGCCTCCCTCCCTCTGCAACGTTCCAGCTGTTTATCTGAAAGAGGAGAGATAAACAAGGGACTCACTGCTCACTCTGCAAAAAAAAAAAGGAGTTCTGATGATCAGGAATTTTGAGATGATCTCACAATTGGCGTTCATTTGAAGCATAATGCCAGCTCTGATATCATTCCCAAGTGCATCAATGTTTTGCCTTGGAGGGACTAAGGACTTAACATGGACTCAAATAAAACTCACAACGAGTAGTAAAAACAAGACGGGGTCTAACAACGGTGTGGCTCCCATGTGGATCTCAAGTGGCGAAAGTCTGCAGCTTCTGTAGTTCCTGTCATGCGAGCCCTTTGTTTTCTTTATGCATCCATTTCCCTGCGTTTAGCATTATTTCATTTGTAGCAAGACTTTGTCTCGGAGGCAAAAGTATAATAAGGCCACATGATGTATTTGTTCTGGCAATTCAATGGCAGCATATTGCTGATGATGGCGTTACGTTAGTCATCCCCAAAATTGGACAGGCTTTCAGCCGGATACAAGGCCCACTGACTTCCATTATCCCATTCATTGTCAGTGGGGGCAGCAGGCTTGTTTTAGGGCTTTTCCACGGTGTAGATAATGTCCTGAGAATGGTTAATATTAATAACGGTTCCAATTGCATTTCCAGTACTGTGTTGAGGGCAGAACAGTTAAACAATTTAAACCCTATATAGTAGGGTTGTAACCATATACTAACGGAATCAAAAAATCTATTTGAATTTGCAATGATCTACTATATCGATATGCAAAAGCATATATCGTACCGTTTTGGCTTTGTGTCGTATCTGTATCGCTTTAATGGAGATAATCGGTATCGAATCGTTTTGCAGTGCAAATAATTGATTGTATGGAAACTTAAGTATTTGTGCCTTGTATTTAGCAATGTTAAGAGGGAAAATGAAAGAGGGGTTCAATTACTTTTCCATTCCATATAGCTACTCTTGGTCTATCGATAAATGTGTGTAATCTCTGTGTTCATGTCAAGGTGCGGGTTTGTCCATGTGTTGAAATATAATGTCCATGTATTTTCTAGAGAATCACAGTGTTTACTTATTTAAATCCATAATAATAGATGTTTCCCTTAAAAACATGCACTATTGACATGTTTCACAGAGATTTAATTTATTTGCTAAATAGTTACTATATCGATTTTAAATCATTGAATCGAATCGTATCGTATCGCCATGAATGACCCAATATCGTCCATGTATCGTATCGTCTACCATGTATCGTGATACATATCGTATTGTTGTTAAAATGTATCGTTACACCCCTACTATATAGTTGTTGACCTGGAACCCTGAGAAGTCTATACTTGGTGGTCCCCTCCTTTTTCCCCTCTACACCAAATCTCTTTGCCACAAATAGCCAATCGTCAAGCTCAGAATGCGTTCTGTTACAACTTGTAGATCTGCTATTTTTGCAGAATGTTAACTACATGCTCAGAATAGGGACACTAGGGTTCAAGGAGTTAAACCGTGCCCATAAAGGAATTTTCGGCATGCTTTCCTAACAATGCCCAATGTAGCTAAAGTGTGCCAGTGACAGGGTTTTATGATCATCACTGGAATAGGCCCTGCTGGAAAAACACTAATGATTTCAGATTCAACCCGCTACTAAAGCATGTCTGAGTATTCACTAGTATTGATAGAAAGAAAATACATTTCCTAATACACTGCTATTCACAGATGTGTATAAGACTGTGATGTCAGGGGAACCAAACGAACAGAATCCATTTTATGCCCATATATGGAGATCCCTGATGTCATCATAATAAGCCCATATCTAACAGGACATCATATGGGAATGCCCATATATGGAGGCCACATACCACACTAACATAATCCATACATATATGACCAAGACAGATGGCCAAGACAGCCCATATCTGTGTGGCTGGTTCTACAGACAGGGATCTCCATATATGGGCATAAAAGGGATCGTATGTATGATGTCAGATGTCATAGACGTCACAGGACTTTCACATCACGAATAACTGAGTAAGCATGTTTGGGGTCTCACAGCATTATACAATATATGCTGTACATGGATCTCCATATATGGGTACCAGGGGTCTCCATATACAGTATGGGTAACTGGTCGGATATACATCAATGTCCAGATGGCCAAGACATGGCGCGACCTTGTCCCTTAGGGGTCTTACTGGTAGGATATACTTAGCCTGGCATAGCCACACTATATACTAATGCAGCTAACTAACTGCTGTTGTTTTAACATGGGTGGATTGTTTAGCTGTGCTAGGCTAGGTTATACTGTACTAGCTCAAGTTCTTGCCAGACAAACAATTGTGTTTGAAATACAGACGTGGATCGGCACTCAACAAAGTACCTCTATTATAATTTGAAACTAGTGATTTGGTCATGGCACAAGTCAATTTTAATAACGGCTATGTCATGGATAATGTCACACAAACACACACACACACACACACACACACACACACAGGTCTCTTCGCAGAGGTAACTTTTGTCATTCCAAAAACCCAAGTTTAAGGAAAATGGTCTGTAATGATTTGCCGTCATTCAGATACAGTTCGTGTACAACTGAACTGACTGTCAACCTGTGTAGCTGTAATGCCATAACGAGTAAAACGCTGTCATCTCACGACTCAAATTAAAGTGACATCACCGTTAGCTGAAGGGACTTCAGACTTCATATACTGGTGATTCCAGGTCTACCGCTAATGGAAACACAAACAATAACCGCTCACACTACCCTACCCGGTCATGGAACCGAGCGGTGTGGTGTTGACTCATTTGGCCATGGAAAAGAGCCTACTTGACCAGGACTCGCTCGTAACCAGGACAAAGCTAGGCTTTTCAATCCCTTGCATGCTGTCCCACAAAGTGCACCTGTGTCCAAAGGAGGGTGAGGGTGGGTGACGAGGGGAGGGGAAGGGAGGGGGGTGAGACCAGTGCAACTGCACTGGTCGGGGGGGTCGGGGGGAGGTTGTGCTGAGGGTGTTCCAGCCAGGCTCAGCACAGCTCAGCTTTGGCCTGCGTGACCTGTTAATGGCCTAGTGGGTATTTGATGACAGTTGCAAGAATCCCGAGGATCACGGTGTCCTTTGCAGCCGTTTAATCTTTGTCATCGAACCCCCCTCCCCCCCGCTAAGCTGATTTATGGCACGCTCTGCGGGGCATGTTTCTCAGAGCTTGTATTAGACACCCCCGTGAACTCTGATCTATGGGAGCGGGAGGGGAGGTGGGGAGGGCGGAGGGGGGGGGGTGTTGAGAAACGATTATGACACAATATTTTCCTATAATCTTTCCATGTCAACATAGAGGGGGTGCCGGGTACCTGCTGCACACCACTGCGGAGACTTGGGTTGGATTCCTCCATGTTGCCTCCAGTCTCCGGCTGGGTGCTACGACGAACACGGCGGGACCGCTGTTCGCGGTGAGAAGCCGAGCAAAGGGAGGGCGATCGCTGTCGCCGACGGGGCGGCTGTTCAGCGGAGAGCTGTGAACTGGGAGGTATAAGTGTGTTCCTCCGCTCGTGTTGCACAATGACAGTGAAACTCCTTGTTGTCAGGAGAAAAAGAGGAGACGATGGTTGTCTACATCCAACAAGACCAACAGTCTTGATCTGGCGGTGGCAGAGGCTATACTCATGGAGCATAATTCACCGTTTGTCAGCCTTCTGATTGGTCCCTGAGACTCCCTGACTGGCCAACCAGAAAAAAACATTCACTTTTTGCTATCGGGGGTGGAGTTTGTGCAGTGGAGAATGTTGTTTCAGGCTTTCAGCAACTGTCCGCAGTGCGGAGCACGACCTTCGTCCAGTACGGCCGCGGCAGTAGGGGGCGATCTCGCTCATCATAATGAATAAGCTTCAACAAACTAGTTCACATGGACCTTATCAATGGTCTAACTAGTTACGATTGGGTACATATATTTTAAATGGGCAGAATTACGAAAAGCCAGCCTATTATGTGAGGAGAACAGATTATAGTTCTCCTCTTCCTACCCAAGATGCAATGCGCTTTCTTTTTCTATTTCTATTCTCTCTCTGATCCAGAGGATTAAACTAATTAAAACATATATTTTCGGGGGAAAATTACTGTTTTGCTATGTAATTACTGTACCTTTTTCTTCCCTTTTTATTAATATCACGTAGATGTGGTTTTTTTGGTACTTTATATAGCTGTAATGAGGCTATGACGGAAAAAAAAATCCCATCCACTTCCACTATAAAATAATCTGCAATAGTGATTCTGTCCCACTGGGATTAAACAAATTAAAACATATATTTTCGGGGAAACCCCCTGTTTTGCAATGTAACTACTGTACCTTTGTCTTCCCTTTTTATTAATATCACCTAGATGTTTTTCCTTTGATACTTTAAATTGCAATAATGAGGCTATGAAAAAAAAAATCCCATTCACTGCCACTATAAAAACAATCTGCCCAGGGTTAATGTCCCAGCATAGTAACAGGGCAGAATGGGGCGGGATTTGCAAAAGCCTGAATTGGAAATGATTAACATTCATGTACACATACAGAATGCATTCAAATGCACATCCATGTACAGTACATACAAGTACACTCTAGATCACTGGTTCCCAAACACTGGGTCGAAACCCATTTGTGTGTCTCGGATGCATTTTTATGAGGGTCCCTTTATTTTTTGTTTCCTAGATTTTGTTTTTAATTATTATTTCAAAACACAAAAAAAGCAACATTTTCGATCTACAAGCTCACAACTGCTATTTTCACTAGTTTGGGTCCCGGGCAAACGTCAAATCTATTGGGGGGTCTTGAGCTAAAAGGTTTGGGAACCACTGCTCTAGATCATGGGTCTTCAACAGAGGGTCCAGGACCGCATGGGGGCCCTCCAAGGGGGTTACTACAAGGGGTCGCCAAATCGTTATGTCAAAAAATTGTAATAAAATGGTTCCCATCACATGAATCACTTGAACCATAGCATCCCTATACTGGGGGAACATTTGCTGAAAATAGACAATCCACAAGCTTTACTCGCTCTCAGCTAAGGGGTCCTTGGCCTGAAAAATGTTGAAGAGATAGTTTAGTTGTATAACAGAACAGTACAGTAGTACTAGTATAGTAGTAGTAGTATGCTTTGCTGTTCATGGAGTCACCAGGAATGTCTGACCGACTAGATGTCGAGCCAAAATGAAAGGTGAGGCTCTGCACAATTTCTGTGAGTGCCTATCACTTCCTCCACCATGTCATATAATGGTGCCAACCCCTCGTAAGTTCAAAGGGACAACATTTTACCACATTTAACCACCACGCCACCGGCGTCCCAAAGGGTTCTATACTACGCCCCCTCCTGTTTTCATCTTACCACTAAATATCTTTGACAAACGTATCCGATCTATAAGCTCACGACGTGCTGCGCTGTGACGTGTAGTGAGGCTAAGCTGCGGTGATGTGGTAGTTAGGTCATACTGTACATGTATTCACAGTTGCCTCAGTAGTGTTTTAAATAAATTAAATGGCCGCCTACTTTGAGTGGGTCTTTTTTCAAGAATGTAGTATTAAGTGTTAATGTAAAAATAATAATAATAATAAAAAGACGTTTCTGTTTTGTTAAGTAAACTCTGTTTTAATAAAAGGGCATCAATGTCTATTCTCTCTCAATCGGCTCCACACTCAATTGGCTCCACACCATTCAAATACCTATAAGCAGATGCGACAAACATCGCTTCAAGTGAAAATGTCGCGTCTGGTGTAAATACAAGAGATTGAAGTGTATCCCAATATTCGAGCAGTGCAATTATTTAGTTAAATGAATGTGTATTTTGTACATGCGAAACATAGGAAAGATACACTGACTACAGATCAGCAGTATGATGATTACCAGAGTGTGTGTGTGTGTGTGTGTGTGTGTGTGTGTGTGTGTGTGTGTGTGTGTGTGTGTGTGTGTGTGTGTGTGTGTGTGTGCATGCGTGCAGCCCTTTGCCCTGACTAGACTTAGCATGGTCATTTATAGCGGAGCAGCCCATCAATCTTAATAGAGGGGAGAAGTGCAAAGAGCCGATGAAAACGCCAGACATGATCACTATTCACCAGACAGGACGGGACAGGAGGGGGGAGGCAGAGGAGAGGAGGAGAGAGACATGGAGAGGGTTAGAGAGAGAAAGAAGAGAGGAGCTAGAAGAAGAGGTTGGCAGTAAACGGGTAGAAAATGGGAGGTGAAGAAAGAAGGGAAAGAGAGTGAGAAACTGGTGTTTATCCCTCTCTTTAGGTGATAATGACCTGATCGTGACCTTTTTCCCCACCCATCTCCTCCTCCACAGTTTGACGGACAGCTCCAAGTATTCAGTTGTCAAGCCACAGACACTATCCCAACAGTGGCAGTAGTAGTAGGCTACTAGCAGTAGTACTACTAGTAGTAGTAGTAGTAGTAGTAGTAGAAGTAATAGCAAGCAGTAGTGCTATAATAGTAATATACGTTTAGTATTTTTGGTATAATCAGTAATGTATCTTAGGTGCCTGGCATTAGCGGGGTCACATGATCTCCATTGGATCACAGTGTTCCTAGCGAGTGTGTGTGTGTGTGTGTGTGTGTGTGTGTGTGTGTGTGTGTGTGTGTGTGTGTGTGTGTGTGTGTGTGTGTGTGTGTGTGTGTGTGTGTGTGTGTGTGTGTGTGCGCGTGTGCGTGTGCGGTGAAGGCAGGGAGGGGGACTGTGTGGGGGACATTTAGCAACGTGCTTCACTGCTTGCAAGGGATTGCGCTGACATAGGACACTGTGTCTTCATACTGTTACAGAGCTATCACACACACACGGCATCAGAGATGGTTAAAATGATTTAAATGTATTCAAAATATCTCTTTCAGTGCTGCTGATGGCCGTGTCTTCACAAACGACACACTCGTTCTGTGTAGGTCAAATATTTGGACTGCATGCGCGTGTGTTCCAGTGGTGTAGTCAGTAAGTACACCTGCTCATGTACCTTTTTGAGCTACTTTTACTTTACTTGAGTAATCCTATTTATACAATATTCGATATAATCTCATCTCACAATCGTAAATATTGCACTTTTTACTCCTATACCCGATAGCTTTAGATACAAGTTACTTCCAAATCTTGATTATTATCACAAAACATACGTTGACCAACTAAAACCCCTTTTTACATTGGCTATTCAAATATACAGAAGCTGATCTATAAGCTCACAATGCTTTCCAATGCAACATATTGTGAGCTTATAGGTCGGCAACTTTCAGAAAGATTTAGAACATTTTGATAACTTTTTCTTTTGTAATACATTTTGAATAAATACCTTTTACTTGTAACAGACTATTGTTATATTGCAGAATTGCTACTTTTACTTAAAGCTACACTAGTATATACTCGACACAATCTAAATCTCTCAATAGAAGAGCAGGAAGACCATCCCAATTCTACAAAATTACATTTGATTCATTAATAAAAAGTCACAAAGTGACGATTTAAGTCAAAAGGAACTCTGAGCACTTCTTCCACCTGTGTTCCAAATAGGGTGTGTTTGGCTGGTGTTTGGCGGGTCGGCCTGCGAGCGGCCGGGGGGCCCAGAGGGCAGCGTGCACGCAGGGGGCACGTGCGCGCACGCTGCCTGTGCGCACGGAGAAGAGGTGAACCTGGGTAGACCTGCAGCAGCTGTGAGAGCATGTCAGATCTGTCATTCCTCACACTTCAACAGCCAACGAGAGGGAGATTTATCACCGCACCACTGAGACACACACACACACACACACACACACACACACACACACACACACACACACACACACACACACACACACACACACACACACACACACACACACAGATCCAAGGAAAAGGACACAGCTAGTGCGAACTAGACTGCATGCTATAGGGACGCAATTAACCACTGACAACCTGCTGTCTCTATTTTGGAGCATGTCATTATAAAATGTATGAAGATTATCACATTCAACGTTTTGGTGTTTTCTTTTTTCATAACTTAACACACTTTTTGATCATACAATGGTATCACACAAAATAATCAAAAGTAGCAGATCCACAAGTCGTTCTGCTACTTTAGCCATTTTCAATTTGAATCCTGAAAAGTAACAGTTTGGGATATTTACAATTTACATTTTAGGCATTAAAGCAGCAGACACTCTAAATCCAGAGTGACTTACAATAAGCAAGGACAGCGCAAGCTAACCCTAACCCTAACCCTAACCCTAATAGTAATCTAGGATCTTAGGCAAACTAAGAACCTATCATGACTCTAACAGTATAATAAATAACCAAATAAAAATCAATAATCTGTACTTTGAAAATATGGTCAAAATGACCTGGCAACAGTCTACATGTGAGACGATACAGTAGATCTTGTATCATGCTCATTGCACGTCTTGCATTGTTTAAATGTGCACAACTTGTCCCCTGAACCAGTGGTTCTAAACCTTTTCAGGCTGCAACCCCCAAAATAATCATTTCAGCTGGGGACCCCACAACCATTACATTTTGTAAAACACAGTTCTATTGTGAAAATAGCAGATCTACAAGCTCACAATGCCTCGCGTTGCGAACCGTTGTGAGCATGTAGATCAGCTATTTTCACAATTTCTGCCTCCAATGTTTGATAATTTGGCCAATGTTTAATTTTAGAGGTATTGAAAAGTCCTTGAATTGTCACTTCAGAAATGTGCATATACCCTCTATACACTTAAACTTTTTGTTGGTTTGTTTACTGTTGAGTGACAAAACAATGTTTCATTGTTTTGTCACTCCCCTGGGGGTCCCGACCCACAGGTTGAGAACCACTGCTCTAAACATAAAGAAAAAAGAATAAGCGGCTCTACAAAGCTGCCGATGAGCTGGTAGATCGGCTATATGTGTTCACTGTTCGTAGAACAACCAAAGTGAACTATAGGGTTTAAGTGGTTAAGGTTGTTCAAAACGTCTAGGTGTGATTTGTGTTACGGGCACAACATAGTTCGTCTCTATTTCTGGCTGAGCGTGTGTGTGTGGGGGGGTGGGGGGGTAGTAGGGGTTGGCAGGAAGCTGCTGCCTCGTTAAACACAATAATATCTAGCCCGACCCCCCCCCCCCCTCCCACCCAACACCAGCCCGATTCTCCCTGTCCCACCAAGGACACATCAACACACACCACTAAATCAATATACACACACAATGTGCATGCGCATATGTGTACACACACATACGCGCACACTCATGCACACATACGCACACACACGCTTGTGCATTCACCTACAGTATGTGCTCTTAAAAGTTCTGCAATTTCGCGCGGTCACTTGCATGCGCACACGAATGTATCCGTGCGCGAACACACACGTACACAAAAACAAAACACACATAAGTGTCTATGTACTCTCTCGCACACACATATGCGCGCACACACACACACCGACACACGCACACGTATATACATAAACACGACATCTAGATCCAAGGTCAGGCCCGTTACGGAACGATCAAACGATTACAGTGAAGGACAGCTGAACCAATAGCAGCTTTAAGGATCATAGCCAATAAGGCATTGCAGCGAGCATAAAGACATCTCACATAGCTATATGGCTGCAGCCACGGCTCACTGACTGATGCACGGTGGAGTTACACAAGACGTGGAGAGACAGGTAATGTGAACACCAAGAATACTAATTTAATAAACCACTAAAAGACAGAAGGAATACCGTGGGGGGCGACAGACACTCTCTCTACCGCCTCTCTCTCTCTCTCTGCGGTGGGTTGGTGGTGAGGAAAGCTTCGTTTATTTGGAGTTTTAATACAAGCTGACCCCTGTCCCCCGGTGTGCGTGCGTGCGTGTGTGTGTGTGTGTGTGTGCGCGTGCGTGCGTGCAGGCGTGCATACTTGTATAGCTATACTTGTGAGGGGCCAAATATCCCCACAAGGATATTAGAACTCGAGAAATACACATTGCTAGGACCATTTTCCCGGTTCTCAAGAGAAACGGCTATATGGTTCAAATCATTTCAAGAGAAAGGCTTACAATTCTGAGAAGAATCAGACATTTAGAGGTTATGTTTAGGGGTTTATAGTCACACGCAGGAGTGCCATGCACCAGAAAATAGACTACCTCCAAGCTCACAAGGCACTCAGGTGCGCCGCGTTGTGAGCATGTAGATCTGCTTTTCTCCATTTTCAATGTTGTCCTAAAATTGTAATGTCCTCAAGAGTATAGTAATATAAACGTGCGTGTGTGTGTGTGTGTGTGTGCAGGTTCAGAGAGCACTCTCCCATGACAGCTACGTCAACGACCCAGAGCCGGTGCCGACAGAAAGCTGCACCACACAGGGAGAACACACACACGTACGTACGCACGCACACACCACACACACACACACACACACACACACACACACACAAGCACACCATCTCTGTCAGATGGAAACCTCATAGGTCCAACACTGTTACTTTTCAGGATTCAAACTCAGAAGCATCAAAAGTCACAAGGGGGGGGGGGGGGGGGGGCTGAGTTACTAACTAGGGCCCAAGGTGGAGGGGCCTTTATTATTTTATACTTTAGCTATTGAAAAATAGCAGCCGCAAGCTTGTAGATCTGCTATTTTTGAAAAGTCGTGAAAATGTGTACAAATCTTTGAATATATGTATTTTTGAAGCGAACATTTGTACTCAAATCTTGATTCTGGGGGGTCCCTGGAACGAAATATTTTGAGATGGGGTTCCGTGGCCAAATACATATCATTTTGGGGGTCCTACACATGAAAATGTTTGAGCACCACTGACATAGAAACATAGGTTTTTCAAAAAACCTTAGAAGGATTTGAAATATTCAAAGACTTGCACACATTTTCAAAATAGTAGATCTACAAGCTCGCAGCGTGGCACTTGGTGCCGCGCTGTGAGCTTGTATATCTGCTCTTTTTCAATAGTTAAAGCACAAAATAACGCGTAATAATGCGTCCCCAGTCTAAATGTGTTAAACACCCTCCTCCCCCTATGAAGAACATTCATGGGGGCCCCTGCACGTGGAGATAAGAGGTTTCTGGCCGACAGCGACGATACGTGTCTTAGTCTTGAGGAAATCTTCAGCATGTGTTAGATAGGCTCCCCGGGGTCCTTGGCCAGCTCTGATTGGCCAGCGGGCCTGGCTGTGTTTGTTTCTGCAGCGACTGGGCTGTCACCGCCTCCCCGCCCACCCAGGTAGAGCTGTCAATCAAACTGGCTCGCAGCCAACCGCGCACGGCCCTCGCCTCGACCAATCACAGCACAGAGTCTAGGTAGCTATACAGGCGTAATGCCTTGTTGGTCGTTGCAGACGATCAGGCATCATTTCCATTGTTATGAGGCCATTAACACAGGATATATTTGCTGTCAGGTGGAAACCTTGCATGTCCAAAATAGTTACTTTTCAAGAAATGGGGGGAAAAAATGGTTCCAATGGAACCGATGTAGTTATTTACACAAACTCTTGATGATACTTTTCACTGGTTTGATATTTACAAAACCCACAAACTTTCACGCTTTCGAAATAAAAAGTAAAAAAAGAAGAAAAAAAGGGGGGGGGGGGAATAGCAGATCTCCAAGGTCACACCGTGTCACTAAGCGATGCTCAGTGAGCTTGTAGATTGTATTTTCACTGCTCTATGCAAGTCACTATAGTCCAAAAAAGTAGGGCATTTATCGAAGAAAAAATCGTAACAAATTGAAATATGGTGATTTTCGAGAAACCAAAATAGAAACACCGGCAGGAATAGTAAAATAGCCTAAATAACTGAATAAAATAGATCATTCAAACAAGAATAACGAAGAAGCTCAAGTAATAGATTCATCAGTCTACTTTCCATACTCTTGAACACATTCACGTAAATGACCAGTTCTTTTCCTCTGCAGCCTCTTCTCTCATCTCAGTGATCTATTGGTGATCTAGTCTATTGGTTCTCAAAGTGGGGTCCAGGGACCCCCAGGGGTCCTTAAATGGAGTTCCAGCGGGTAGATAGTTAGGAACCAAATGGACACTTATGGGATGTAACTCAGAGAGTGTACAAATGGAACCAAAGGGTTCCAATAGGTAATAGGTTCCATTTTGTACACTCTCTGAGCTAAATCAACATTGATTTTACTATATATTTTGATAGAAATGCCACTAAATGCGGGTCCGCAGCCTAATGCGTGTCAAACTGGGGGGGTTCTTACGGGGATCTTTTCAAATGGGGGTCAAAAGGGGGCTGATAAGTGTCAATTTGGGGTTCCTTGACATGAAAAAGGTTTGAGAACCACTGATCTAGTCAGTCAGCAAAAACACTCTGCAGTTACACTGTCAAGCACATACCTCTTCACACCAGTGCCTCCAGATTTGGCATCCCATCCCATCCTCCTCCTCCCTGGTTGGAGCCGTCCCAGTGCAGTGTGGCTGTTTTGAGGACACAACCCTCAACGCGGGTGACAGAAGCAGACCGTTTTTCCGCCGTCAAACTCAAAAGGCGTCCCTGTAACTTCAGCCTGGAGAGGACAGGGACAGCGGACAGGAGAGAGAAAGGCAGAGGACACCACGTGTAAATGTTCACACACTAAACCTAACACCTGTGGTGGAAAATGTACACCCTTTTTTTTTTGTTACTTAAAGTAAAAGTATCAATACTGCAATGCAGAAATACTCTTTTACAGTTAAAAGTTCGGAATTCTAAATGTACTCGAGTAAATGTACAAAAGCATTGGCATCAAAATGAACTTGAAGTACCAAAAGTAAAAGTACTCAATACTCATTATGTAGAATGTCCCATTTAGAGTTTTCCAATGTATAAAAATCTTTTGCGACGCAACGTGAGCTTCTAGATCGGCTATTTTCAAATGGCCGAAATGTATATAAGGCTGAAGTGGTTAATGTATGTTTTGTAACAATAATCCTAATCTAAAAAGTAACTATTGTAAAGTATTGGAAATTTTAAATACTCAAGTTTTTTTTAATCATTTATTTAGATAATCATGAGTAAGATGACAAGTACAGACAACACAAATATATGCAGTGCAGAACAGGCCGGTTAAACATCCTTGCCCAAAAAGGAACATCCCAAAGTAAAGTACTTAAGTAAATGTACTTAGTTACTTTCCACCACTGCCTAACACCATGATGTTGGGTTGTGCATGACCACGTGCACGTTGTGCAGGGAAGAGACTACAGCTCCCATACAGAATCTCAATAGCATCTTAAAGGACGACTTTGTTTTTTTACAATAAGGGTTCATATTTTAGATTGTAATTAGAGAAAAGAAAAGATGAGTGTTCAAATGTTTTCATTTACTGCTTACTATCGTTTTAGCCATTTTAATGATTTAGATTTCAGTGGTTGGGGGCAAGTGGCTACATATGTCTTTTTAGACACAATACGCCGGCAATTTCTTTATTACTATTGACAGTAACACTACTAGCCCCCATAAGTTACATCTGCCCATGAAAGATTGCAGCGCATCTTGGGAATGGGCTTATTGTGTCTAAAAGGACATACTAAACCACTTGTACGCTTGCCCCCACCCACTGAAATCAAAATTGCTAAAATGGCTAAAACAATAGAAAGCAGTAAATTAAAACATTTTAACCCTCATCTTTTATTTTCTCTGATTACAATCTAAAATATGAACCCTTGTTGTAAAAAAACAAAGTTGTCCTTTAAATTTGCAGTGGATTTTTTATCATAGAAATGAAAACAGTCTGACAAACATTAACGTTTTTTCCCGGCCCTCAAGGGGACTTTTTGAATTTATGCTTTATGCCTGAGAATTATTGGTGCATATTGTGCGTGTGTGTGTGTGTGTGTGTGTGTGTGTGTGTGTGTGTGTGTGTGTGTGTGTGTGTATACGTGCACGCATGTGTGCGTGCGTGCGCTGCGAGCCCATGTGTGTGTGTGAGCAGGGGCGTCACAAGGGAGGGGTGGGGGGTGTGGGACTGAGTTGCTAGGGCCCAAGGTAGAGGAATGGGCCTTAATTATTTTACACTTTAGCTATTGAAAAATAGCAGATATACAAGCTCACAGCGCGGCACTTGAAAAGTTGTGAAAATGTGTGCAAATCTTTGAATATATGTATTTTTTTAAGCGACCATTTGTAACTCAAATTTAGATTTTGGGGGGGTTCCTGAAACTAAATAATTTGAGATGGGGGTCCGTGGCCAAATACATATCATTTTGGGGGTCCTTCACATGAAAAAGTGTGAGCACCACTGAATAGAAACATAGGTTTTTTTTTTTTTTTAAACTTCAAAAATAGCAGATCTACAAGCTCGAGTGTTGCGCTGTGAGCTTGAATATCTGCTATTTTTCAATAGTTGAAGCACAACATGTGAGTGAATCCTTGTACCCAGGGCCCAGAATTTGGTGCGACACCCCTGTATGTGTGAGCGGTGTGGCTGTACCTCTCGCGGGTCCTGTTTATTATTGCAGGGCTCTCGGTCGGCAGGCCTGGATACGGGAAAATAATCTGTGGAGAAGTGAGGGAGAGGTCTGGAAGTTAAAAATACTCCTCGTGAATCCATCATCGTCATCATCTATCAGTCCTCTCCTGCCACATCTAATCTAGAAATAATCCAAAGGGTTGTTGATATAAAACTGAACAAATCCAATATACGTAGTACAACATCGGTCCAGGTACAGATTGATTGCAGGGACTATGAGGTGGTGTGTGTTTGTGTGTTAAGGCTGGGAGATATTGGGAAAACCTTCGATAATGGATAACGTTGAATACCTAGATATCGATATTACTCACGTCTCACGATGTTAGTAAAAACAATTGCAATATATAGTTTTTAATGTTTTTCTGCTTTAGGTCTACTGCCTGTCTAACCCAGATAATGAATAGCATGTCCATGCATGCACACTGCACAGTACATAGAATAAAGAAATTAAATGCCTTATTTCCATTTTCCAACAATGGTTTTCTTGAAATAACCACACCTGATTAGAAATGGACTGCTTTTTTGCATCTAATACGTGCATGCATATTGTGTCTATTAATTACTTTGACACATACACCAATACCTCATTTCAAGCCATCTTCGTCGATATGTACAGTATACCTTGCATGTTGATACCTCGATATCTATATATTTTTGAAATATTGTCCAGCCTTAGTGTGTGTGTGATACAGGGTTCTCAGTCTGACAAACTCTGTCCATGTCAATCATTCTACGACATACCCGTGTGTATTGACAAGCGCGCACGCGCGTGTGTGTGTTTTTAATCCCCTTCCTTGCTGAACAGTCACACATACATGCAGATGGTGCAGTGTGTCCCATGCGGGCTACAGTATAGCCCCTTCCGTGTGTGTGTGTGTGTGTGTGTGTGTGTGTGTGTGTGTGTGTGTGTGTGTGTGTGTGTGTGTGTGTGTGTGTGTGTGTGTGTGTGTGTTGCATACAGTAAAGAAATTCTCCCTGTAAACACCAATCATTAATACAGATCAATACTGTTCCATCTGCTGCCAGCTGATCTGAACAAACACACACACAGGCCCTTCTGAAGACGTGTGTGCACGGTGACGGGACCAACATACATCAAACAGAAAAAAAGTAAATACACAGAAATACAATCACACAAAATCACAGAGCTGCATGCTCCAACAGGCACGCATCCAAACACGCACGCACACAGGCAGGCAGGCACCCACGCACGCACCCCTCTACTACAGTATGAAGCCGTCATTAATGCACTGAGCCGGATGTTGTTGTGACCTCTGTCTGGTTTAGGCTGGACCCCAGCTGATGACCCCACAGAGGGATTAGTGGCTGCTACGGCTAATTACCACCCAGCACACTGTGTTAACACAGCATTACACCCTGCAGCACTGACAACTCTCCCTTGTTATTTTGATAACTCTGTTCCTTTTGTTGACTTATTTTTCTTTGATATTTTCTCTTCCATCTTTGATTGTTTATAATGTTTATAATCATGTCATATTTAAATATACAGCACATTTTTTCATCCGTGTCTTTTCATCTGATATATTTAAAAAGCCTACGCTTTACATCAGATCAATTTATGCAAAACCTTTTATTTTCCGTTCTCAGCTAAATCCGACTGATTTGATTGACATGATTGCCTTTTTTCTTTTTGAAGAAAGACATTGCATCCTACCCTGACATATACGTATCTGTCTACTGTACTGGGAGAATAACATTATCCCTTATATGAAAACACTAGAAAATTGTTGAAAATTGTGAGAATTGTACAAAAATATAAAAAACGTAAAAAAAATGTAAATATGTTTCATTGATTAAAAAAAGCAAACATAGCAGGTCTACAAGCTCAAAACAAGTCACGTTTTGAAGCGTTGAGTGCTTATAAATCGTCTATTCTCGCCAATCGTTGTAACATCGGAGTATATAGGGCTTAAGTGGTTAAAGTCCTCTTCCTCAGTCCAAAAAGCTGCCTTGCAGAGAGCTCTACACCTTGACCCGTCCACCAACACCCCTCAGCGCCGCCTGGCCCGCGCTAACCCCCATATAATCCCTGCCAAGCCTAAACAAGTGTATTATGACTGAGGGGTTTGCAGAGAGGAAACGGAGGTTAAATTTCCACAAGAGTTAGAAAAAACAAGAGTTAAAATATCCACAACGGAGCCAACGGAAATGAGATCGGTTGGTATGGCGCAGACGGACACGTGTGTGTGTGTGTGTGTGTGTGTGTGTGTGTGTGTGTGTGTGTGTGTGTGTGTCAGAAAAATACAGATTTTCTTTTTGAAAATCTTTTCAAATGATTTACCTATAATAAATGGATCCGTGACCCAAAAATGGGTTCTATACTGTAGCAGAAACACCTACAATGAGAATCTCCTGTCATGACACGTAAAGTAATACTTAAGAGCAGGGGTCATAATAATAACAGTGATGATGGACGGTAATATGGTGCGTTTCCCTCCAAAGGTCCACAGCTGTCATGTACTAGCATTCTCAACTACACACACACACACACACACACACACACACACACACACACACACACACACACACACACACACACACACACACACACACACACACACACACACACACACGTACGTAGCATTGAATCTTACTTGTACACAAACATGTAAACTTACATACTGTATATAGTATACAAACACATACACACTCTCTCACACATTGTTGTCAGGCACAAACCTCGTACCCCAATATTTTAACTTTTTTTTTGTGAATGAATGCCCCAATTTGTCATACAAAACACAAAATAGCAATAACAATAGCCAATCTACAAGCTCAAAACGAGGCGTATCGTGACATTATTGTGAGCTTGTAGGCCTTTTTTAATAGGCAATTTCTTTTAAGTGAAAGGTGAAAGTGGTCAAGTCTGTCTGTGGTCCAAATATTGAACCAATGAAAAGTATTAACAAGAGCTTGTTGTGGCTATTAATAACATCTACATTGGATCCATTTGGAACACAACTTTCTTTAAAGGTTTTCTGAAAAGTAACAGCTTTGGACATACAAGGTTTCCCTGGCGGACAGAGACGCTATGTAAAGTATCTGAGGGTTGGGCAGGGATGACACAACCTGACACCCAGCGACCCGACAGTTGCACGGAACAAGACCCTCTATTTAGGAGGTTACCCGGCAACTCCCCTCCACGTTTGGATTTTTAATAGCCACTGGGAAATAGCGCCGATGCCCGGCGTTTGATTTGATGACCTCTCGCAGTAGTATGTATAGATTTATGGGACATATGCTAACTCCTGTCCTGTTCACACCTTCAGCAAGTGTTCCTACATTAATAATTTTGTGTGATAGTCTGCCGCGTGTGTGCATGTGTGAATATTATTGTCTGCATTTGCACCCGGACACTTTGGCACACACGTACCCAGATAGAGCAAAACAGCCTATCAGCCAGGAAACTTCACCCACTGTCCTTGTGAACAGTCCAAAAAGAATGAGGAGCGGACATAAAAGCATAGGTCAGCACGTTGCAACAACGCTGCCCTAAACTCTTATTTTCATTTATTGGCAAATTAATTCATTGAATCACGTAAGGCTCACAGTATATGTTACAACCAGGGATTGACAATGTAAACAGTAATGGTTATTTCCAAGAAGAAATGAAAGAAAGGTTAGAGGAAAACACTGTTGCGCCATTGGTGAAGTGGCATGACATTGAAATGTTGACATCACACCATGCATAACGTGACGTATTTTGTTGATAGACCTCGCTGTTACCATGAATATTTTTGTCCGACTTTCTTTCTTTCCGGATAAACTATATTTTGCCGCACAACTCCTCCCACAGTCAAATTGACTGGCTTCATCAGGACTCGTCTGCTTGCATTTTGCTAAGAGATACGTTGGAGATATGGAGATGACTGACATCATAGATATCTGACGTCATAGACCACATGAGATTGACACGGGGAAATCTCGCTATTCCTTCATCCCATCATTTCAACTAAGGGATTCGGCTGCAGGTTAGGGTTTGGGTTAGGTTTAGGCATAGAGCAGGGGTCTTCAACAGGGGGTTCGGGACCCCTAGGGGGTCCTCAGAGTTACTACAGGGGGTCCTCCAAATCTTTGTGTGATAGAAACGTTTTTTCTCTTTTTTTATATTAACCACCTGAACCCTAGCGTCCATATTCGGAGAACTTTAGCCAAAAATACCAGATCGACAAGCTCACAACGCCTCACACTGCGAGGCGTTGTGCAGGTTGTTGGGGTCCCTGCTTCATCTCTCTCTCAACTAAGGGGTCCTTGGCCTGAAAACGTTGAAGACCCCTGGCATAGAGGTTAACATTCACCCACGTCGGCAGGTTAGCTACTCACCAGGTTAAAATTCACCTGTGTCGAAAGGATGAACCGTCGAACAGATGCTATATCACAATGTCGACATGCTCCCATTGACACAGTGGGCTCTATTTAGATTGTCTTAAGTACCAGCTCTTATGCCTTAACTTTAAGGCCTGTCCATACTGTCTCCGACCACCAAACTTTTCGTCTGAAAGGTCCGGTTTAACTACAAAATGTCATCACTCGCATCTTCTGAAAAGCATTACCCTGAATTAGAGTTCGGAAAGCTGCACGTCAGAAAGTCTGAACTCTACGACGAAAAGTTCGGTGGTCGGAGACAGTATGGACAGGCCTTAAAGTTAAGGCATAAGAGCTGGTACTTAAGACAATCAAAATATAGCCCAGTATGTCCATATATGGGCATTAAAAGTTATGGGCTTAATATTGAAGACATCGGGACCGAATGGTTAGCACCGCTCAAATAGGGACAAGGACAGATATAGAGATATCCATATATGGGCATGAAAGGGACAAATGGTAAGACAGAATTGCATCTTTCTAGTTTCCACTTGTTTTTGTTGATTCTTTAAAAGGCAGGTGACAGAACACCAGAACTCATTAAGAAATTAAACCTGAATCTCCATATACTGTATGGAGATAACTGGATTATCACCTGGATCTCCATATATGGAGCTGACCAACAATGACATCATCCACTCTATATCACCCAGATCTCCATATATGTAGCTGAGCGATACATCTACGTCTGACATCACATATTGGTACTCCATAAACGGTTATAACTGACTCATTCTGACATCACCAGGATGACTCGACCAGCTCAGTGGAAGGGTATAAAGAGACCACACTCTCCTAGTAGCATGCATTCAACTAATGAACTCCAACCTACTTTGATTCAGAAATTGATTCGAAATGGCCTCTGTCAGCATTCCCGTCACTGAAGATCACTTCCTGTGTTCTATCTGTGTGGAGGTGTTCACTGATCCAGTCGCCATTCCATGCGGACACAACTACTGCAAAGCCTGTATCACACAATACTGGAAAGCTAGTTATGTTGCCGGTTATAAGTGTCCATTATGTCAAGAAACCTTCTACAACAGACCAAAGGTATCCGTCAATACTTTTATTTCTGAGATGGTCGATCAGTTCAGGAGTCACAAGTTGAAAGAATATGAAACAAAGACAGAGGCTGAAGTTCAGCAGATGATCCAGGAGAGACGACTGAAAATTCAGGAAGTCAAACACTCAGTAGAGCTCAGAAGGAAACATTTAGATGCCGTCATGCAGGTCTTCACTGCTCAAAGCCAGGCTGAGTTCATTGGTGTGATGGAAGAGAAGCAGAAAACAAAAGAGAAACAGGCTGAAGGCCTCATTAAACAGCTGCAACAGCAAGTCACTATATTGGAGAAGAGAAGCGCTGAGCTGAAACAGCCCTCACACGCTGAAGACCAACCTGAGCAGAACGTCCCATCCGCACCTCAGTGGTCACTGCAGCTCTCACACACTGAAGACAAACCTGTGCAGAACGTCCCATCCTCACCTCAGTGGTCACTGAGAGGGAATTTCTTTTGGAGATTCTGATGGGCATTATTGAATGCCCTTCAGACTTCACTTGTGGGACAGTGAGGACAGCTGTGTCTCAGCTAGAGAAGACACTCTGTCAAGATAGATGAAGGATCTGCGTGATGCTGAGCAGAAGTGGGCCCAGCAATATAAGGTGGATGTGACTCTGATACAGTACATAGGGATGGAGAATGGAAATTAGTACTTTTCTGCTGCTGGCCCTGATGTCCGGGAGCGTGTCGCTATTTCTACAAGTCATCTTCGACAACCAAACCTAACCCTAACCTCCGTGGGGTGAGTAGCGATATCTGCCGACGCTCCGTTGTCGAAATTATGTGCGTTCGAACAAAATAAACACTGAGTCATAAAAAGAAAAAAGGGAGATTTCCCCTGATGTCCTCCTCCCTGTAAGAAAGGAGCTCCAGAAAGTGGGAGTGTTTGTGGCTTATGAGGAGGGTCTGGTCTCCTTTTATGATGTGGAGGCCAGAGATCATCTCTACGCTTTCACTGGCTGCACCTTCACTGAGAAACTCTTTCCCTTCTTCTGTCTTGAGCCTAATGCTAGTGGTAGAAGTTCTGATCATCTCTCGTGTCAATATGGGGCTCTGATCTCTGTGGAGAAGACGGGAAAAGGTCCCCTCCATCCTATTAAATGGAGGGGACCCCCAGATATTAAAATTGTCTAATGGGATGGTGGGCCGTCATGGCATCAGCCAAAAACAAATCAGTCAGCTCCATGGGCAAAAAAAGGGGAAACGCCCATATATGGGCATATACTGAAGACGTCAGCAATCTCGATATATTCATGTTGAAGGGACAAGGACTGACAAATACAGAGATCTAGTTATGCCCATATAGGGTCATGTGTATATATTGGACTGAGCGACCAACGTCAAACTTGGTGTGAAGGAGTCGAGGGAGTTTGGATATCAGGTTTTCCAAAACCTCCGATCCAACCAATATGCCCATACAGTCATTCCAATATCAGGACATCAGGGATCTCTATATATTGGCATTAAAGGGATAAGGACTGACAGATATAGATACATCCATATATGGGCATAAATGGAACACAACGCCCCAATACTATGACCAGTAAGACGCCTAAGGGCGAGGTCACGCCATGTCATGGCCATCTGGCCAGTGATGTATATATAAAAGTGATTTGTCAAATCACTGACATCAGGGATCTCCATATATGGGCATAAAAGGGATTTGTTTCCCCTGGCATCCCAGGGACCTACAGTCGCAATGACAAAAATAAGAAAAAACATGATTTTTCCATCCAATAAATGATATACATACAGTATATAAATGAAAAAATGTTTTTAATAAAAGCTGACAACCACACATGGATTAATGAAGTAGTTGCGACCGTCAGGGAGCAGTTTACTATGAAAACCTCCACCGGCCGTCCGTCGGTCGGTCGGTCGGTCGGTCGGTCGGTCGGTCACACGTCACACGTCACACCTTTGCCCTGCTCATATCTCCGCATCAGTATATAGGGCTTGTTTGTTTATTGTATGACATCACGCCACATCATCAGCTGTGGACTCTGTGATGTCATCGTATCGCATCAGTATATAGGGCTTGTTTGTTTATTGTATGACATCACGCCACATCATCAGCTGTGGACTCTGTGATGTCATCGTATCTCCATATATGGCCATCTCCGTATATGGAGATATAAGTCGTCCATGCCCAAGTATGGGCTGGTGAGGTCAGACTTTGTGTGATGCGTAGGTTATCTCCATATATGGAGATTCAACATTCCAGGTGTAACTATGGCTACCCGTATGACGTGAGAGGTGGAGGTTGTGATATTTGTGGAGATAAGCGACCAACGGTCGCTTATCTCCCGATTAGGGAGTCTTACTGGTGTATGAGCCTGACAGCCTAAAGACATTTGTGACATGTCACCTAGCACATCAAATGAACTAACAAAAGAGATTGATTGCCAAGCAAAAACAGCTACTTTGTGATTTTCTTACCTTTTAAACGTTGGCGCGTGCGTGTCCATCGTGCACGATGGTGCACGCCATGGTCCGTTCGCAATTACAAAAGACCCCATTTTAATCCATGCTACCGTTGCTGAGCTAGGGAGCTAGGAGCAGTGTTGTTTACATAGGAAGTAAACAAGGCGTGAAGTGGTCACAGAGAATTGGGTTGTTCCGGCCGAAAAATGCAGATTCGGTTTCGTTTCCGGTCCCAAACCGGAAGCACCATCTTTGGGGCACTTAGGCTCCGCAGATCGGCGATATGATTTTGAATTGTTTTTAATCAAATCTAATTAATCTATACTCGGCGAAACTCTGGCCTGGCCCGATTCAGAGACATCGGGAAAAACTCTGGAAACTCGACAACTCGTGTTTACATCTGGTCACATGGTGCGTTCCTTATGCCGCAGGAAAAAAACTGTGTCAGAGGCTACTGAATTAATTGCGACCGTCAGGGAGCAGTTTACTATGAAAACCTCCACCGGCCGTCGGTCGGTCGGTCGGTCGGTCGGTCGGTCGGTCACACGTCACACGTCACACCTTTGCCCTGCTCATATCTCCGCATCAGTATATAGGGCTTGTTTGTTTATTGTATGACATCACGCCACATCATCAGCTGTGGACTCTGTGATGTCATCGTATCGCATCAGTATATAGGGCTTGTTTGTTTATTGTATGACATCACGCCACATCATCAGCTGTGGACTCTGTGATGTCATCGTATCTCCATATATGGCCATCTCCGTATATGGAGATATAAGTCGTCCATGCCCAAGTATGGGCTGGTGAGGTCAGACTTTGTGTGATGCGTAGGTTATCTCCATATATGGAGATTCAACATTCCAGGCAATGCTCTCTTCCCTGGTGAGAATTGCCCCTTTATATAGGGCTTGTTTGTGTATTGTATGACATCACGCCACATCATCAGCTGTGGACTCTGTGATGTCATCGTATCTCCATATATGGCCATCTCCGTATATGGAGATATAAGTCGTCCATGCCCAAGTATGGGCTGGTGAGGTCAGACTTTGTGTGATGCGTAGGTTATCTCCATATATGGAGATTCAACATTCCAGGTGTAACTATGGCTACCCGTATGACGTGAGAGGTGGAGGTTGTGATATTTGTGGAGATAAGCGACCAACGGTCGCTTATCTCCCGATTAGGGAGTCTTACTGGTTTTACAACTTAAAGCATTACCCCACATTGACATTATTGCGACCGTCAGGTCGCAGTTTAGTTGCGACCGTAAGGTCGCAGTTTAGTTGCGACCGTAAGGTCGCAGTTTAGTATGAAAACCTCCACCGGCCGTCCGTCGGTCACACGTGCGGTCGACCGCACGTCACACGTGCGGTCGACGTGTGATGAGGTCACGATGAGTCATCTATGCCCAAATATAGATTTCTAGGTCAGATGGCCCATAGAGTTTGTGATGTCAAACCTAGCAACCCAATATAAACAAACCTGATGTCAGACCTGAAGTATCCTTTTATACCCATATATGGAGATACAGAGATCTCCATATATGGGCATATTAGAAAGCCCATATATGGGCATATACGGATGACATCAGGGATATCCATATATGGGCATAAAAGGGACAAGGGCTTACAGTTAAGAGATCTCCATATATGGGCATATCAGAAAGCCCATATATGTTCATATACTGATGACATCAGGAATATCCATATATGGGCATAAAAGGGACAAGGACTTACAGTTAAGAGATCTCCATATATGGGCATAAAGGGACAAGGACTGTTACAGTAGATATAGAGATGTCCATATATGGGCATAAATGAACAAGGACTGACAAACACTGAGATCTCCATATAACCTATGGGAATATAAGGGACGAGGACTGTCAGCTTGTAGACCTATTTTCTAAATATTGTTGTACATTAAAAACTTGAAATGGGTCGTTCTGCATAGTACTTGGGATTTGTTGATGTAAATGTTCACATAGAGTGTAATAATTGGTAAAACAAACTTTTGGCCTATTTGTGGATCTCCCGATTAGGGAGTCTTACTGGTATCAAAACCTCCACCGGCCGTCCGTCGGTCGGTCGGTCGGTCGGTCGGTCGGTCGGTCACACGTCACATATGATGACATCACAGAGTCCACAGCTGATGATGTGGCGACATCACAGAGTCCACAGCTGATGATGTGGCGTGATGTCATACAATACACAAACAAGCCCTATATAAAGGGACAATTCTCACCAGGGAAGAGAGCATTCCTCGACTCAGACCTTATCGCCAGGATCAACTAAGCTTATAGCTTATCATCACATCCAACCATCTTAAGATACTCAGCTAGTGGGGAATGCTCTCTTCCCTGGTGAGAATTGCCCCTTTATATAGGGCTTGTTTGTGTATTGTATGACATCACGCCACATCATCAGCTGTGGACTCTGTGATGTCATCGTATCTCCATATATGGCCATCTCCGTATATGGAGATATAAGTCGTCCATGCCCAAGTATGGGCTGGTGAGGTCAGACTTTGTGTGATGCGTAGGTTATCTCCATATATGGAGATTCAACATTCCAGGTGTAAATATGGCTGCCCGTATGACGTGAGAGGTGGAGGTTGTGGATTGGCAGGCAAGGAGTGTGTGTGCAAAGTTTGGCATGTGTATTGTATGACATCACGCCACATCATCAGCTGTGGACTCTGTGATGTCATCGTATCTCCATATATGGCCATCTCCGTATATGGAGATATAAGTCGTCCATGCCCAAGTATGGGCTGGTGAGGTCAGACTTTGTGTGATGCGTAGGTTATCTCCATATATGGAGATTCAACATTCCAGGTGTAACTATGGCTACCCGTATGACGTGAGAGGTGGAGGTTGTGATATTTGTGGAGATAAGCGACCAACGGTCGCTTATTGCGACCGTCAGGGAGCAGTTTACTATGAAAACCTCCACCGGCCGTCCGTCCGTCGGTCGGTCGGTCGGTCGGTCGGTCGGTCACACGTCACACCTTTGCCCTGCTCATATCTCCGCATCAGTATGACATCACACCACATGTGTACACAAACCTTTGTGTACGTTGCTGTGGCAACAGTCTGTTGTTGCTGGTTTGTTAGTGTACGTTAGCAACCACCTTAGCAACCATGGTTTTACCCTAGCAACCAACTGTTTACCCTAGCAACCAACTGTTTACCATAGCAACCATGTTTTTTTACCCTAGCAACCAACTGTTTACCATAGCAACCAGATACGCAGAGCAGGGATCTCCATATATGGGCATAAACAGGTGACATCACACTGATGTCAGATACTCAGAGCAGGGATTTCTCCATAATATATGGGCATAAAAGGGATTCTGTTAGGGATCTCCATATATGGGCATAAAAAGGATTCTGTTAGGGATCTCCATATATGGGCATAAAAGGGATTCTGTTAGGGATCTCCATATATGGGCATAAAAGGGATTCTGTTAGGGATCTCCATATGGGCATAAAAGGGATTCTGTTAGGGATCTCCATATATGGGCATAAAAGGGATTCTGTTAGGGATCTCCATATATGGGCATAAAAGGGATTCTGTTAGGGATCTCCATATATGGGCATAAAAGGGATTCTGTTAGGGATCTCCATATATGGGCATAAAAGGGATTCTGTTAGCTGTTAGTGATCTCCATATATGGGCATAAAAGGGATGCTGTTAGGGATCTCCATATATGGGCATAAAAGGGATTCTGTTAGGGATCTCCATATATGGGCATGAAAGGGATTCTGTTAGGGATCTCCATATATGGGCATAAAAGGGATTGTATCCCAGATGATGCCCTGTTAGGAGATCCACACTAACAGAATCCATATATGGTCCTACCGACAGCTGCTATAAGCCAACCCTGGCGATAAGGTCTGAGTCGAAGAAATGCTTCTTTCCTGGCAAGAATTGCCCCTTTATACTGTAGGGCTCGTTTGTGTATTGTATGACATCACGCCACATCATCGGCTGAGGACTGTGTACCTGTCTGTTTACCATAGCAACCATGTTTTTTTACCCTAGCAACCAACTGTTTACCATAGCAACCAGATACGCAGAGCAGGGATCTCCATATATGGGCATAAACAGGTGACATCACACTGATGTCAGATACTCAGAGCAGGGATTTCTCCATAATATATGGGCATAAAAGGGATTCTGTTAGGGATCTCCATATATGGGCATAAAAGGGATTCTGTTAGGGATCTCCATATATGGGCATAAAAGGGATTCTGTTAGGGATCTCCATATATGGGCATAAAAGGGATTCTGTTAGGGATCTCCATATATGGGCATAAAAGGGATTCTGTTAGCTGTTAGTGATCTCCATATATGGGCATAAAAGGGATGCTGTTAGGGATCTCCATATATGGGCATAAAAGGGATTCTGTTAGGGATCTCCATATATGGGCATGAAAGGGATTCTGTTAGGGATCTCCATATATGGGCATAAAAGGGATTGTATCCCAGATGATGCCCTGTTAGGAGATCCACACTAACAGAATCCATATATGGTCCTACCGACAGCTGCTATAAGCCAACCCTGGCGATAAGGTCTGAGTCGAAGAAATGCTTCTTTCCTGGCAAGAATTGCCCCTTTATACTGTAGGGCTCGTTTGTGTATTGTATGACATCACGCCACATCATCGGCTGAGGACTGTGTGATGTCATCATATCTCCATATATGGAGACATAAGTTGCTCATGCCCAAATATGGGCTGGTGAGGTCAGACTTAGTGTGATGCGTAGGTTATCTCCATATATGGAGATTCAACTTCAATGAGTAACCATGGCAAACTGTCAACTGCCCGTATGTCTTGATAATTGGTAAAACAAATTTTTTGGCCTATTTGTGGAGATAAGCGACCAACGGTCGCTTATCTCCCGATTAGGGAGTCTTACTGGTATACATACCTGGCAGTCGACGTGTTAATTACAGAGCTACTCCATTACCTTTCTACACAGACAATTTTCAACTGGCTGGAAAATGATCGCTTTTACCATACCGCGTCACTAAAAGATCCACACATTAGTAGGCTAATAAGCTCACAATGAGTCACATCGCAAAGTATTGGGAGCTTGCAGATCTGCTATTTTCAGATCAAAAAGGTTACGTTTGTGAGAAGGGGCTGTTGTTTGTATTAACACGATTTCAAGCTTGCACCCGTTACACTACATAACATTTTGGAATGGAGCGTATCGCCTCCTTCATTCAGGATCAACATAATACTGTGTACACACACACACACACACACACACACACACACACACACACACACACACACACACACACACACACACACACACACACACACACACACACACACACACACACACACACATAAACATTTTACACATTTCAAAGGCAAATTTACCAGCATGTCTCCACAGGAACACACAGGAAAGAGCCCCCATTATAAGAATAAAGCCTTCAAAACCAGGCACGTGCAAACATAGACATCAAAGGGGGCTTGAGCCCCTGCCCTTTTACCTGTCTGTAATGAGTGCCCTCTCCAGACAATGAATGCAGTTTTTTACTGTGGCGAAAGAAATGCAAATGCTCTCTTTCCACGCCATACCTGAAGACAGCATTCAAGAGAATTGCCTTGTCCAAACTCTCCTGAACTTGAACGTAGCATAATTATGTTGAATGAATTGCCCTCACTGTGTAGAAATCCGTGCTGTACACCACATCTCCAGTATTTTTTTTATACTTAGTTTTTTATACTTAGTTTAGTGTTGTATCAAGTACTGAAAATAGACAACCTCCAAGCTCACAACGCGTCGCGCTGCGGCGCGTTGTGAGCTTTGAGCTCTGCTATTGTCAATATTTTCACCAAAATGGCCCCTTTGGAAATTTCAGCCCCTGCCTCTCTAACATTCTCTGCACGTCCCTGTTCAAAACCACCCAACACAAGTGAAGGTTTTGTTCCGGTGACGTCACATGTGTACAGAAAAAGATTGGTGATCCATAAGCTAGCGACCAGCATCATCCAGTGTCACTTTTCACCACTCGCCCTATTATAAGGCGATTTTTTATCCTAAAAAACTGAAACAATGATTTTTGGTCGAGTGACGTCATCAACATGCACGATAGGTGACCATCCGGTTACCCCGGAAGTAATTGGTGACCCATAAGCCAGCAAACAGCGCCACCCAGAGTAAAAAAATAAGCAGCTCGTCAAACTCGTCACAATAGGTTGGCTTAAAGTGATAGTTCGCCTATTTTATAAACGCAGCTGTGTGGAGTACTCACCAGTAATGGACTTGTTCCAAGGGCATGAATTGGTTAGCTGAATCCCCTGGACAGAACTGTGGTCATTTTGTGCTGAATTAAAAGTAGTTCCATTGAGTTGCTAGAACCCAATTTTTGTAATAAACTAATCCACAAAACCGCCGTCATTATTATTGTTGACTTATTTCTACTTCTACGAGTAATGCTCGTTCAACTTTGACCCCTCTGTAACATGGTACTATTTCTTCTCTGAGTAGATCACTGCGCCGCATTCAACTCAACGGGCGCATCCCGCGGCAGCCGCAGCACACGCCCCCAAAACAGTCTGAACTGATAGCTGCCTGGTCGCTCCTGAAAGCTGAAATCTCGACTTCGGTCCTAACTATTAGCTGGGGACCCCCTTATATTCCCTCAAAGACCCTGCCCTGGGGGTCCCCGGATCCCACTTTGAGAACCAATGGTACAGACGATATATTTTATTAGTCCAGTGTTGTTTTACCCTCGGAAATCGGTAGCTCTGGTCCATAGCGTAGCGCTATGTCACCGATGAGCCCTTGCGCTGTAGGAAAGCCTGCGCACACTCTCCTCTGTAGTAAAAATACAAAGTACAGTTTCGCTTCTCACCAAAACAAAGACATCTCCATAGAGTAAAAAGCCTACTTTCAGAAGTGGGGGCAATCTGTCTAAATGTCACGTATAAAATGCACTTTTTGCCATAAAAGAAAAGATATTTCACCCGAAAGCAAAATCTGGTCAATGGACTTTTCTATTGACAAGATCTGTAGAGGGCGGTGTGGAGTAGCTAAAACTTCCAGTGAAATATTTTCTTTTCTGGACCAAATGTGTATTTTAGACGTGAGATGGGGGGCTACGAGTGTTGCCACTAAGGACAGTAGGCTTTCGACATCTTAGAACCGCCTTTTTTTGGGTGAGTAGTGAAAGTGTATATTTTATTTTTACTACAGATAAGAGGCTGAGCAGCCTGTGCTGCCGCGGCTCAGAGCGCAAGTGCTCACCAGTGACATAGCGTAGTGTTAGATACGGGACCAGAGGGGAAAACTCGCTGGCTGTCTTTATCCTTGGGGAAACGGTGAAGAAGTTTTTTTCTGTTACCCAGAAATGCGTGGATATATCTCCCTTGTGTTAGCAATGGCAGATAAAGGTTAGCTAAGTTGCTATTCAAGGCTAGCTAGTAGGAGCGATCAGCAGCGACCACACAACAAATAAACAGCGTGTGCTGCAGCAGCTCACAGAAGCACAGAGCCTACGCCGTGAGTGATGCGGCGCCATAGAGTTATAGTGTGGCGCAGTGATCTACTCAGAGAAGAAATAGTACCATGTTACAGAGGGGTCAAAGTTGAACGAGCATTACTCGTAGAAGTAGAAATAGGTCAACAATAATAATGACGGCGGTTTTGTGGATTAGTTTATTACAAAAAATAGGTTCTAGCAACTCAATGGAACTACTTTTAATTCAGCACAAAAATGACCACAGTTCTGTCCAGGGTATTCAGCTAACCAATTCATGCCCTTAGAACAAGTCCATTACTGGTGAGTACTCCACACAGCTGCGTTTATAAAATAGGCGAACTATCACTTTAACTTATTTAGAGTTATTTTGAAATGATTCAAGTTAGGATCAGGCAGTGGTTAGGGTTGGAGTTATGCCTGATTTATCTACAAGCTCACAACGTGTCATGCTGGGAGGCGCCGATGACACCTTTGACACCTTGCGCTGTAAGTATAACTCAGGTTTTTAAAATAGCCAAAAATTGCCATCCCAACATTTTGATGTCCTTACAAGTCTGGTAATACAAACCTGTGTATGTGTGTGTGTGTGTGTGTGTGTGTGTGTGCGTGCGTGCGTGCGTGCGTGCGTGCGTGCGTGCGTGCGTGCGTGCGTGTGTGTGTGTGTGTGTGCTTTATCTCCAGTCTCCTAGCTAGCAGACTTATGGGTTCCTCCTTCTCGCCACAGCTGCAAGTCTTCCTGGCCGTTCCTATCATTCTGATAACTGAGTGTACATGAACACGCCTTTGTCTCCATTTCCGTCTAGCTAGTGTACATGTGCGCTCTAATTGGCGCTTGTGCCAAGCCATGCCATGTGTGTGTGTGTGTGTGTGTGTGTGTGTGTGTGTGTGTGTGTGTGTGTGTGTGTGTGTGTGTGAGTGTTGTGCGCGCACACACACATGCGTGTGTGCATGTGTGTAATCCATCTACCCATGTCAAGGCCAGTACCCCAGTGTGAAACACACATGCGAAGGTGTGAAGGAAATTAGATAAACAGGCTCCATACTCCGTGAAATTGTGTGTGTGTGTGTGTGTGTGTGTGTGTGTGTGTGTGTGTGTGTGTGTGTGTGTGTGTGTGTGTGTGTGTGTGTGTGTGTGTGTGTGTGTGTGTGTGCGCGTGCTCGCGTGCTTCGCATGGTTGTGTTCTTGTGTTCTTATCAATCAAGTTTCTAAACACACACACGTGTTGAAATGAGAGAAAATATAGAAGCAGGAAACAGGATAGAAGAAAATAAAATGGAGACAATTAAGAAAAATAAAGGGGGCATAAAACTGTACTTGTATTCGTCATATTGAATTAAAGTAATCCTACAGGTATGTTCCACATACTGTAGACATACTGAGCAAAATAACAAAATGAGACTCGCCAAAACGAACTACTGTGTGTAACTAACTAACACTGTAGCTAACAGGTAGGGCTGTCACAATTATTACATAATCGTCTAATCGCAATTATTTGACATAATCGCAAATATTTTGTCATAATCGTCATAATCGTGAATGTTGAAAAATGTTCATACATTTACAAACATTTTCAGTTATAGTGGAAATAGCAGATCTACAAGCTGAGCTTGTAGATCGGCTATTTCCACTATCAATGTTATTTTTTAAGTAGAAAGTTGTCAAATATGTCAGTAATTTCTTTGTATATTTAGGTTATGTCTCATATCTACCATGTGCAACTTCAAAGCCTAAAGGCCAAACAGAAATGTAATTATCAACGACAAATACACAATTAAATCGTTAATCGCAATTATTTGAGTGACAATTAATCGTCATGTAAAATGTCATAATCGTGACAGCCCTACTAACAGGGCTAACATCAATTATGAGGCTGTGTCGCTCAACGTCGTCGGGGGAAGAGTACATCTAACTGGGAATGGTTTACTGGTGCATGTGGGAGGACTGGAGAGAGGGGGGCCCAGGACTATTGTGGGGAGGGGCAGAAAGGAGGCAAGAGAAGAGAAGAGAAGAGAAGAGAAGAGAAGAGAAGAGAAGAGAAGAGAAGAGAAGAGAAGAGAAGAGAAGGTGACTGGTTGTTACAGGCACCCAGAGAGCAGGACAGATGGTTAGACATGGGTCAGAGTTACACAGCAAAAGGCCGTAAAAGAACTATAGGAAAACCATGTGTGTGTGTGTGTGTGTGTGTGTGTGTGTGTGTGTGTGTGTGTGTGTGTGTGTGTGTGTGTGTGTGTGTGTGTGTGTGTGTGTGCGCGTGTGCGTGCGTGTGTAGACACACACGTAGACATATGTGAGCCGACATACACGTACTCATGTCGAAACACAAAACCACAAGGTGATACACGGCACACATATGCACACGTTAATTACAAAGGAAAGACGTTATGATAAAGGAATTGACGATTTGGGGGCAAAGAACGTCGCAGACCCTGCAGATGAGAGTTTTCGTCTCTCCAGGGCTAAAGTATGGACGCCATCTTGGATTCCCGTTCTTCCATTACATCGTGTGACATTAAAGTCAGCTGGTACAGAATCTCAAGTGACTCGCTGACAGCCTTGGGGGAAGTTTGTGGATCTAACACGGCAAATTCTCCCGACACTCAGCGTGTCCACACTGCAGTAACTTAAGTGCTGCCGACAAACATTCCATCTCAGAAGGCACTCAGAAGTAAGGGGCCTATGGTAAAGAGATACTGGCATGCTGGATTTTCATGCATTTTTGGACCAAGCACTTGCCAAATGGCGAGTGTGCGTTTGCCAGTCAGCTATCCTAAAAATGGCCAGTTTGCTTTGCATGTCCCCCATTAAAACCAACGAACCGCCAAGTGCACACTAACAAGCTAGCCAATTTTCCTTAGCCTATATTTTTGACCAAGACCATATTAAAGAAATGTTTGTTACACAAATAACTTCAAAATGTAGTTCAAGCACATTACAGAATGGAACTGAAATACTTGATGTCTAAAACAAGTTAGGGAGCAGACATATTTCAATGTTCAAGCCAAGTACAGTACATAAGAATAAACTACAAACTAGTACATACTGTAAGAATAACTATTACCAGTAAGACTCCCTAATCGGGAGATAAGCGACCGTAGGTGGCTTTTCTCCACAAATAGGGCAAAAATGTGTTTTCCCCAAATCTTCCTGATCCATGTAGATGACATGAGTGTAGACATGCTGTGTAGTGATATTCGTGATTTTAGGGCAAAAACTGTAGGAGCAGTGTCCAAAAATGTGTTTTAAAAATCGGCCTGAAGGTGGCGCTAGAATAGGGCCATGTGAGAAATGAGGGGTGGGGTCTCCGCGTTGCCTTGGCGGACGAATAGGTACCGGCCCCGGCTCTCCCGGACGCTCCTAGCCCGAGTTACGGCATTTTATGTGCGCTGCAGTAGCAGGGGGTCCTCCACTGGGGGCGCCACCACTTTTGCATCCGTTCTGGAGCAGCAGGAGTCGGTGGTCCCCGGGAATTCCCCGTGAGCAGCCCCGTTGGGGTGGTCATTTGGTCATTTTTGCACATTTGGTCATTTTTTACATCTGGGGGTCCCCCAGGGACCTGGGGGTCCCTGGGGCTCCGGGGGTCCTTGGAGGTTGTAGTTTGGCAGGCAAGGAGTGTGTGTGCAAAATCTGGCATGGATGGGGGCAACGGTTGTGGAGATATGAGCAGGGCAAAAGTGTGACGGACTCACTGACTCACTGACTGACTCACAGACAGCCCGTGGAGGTTTTGGTAGTAAATGCGACCTACGGTCGCAACTAGTAAGACGCCTCTGGGCGACAAGCGACCTCGCCCTAAAGGGCAAGGTCGCGCCATGTCTTCGCCATCTGGCCAGTGATGTATATCGGAACAGTTAGTTACCCATATATGGAGACCCCTGGTACCCATATATGGAGATCCATGTTCATATGGAGATATGCTGCCCAAACATGCTTACTCAGTTATTCGTTATGTGAAATCATACCCTTTTATGACCATACATGGAGATCCCTGTAGAACCAGCCACACAGTTATGGGCTGTCTTGGCCATATATTGATTCCGTTAGAGTGGTATGTGGCCGATGTGGCCTCCATATATGGGCATTCCCATTTGAAGTCCTGTTAGATATGGGCTTAATATTGATGACACCAGGGAACTCCATATGGGCATACAAGGGATTCTGTTAGTGTGACATCACAGCGAAGTCAGAGCATAATGTCAGAGCGATTACAATTACAAAGTAAAAGGTTAAATTCAAAGTGCGCTAAAAATCCAACACAGCAGCTACCGTCTTAAGAGTTACGACATTAAAACACATAATTAAATGTGGTCTGTGTTCAAAACTAGCACAAATAAATAAAACAGTTATGTTAAAAAGTACAGAGTGAAACGTCAAGTTTATTAAGTATTGGCGGTTCAAGTGGTTACCGGTAAATATCTGGAAACAAATTGACATGAATCCAAAATACACTGATGATTGTGCTGTCAAACGATGAAACTATGAAAAGGTTAAGGGGGTCCCTGCTACATATCTCTCTCTCAACTAAGGGCCTGTGGTCCTTGTCCTGAAAATGTGAAGACCCCTGACCTACTGCATGTACAGCATTACATTATACACTCATTACAGACATGTAGGCATTCTCAAAGCTTATGGGTCCCTTATGTTGCCGTCTACGAGCGCAGACACCCAGACCGCATTCACTGCTGCATGCAATTTACACCAACAACAACAGAGACATCTATGATGATCTACATGCATAAATATATCTCTGACAAGCCTGTGGGGGATTCCCCTCTTGCTCACTGATAGATGGTTGGATTTCCACATGCGAGGCCTTGGTTCAAACCTGCTAATGCCAGTGATGTACGCACACACATGCACACATGCACACACACACACAAGCACGCACAGCCTAGTGATGCGCGGATAGGCTTCTGAAGTCATCCGAATCCATCCGCGCAAATTCATTATCCGCCCATTATCCAACCGCATTAATTATATCATCCAATTTATAAATCCGCACCATCCTCATCCGCAACTTCAAAAGTATTATTATTATTATTACCCTTATTATTAGGCTAATATTATTTTCTGGTAGGCTATTCCCTGTTAGTTTAGTTGTGCGATCACAGAAATGCATTGATCTAGCCTACGGAATGTCTCCGTTCGTCTTTTTTTCTTTCTTGTTTTTTTTTTTTTTTTGAGTCAGTGCTGCGCGTCGATGCAGACAGACATGCAGGCAGACAGACAGACAGACAGACACACGAGAGAAAGAGAGAGCGAGGGAGAGAGCGAAAGAGAGGAACAAACACAACTTAGTGGGAAGTTTAACTTACCTACTGTACAGTACTTCTTTACAATATGGACTATGGAGCTGAGAGAGATTAACTTTTTAGCGCAGCGACCAGAGGTAATGAGTGCGACGACGATGCATGCCGTGATGCCGTTTAAGTGGACACAGCTGTTTAGTTTTATCGTGGACTGCACATTGCCTCATGAAAAATGATGGTTACTTTACAAATTATACAAAATAACACACACTAACACAGACACAAGCATACCTAGAATTCGCTTTTTATTGATAGATATATTAGGCCATAATTTATTTCCTGCATTATTTCATCCGCGGATATCCGAAATTAATTAATAATTATATTTGATTGATCCAAATCCGACTGCACCGCGGATCACCGCGGTCCACCGCGGCTAAAACCGCTATCCGCGCATCATTCGCACGCAGCTTGCGCTGGGTGGAGCTTCCCTCTCCATCTAGGGCATACTGTATATGACGGAAGCAAAGCTTGCAGGCCCAGGCCACTGACTGTTTCAGATGCTATACCAAGGGGTAAGTGCGTCGTTGCCTTAGATCAGTGGTTCTTTAAGGGGAAGACCACCCATTTTCAATATTGAACTATGTCATTAATATACCTTAGAGGAGTTGTGTGGAAATAGAAAAAAAGTTCCCCCTCTTCTGTGTTGCCTAGAACTGGAGGATTGCTTTTGGGGTTTGTATTGTAAAGTACAATGTGTGATGTCATCATGTTGTACTTTACAATACAAACCCCAAAATCAATCCTCCAGTTCTAGGCAACACAGAAGAGGGAGAACTTTTTTTCTATTTCCACACAACTCCTCTAAGGTATATTAATGACATAGTTCAATATTGAAAATGGGTGGTCTTCCCCTTTAACCTTTTCAGACTGTGACCCCCAAAATAATCATATTTTAACAGGGGACCCCCCCCCCCCCCCCCCACCCTGAAGAGCACTAAGAGTTGAGGCATTACATTTTGTATAACACGGTTCTATTGTGAAGATAGCAGATCTAAAATAGATCGGCAATTTTCACAATGTTGTTCTCTAATAATGGACAATTTGGCGAATGTTTAATTTGTCATTTTAGAGGTATGAAAAAGTCCTTGAATTGTCACTTTATAAATGTGCAAATTACCCTCTGTACACTTACACTTTATGTTGGTCCGTTGAGTGACAAAACAATGTTGCACATTATGCTAATCATCTGGGGACGCCCAAAATGCCTTAGATGAGATAGTTCTCAAACCTTTCATGTCAAGGACCCCCAAATTGGTATGTATTTGGCTGCGGATCCCCATCTCTAAAATATATTGCCAGGGACCCCCAGATGCAATGATTTGAATAAAAGTATAAAATATGGTTAAAGTGGTTTAAATGATTATGACACCATATTAACTCATTTTGCTGGGGACCACATGGTTAACCTGACTCTGCCAGATTGTGGCGTATTGAGTTCCCAATCCAGCCTTCATCTGGAACTGCTCAGGACCAACCGCTGAAGAAGGCCGTCCCTTTTTTCAAGCTATTTGGCAGGTGATTGGGTGGGACTGTCTGTCTATCACAGTCACTCATATTGATGTGTCTGCATGACATATAGTATAGCTGCGCCGGCAGTAAACACTAAATGCAAGCCTCTTTTTTCAAACGCATTCATGTCGCGGTCCCCCGATGGGGATCGAGGGCAGGGTGCGCGGGACCACGACATGAAGTGCGTTTGAAAAAAGAGGCTCGCAGCAGCACCGACTTGTTCGTGGTAGCGGCAAAGATTAATAGTGAAAGAACTACAGTGCAACTGTCTGCAACAGGCGCTTCTCGCGTCACACCGGGCCTCGCTCAGATCCCACCCATAGCTGCCGCTGATTGGTTCGAATCGGGTTCGAACCAATCAGCTCGGTGTACTGTACGTAGCTGGTTGTTCGGTGTAGCACCAATCTCTGAGCGGAGATACCCCACTTTGAGAAACAATGCCTTAGAGTCACATAGTAGTCGAGGGAAAAGACAAACAACATAATTCCCTAGCCTTTAATCTTTACCATCACCACAACATGCCAAATCCTAACCTTGACCTAACTGATTTGAACCCTAAACCTTAAACATAGCCTTAATTAAGCTCAAACCTTTGAAAGGTGAGGGCCTTAATTTCCACGAAGCTACGCATCTTTCCATCCATAATTTGTTCCACTAGAAGCTGGGCCGCCCTTCGGGCGGCCCAGCGTCTAGTCGGCGACCTGGCCAACTCGGGAAGATGTAAATAGGGAATGAATGCCCCGCCCTTTAATGCAAACCCCATTATACCTGTTGTCATAGGACCCGTTTTGACCATCTGTTTGCCTGTGTCCATTTATGCCCATATATGGAGATATCTGTATCTGTCTGTCGGCGTCCATTTTATGTCCATATATGGAGATCACTGCAGATATAGTTCTGGGTCCATTTTATGCCCATATATGCCCATATATGGAGATATCTGTCTATTTGCGTCCATGTTATGCCCATATATGGAGATCTCTGTATCTGTCTGTCTGTGTCCCTTTATGATATATTTTTATCTGCGTCCATTTTATGCCCATATATGAGATCTGTCGCTTTTTGTTTGTTTCTTCTTTAAGCAGCATACGCAGCCTGCTTAAATCTGCATCATTCAAGTCATCCTCCCAGTCCCACGCTTTGTTGCTTGTCTTATGTTTGTCTTTGTCTCTTTTATTTTCTTTTTCTTTTTTGGAGCGGACCCCATGAATGCCCCACCCTTTAATGCAAACCCCAATATACCTGTTGTCATAGGACCCGTTTTGACCATCTGTTTGCCTTTGTCCCCTTATGCCCATATATGGAGATCTCTGCACACACAGTACCGGTTGCGGTCCTTTTATGCCCATATATGGAGATCTCTCTGTCTGTCTGTGTCCCTTTTATGCCCGTACCGGTATATATGGAGATCTTTGTATCTGTCTGTCTGTGTCCCTTTATGCCCATTATGGAGATCTCTATTTCAGACCAAAGACCTGAAATGTGATATACATTTATATTGTCAGGACCTCAGGAAAGACAACATTGTTGAGAAAGTGGCGCTTTCTTTTGGTTTCTTCATCTAGAGCAAGAATACGCAGCCTGCTTGCTTTGCCAACCCTGCTGGCTGCCACATAGAACTGGCCATGGCTGAAGAAGTCTCCAGTGCAGTAGATCCCAACTCTGTGCAGTGTCTGGCCCTGAGACTTATTCACAGTCATGGCAAAGCAGGGTCTGATTGGAAACTGGCGGCGGCGCATGGTGAATGGGAAGGTGTTCTCGGGTGGGCACAGGGTGATACGTGGAATGAGGAGTGTGCGTCCCGCATTGACGCCAACCACAGATCTTACAACCAGGAGATGAGGCAGGATCTGATCAATGATGTACCTTGATCCATTGCAGTGTCCATTGTGCTGGTCAAAGTTTCTAAGTAACATGATCAACATGCCCACCTTTAGAGTGATGCGATGGGGTGGCATACCAGATGGGCAAAGGGTATTTAGCAACTCAGGTGGGAACACATAGTTACCCTCAGACTCTGCAGTATCCACACTGCAACAAACATGCTCCTCTCCTGGAAACATCTTTGTCATGTATTCGTTGACCATGTCAACTTCAGAGTTGGTTGGGCACAGTATGACACGCTGACATAGCCACTCAGGGTTGGCAATGTTGTTTTGAATGTCCTTATACACCCAACTGACCATGTCGTCAAGTGTTTCCCCTGAAAGTGTGAGCGATTGATCGAGCTCAATAGCAAATTCACCCTCCTCGGGTTTAACAGGAAGCTTTCCCTCCCCAAGGTCCAGCAGGAATTTGGCAAAACGTTCTTTCTCGTCATGGTCATCTCCAGCAGCGTGTGTGATCCTCATGTTTTGAGTCAGCCGAAGAATCTTGACTTTCTCCCACAGGTAGGACCACTTCAAACACCTCCCCACTATGTCAAGACGTGAACCATGTGGCACAACGGTAAGTATCTGTCTCCAGTCACCACTGAATACCATTGTGATGCCCCCGAATGGATCCTTCGAGTTGCGCAGATGCTGGAATGTCCGATCTACTGCTTCCAATGCACGGCGATCCATCATTGAGACTTCATCAACCACCATGACATGTGTCATTCTGATCAGTTTTGCAGTATCATCGTTTTCGCTGATGTTGCACATGGATTCATCGGTGAGAATGAGAGGGCACTTGGTCCTGCTATGAAAAGTGGTTCCTTTAGGCAGCAAGGTAGCTGCAATGCCACTTGCTGCTGTTGCCAGAGCTACTTTGCCTTGTGCTCTAAGTTTATGTAGGATGAAAGACAATGTGAATGTTTTCCCAGTTCCACCACTTGCATCAACTGCGATCATCTTGCCAAGTCCCTTTTCGACACTTTCCATTACTGTGTCGACAACAACGCGCTGCTCGTCATTGAGATGTTCCTCTGTTTCGGCGATATGAGCCAGAAGCTCTGATTGGTCGTGCTGTGTCTCGTACTGGATAATGCGGGAGTTGTGTGGCTGAACATGTAGTGGATCTGGCTCAGGGAGACCAAAGTTACGGCTGAGCGTAAAGCCGTGCCTCTCAACGTGGTCCTTCAGTTCCAGGAGCACTTGATTCACAATGTTTTCATCTGGCTGATTGACACGTGCTGCACGCATGAGATCCTCGCACAGAACACGTTTGTGTCTTTCCCAAAAGTTCAATTGGTTCCCTCTGAGAACAAAGATGAGCATGTTGGCAAACACTTCACGCAGTGCTGGGCCAAAATTGACATTTGCAGCCTCATCCATAACAAAATCCATCTCTTTTTCATCTTCAACAATGCCATGCGCAATGCAGGCTGCCAGATAGGTGTCCATGACCCTATCACCAACACGTCGGAGGTCCTGGAAGCATGTTGGGCCAGGTACACGGTAGAGTAGGATGCGGAGATAGTACAGCTCAGCAGTGTGAGGGTTGAGGGCAATCATGGGGAGTCGTCCAACAGTGTCAGCCATATGGTCTTCCCGAGAAGTCATTTTTTTCGTCCGCAAGTGGAATGCTTTTTTCTCGTAAGTGAAGTGTTGAAATACATCAGGATACAAAACATGTTGCATATGTGGGTGTTCAGTCATGGCATTAAAGAAGGCGGTGAGTGTGGTTGCAGGGGCCCCTGAGTCCACCACATTCTGTGCGTCACCCTGGTCATTGAACATGATGATCTGCTCATCCTCCAGATGAATTGCTAGCATCTCGACAGGTGGATGTTTGCGTTGAATGGGGAAGTTATAGATGCGCCAGAATGACTCGGATGCAGTAATGTATCGTCCTAGTTCGTATCGTGTCACTTCATCATGTCGCAAATCCTCTTTTTCTTCTTCCGGAATGTCCAGTCTCACCAGGCACTGATCTGGTCCCTTTTCAATATATTTGTACATGTACTTAACACTCGCGACAGTAGACACAATTTCGAGGTTGATGTGGCAATTGTACCGGAGCGTGAGGTATGGATTGTAAGGTACAACCCATGCATTGTTGACAGCTACAGGAATTTTTTTGCCCTTTTCAGGGCAATAAATGTTCTTTGTGGTGGGAGCACCGGGTGCTCCTTCACTCCTTCTCCTGTAGAGAGCAAAGGAGTTCTCAGGAAAGCTGGTGTTCTGTCGCAGGGGTTTGGGATAGTCCTTTGTACATTTCCCGTTTGCCATGCAAGGACTGTCAGGGTTCAAGTGTCCACATGGACCATGAATCATACATGTTGTGACAATCCGATGTAGTTCTGGATTTGTGTCTTTGTTAGGAATTTCGGCAGAGACCACACGATCAATATCAGTTGAGTTCCTGGGCTTGTCGCGGGCTGCCATGGTCAGGAGCATGTGAATATGTGGAAGATGGCGCTTTTGCGTTTCTTTCACCATCACAAAGGCGTCCACGTGGCCCAAGATGTCACGCTTGAGGATGTCTGTGAGTAATCCTTCCGTCTTCATGTGGAACACTCTAGCGATGATGTCTGGTCTCTGAAAGGGTTGCTGACCTGGAAGAATCGATTCCTTGATTTCTGGCCAATGTTGGTTGCATGTCATTGTCAAAAAGAAGTCAGGCTTTCCCTTGACTCGGACCAATGCCATTGCATCCTGGAACTGCTTGGCAAACCACCGTGGAGATCCATAAATTGAAGGTGGCAGGATGGTCAGGCGTCCAGGTAACACCTCAGCGTCACTGTTGAGGGCATCAACAATAACGTTGTACTTTTCAGCCTTGATGGACTTCTGGTTGTGGCGGACCCAGTTGAGGCGGTATGATTCAATTTTAGCCATCATGTCACATGCATACTGGTGTGTCAGTTTCCCACCACGGAGCAGTAAATTGAAGTGATGAGCTGGGTCACGCACTTGAAGATGATAGCAATAGAAGGCAGTTGGTGAGATTCCTTGCAGCTCAGTGTGGTAACCCTGGGAACCGTAAGGCAGCAGGAGTACATAAGATAATGGATCGTATGCGGGATGCATAGCATCGATTGTCTGAATTGCTCCTCCTCTGACATGAAGAGCGACAGACAATCTTCCAAACTGCTCGGTCATGGTAGCTCCAGGAGCAATGACAGCCACGTCACTATCTGAGGATGGAAGGTTAATAGTTCCACGATGAAGGTCTCTGCGCCTTGTCCGAGCTGTTAGGACAATTTGAAGGTCATTAGTACTGTCATTATTGGCCACATACTCGATAGCTGACTTGAACTGCCTTACGTAGTGGTTGCAGTTGCGAATGGCTTGTTGTGCGGTCACCAAAAAAGAACCATTGAGCTCGCTGTTCGAGGCATGGGCTCGACGGTACTCTAGCTCATGGGCAGGATCGTGGAAGTAGATCTGAGCAAATTTTGGGGTTTGGCCCTGCTCTGCAAGGGGAGAAGAAATGTAATGATATACCTTGCCTTGAATGCGTGGGCCAGGATTGAACCCACTCAAAGGTATCTCTCGTAAACCGATACTTGCCATTGACAGTGCATTGTTGTACTGTCTTGCATGCTCCACAAATTTCTGATTAAGGAAAAGGTCCATAATAGCTTGTGGAGGCTTTGGTGGGATTGAGCCTGGTTTGTGATTTTCAGGGTCATATGTAAGGTTAATCTTCCCTGAGTTGCAGCAGAAACCCTTTCTCTCCTCTTTCCATACCAAGGCTTTGCAATCTGAGCATTTGGGACATAGAAACAGTGAGGTTTTGCTCAGTGTGTGTCTGGAATCAACGTCCTCTTGAAATAAGTCAGTATCTTGATACCGTGCTAGATTCCGTTTAGCATGGCGCACTTGTTCCAGTCGTGCACAGTGAAGTTCCTGCTGGTGAGCGCTGTCCCTTGCCTGCCGCTCGGCTTGCCTATCCGACGTCTGCTCCAGGCGTGCACGTTTGGTTTGTGCGTTATTTGCAGTTTGGCGCTGTGCTTGCATGTCCGGCGTCTCCTCCAGGCGTGCACGTTTGGTTTGTGCGTTATTTGCAGTTTGGCGCTGTGCTTGCATGTCCGGCGTCTCCTCCAGGCGTGCACGTTTGGTTTGTGCGTTATCTGCAGCTTGGCGCTGTGCTTGCATGTCCGGCGTCTCCTCCAGGCGTGCACGTTTGGTTTGTGCGTTATTTGCAGCTTGGCGCTGTGCTTGCATGTCCGGCGTCTCCTCCAGGCGTGCACGTTTGGTTCGTGCGTTATTTGCAGCTTGGCGCTGTGCTTGCATGTCCGGCGTCTCTTCCAGGCGCGCACGTTTGGTTCGTGCATTATCTATAGCTTGGCGCTCTGCTTGCATGTCCGGCGACTCCTCCATGCGCGCACGTTTGGTTCGTGCGTTATCTGCAGCTAAGCGTGCGTCTCGTGCTTGATGTGATTCACATTTCCGTAAATGTTGTAGTTTGTCACGCACGCTTTTGCGGTAGGCTCTTGTTCCTTTAGGCATGTTACCCTGAACAAAGGTGGGACGGCGATGAGGTGGGAAGTCAATGCAAGCTGCTTGTATCTGAGCTCTCGGTAGATAAGGCCTGTCTTATATACAGTGCAGTGATGTCACAATGACTCAGCGTTTGCGCCCGGCACTGCAGTGATGTCACAATGAGTCAGCGCTTGCGCCGATTTTGCGCCAATTTCCGCATAAGGAGATTCCGAACGTTTCGCGCCGGTTAGGGAAAACCGTGCATCGGGTCGAGTCGAGGCCCGGCACTGCACTCCGTGCCGCGGCGGGGAACGCGCGTGCCGAATCTGAAGCCGGTGGGCTGATGTCAGCAGCTAGATGTCTCCATATACTCTATCTGTGTCCATCCTTTATGCCCATAAGCCCATATATGGAGATCTCTGTATCTGCCCATATGCCCATATATGGAGATCTCTGTATCAGGTCGAGGCTAGGCCCCTGTATCTGCCCATATGCCCATATATGGAGATCTCTGTATCAGTCTGTGTCCCTTTTATGCCTATATACGGAGATATCTGTCTATACTCTATCTGTGTCCATATCTGCCCATATGCCCATATATGGAGATCTCTGTATCAGTCTGTGTCCCTTTTATGCCTATATACGGAGATATCTGTCTATACTCCATATATACGGAGATATCTGTCTATACTCTATCTGTGTCCATCTTTTATGCCCATATGCCCATGGAGATCTCTGTATCTGCCCATATGCCCACATGCCCATATGCCCATGGAGATCTCTGTATCTGCCCATATACGGAGATATCTGTCTATACTCTATCTGTGTCCATATCTGCCCATATGCCCATATATGGAGATCTCTGTATCAGTCTGTGTCCCTTTTATGCCTATATACGGAGATATCTGTCTATACTCTATCTGTGTCCATCTTTTATGCCCATATGCCCATGGAGATCTCTGTATCTGCCCATATGCCCACATGCCCATATGCCCATGGAGATCTCTGTATCTGCCCATATGCCCATATGGAGTTCTCAGTCTTATGCCCATATGGAGATCTCTGTATCTCTGTATCTGCCCATATGTCACTGTCGTGATGTCACAATGACTCAGCGCTTGCGCCGATTTTGCGCCGATTTCCGCATAAGGAGATTCCGAACGTTTCGCGCCGGTTAGGGAAAACCGCGCGTCGGGTCGGGTCGAGGCCCGGCACTGCACTCCGTGCCGCGGCGGGGAACGCGCGTGCCGAATCTGAAGCCGGTGGGACGAACGGTTCTCGAGATACGCGGATTACAGACAGACACACACGCAGACACACACGCAGAGACTTCTCGCATTTATAGATAGATATTGATTATTGTGTTCCTGTGCCCCCCCCCCACACCACACACACACACACACACACACACACACACACACACACACACACACACACACACACACACACACACACACACACACACACACACACACACACACACACACACACATTTTCTTTATTTCACAAGACAAAGCGAGAGAGAAGAGAGGCCCACATTATAGACAGTCACACACAAACATACACAAACACACACATACCCACACACCCTCAGAAAGTTTTCCCAGATGATAAAATGAACAAAATGAGTGCGAGCAGCATCAACAGATGGTGCGCTCCAGTGCTCCTGTCAGCACCCTCAGCATCCGCGTGACACATCAACTCACTGCAACCACAGCCAGGCGCCAGGAGCACGCCTAATCTGTTCACACATCTATCTGTCTGTCTCTGCCTGTCTTTCTCTCCATCTCTCTCTCTCTCTCTCTCTCTCTGGCTGTCTCTCTCTCTCTCTCCATCTGTCTCTGTCTCCCTGCCTGTCTTATCTCTTTCTCTCTGCGTCTCTCCCTTTCTCTGTGTCTCTGTGTCTTTCTCTGTTATGTGTGTTATCTGTGTGTTATCTGAACTCTCTGTTTCTCCGACCCTGGTTCTGGCTGAAAATGATGTCCAGGCACGTGCACACATATACAGTAGACATCAAAGGGGGCTTGAGCCCCTGCCCTTTTATCCGTCTATAAAAAGTGCCCTCTTCAGACAATGAATGCCGTTTTTACCATGGTGATAGAAATGCAAATGCCCTCTTTCCATGCCATACCTGAAGGCAGCATTCAAGAGAAGTGCCTTGCCCAAACCCCCCTGAACTTGAATGCAGCATCTTATGTTGACGCCACATCTCCAGTATTCACTTGATTATACTTAGTTCAGTGTGGTATCGAGCACCGAAAATAGCCGACCTACAACGCTCACAACCTTTTAGAAATGTCAGCCCCTGCCTCTCTGCATGTCCCTGATGATGTCCCTTTGTCACCGTTAACCCCATCTGTCTCTTTCTCTCAATCTGTCTCTCCCTCTTTTTCTATTTGTCCCTCTCTACCGTACCTCTTCTTTCTCTCTCTGTCTGCCATACTCTCTCCCTCTCTTTCTTTGTCTACGTGTTTCTGCACTATTTTGTCTCTCTGTCCATCTGTCTCTATCTATCACACATTCATACGCTCTTGCCTAAGCTCACAACGTGGCACATCCGCGATGCGTCGTGAGCTTGTAGATCTGCTGTTTTCGACGGGCGACACCGCCGTACAATGACATATAAATCAGGCTACACACATACACGCACTTGCACGCACGCACACACACACACACACACACACACGTACAGTCGCAGATGTCTGCAGCAGGGCGAGACTATCCCAGCAGGAATCTGTACGGAGGAGGCAGGAGGAGAGATGATTCATCTGCTTTTTCAATGTTGCCTTCTGCTTCTGTTCAGACATACGCAATCGCAAGCACTTGTGTGTGAGTGTGTGTCACAGTTTGCATGTATTTGCGCACGTCTTCGCATGCAATATGCACTGTTGCATTGAGCGCTTTGTCGTGCGCACGTGACACACAAGTTGCATTTGCAACGGGGCAGGGCATACAGTACGACACTGCACTACCGAGAGAGAGGGAGGGAGGGAGAGAGGGAGAGACCAGGGACGTGCTGGCCAATGGGAAAAGCGGGACAACTCCCGAAAGGCCGGTTCATTCCCGGCTGGTCCAGGCCGGTCATTAGGAAAAAAATAAAAATAAAATGTTGGCCTTCGTTCCATTTTGGGGGCTGGGCGGCCAACAAAGTAAATCGTCACTGTCGGGCAGAAACCTTGTATCTCCAAGTTTCACATTTGTAAATCTTTTCGCAAAGCAAAGCCCTGCTTCATCATACAAGGCTGTCGCACAAAAGTAGTGAAAACAGCAGATCTACAAGCACACAACGCCTCGCGGTGCGAGGCGTTGTGTGCTTGTAGATCGGCTGTTTTCACTAGTTTAAATCATTTTTAAAATGATAAATACAAAACTGACTGTTTTGGACATACAAGGTTTCCACCCGACAACGACGAAATATAACTCATGTAATTGGCCCACTTGTCATGATCTGAAGTAGCAGCAGCGCTATAGAGAGATCTCTCTCTATAGCGCGCAATGAGGGCCTCTCCAACTCTTTTTCCCGGGCTGAATCAGGGGCCCAGCATGTCCCTGGGAGAGACAGACAGACAGACAGACAGACAGACAGACAGACATATGCAGGCTGGAAGCTGTCCCTCCACTCATATGAGGGCTGTATCAGTAATCTGAACAGCAGGGTTACTGCTAGGTCAGCGGCAGCACAGGGAGGGAAAGGGAAGTATCTCTTAGGGGACGGGGGGAAAAAAAGATTAAAATACTGGTTTAAAAATACTAATTTCCGGGCAACCCGACAGCCGGGTGGTTAGGGTGCGTACCACATGGGCTCAAGTGCCCCACAGCGAGTCCCCGGTTCGACTCCTTGATGGCCAGAGTCACATTCATGTCACTCCCATCCTCATGTCTCTCCCCGTTGTACCGAAAACAAAAAAAATACGAATGACTTCCATCCACATTCCACATTTTCAGAATGTTTTGTAAAAGAAGCCGGAGTCTGTCCACATTGAGAATAATAGAATATTTTTCATACATTTTGGTTAGTTGACCCACAGGGGTCTATACACGCTCCTTTGTTCCCTCTATACTACATCTCTTCACTGAACAGTGAGTCCACTGTGGTTTAAGTCCTTTGTAACCAAACCCCTAATAAGACAAAATACTACAGGTACACAGGAGCATCTCCAGGACACTAAAGATGAGGATGTAAAAAGAGGGGCCGCTCAGTAAGACAATGCAGGTGTAAGGCCCCCCAGTGCAGCCCGTGGCTCTTTGTGATCAGGCACGTCCGCAAGACGGCTGCCTGTCAGCAACATACTGTATTCTGGGCGCGCTCCGTTCCCACGGCTAACCCACCCCGCCAGAGAGGCTGCTGGGAACGACACGGCATTCGGAACGCCAATGTAGCATGAGCCCCTCGCCCCAGTAAGACCACACCGCTAATGGACGGAGGAGTGTGTGTGTGTGTGTGTGTGTGTGTGTGTGTGTGTGTGTGTGTGTGTGTGTGTGTGTGTGTGTGTGTACAGTATGTGCGCTATCACCTCCCAGTGCTACTATTACCCACACCTTTCTATCCGGTTTAGACCCATGACCAAATAAACACCGCGCACACTCCGTGTCAATCCACACACACACACACACACACACACACACACACACACACACACACACACACACACACACACACACACACACACACACACACACACACACACACACACACACACACACACACACAGAGGCCTTGTGTCTGTAATTGAAATAAAACGGCGTGTGAGTACGGGGTCGTGACCTGGCAGTTCTAGGGATGCTCTATTAACCCGGCTGAACAGAGACGGTTACAGTTCTCGCTCTCTCGCTCTCCCTCCGTCTCTCTCTAACACACCTCCATCTTTCTCCACCTCATTAACTCTCTGTGTTTGCAGCTATCTGCCCCGACCATCCAACCAGACGGCTCCGTCTCCGTCTCTCTCTCTCTCACACACACACACATTTTTTTCTCACAATTGTGCTTTCTCTCCCTGACTCCGTCGGTAGCTGTTGTTTTCAATCCGAGTGTGTTTGTGCAAATTATGATGTATGACTTTAGAGGAGCGGCCAAATGCGAAACCGCAAAAGTTTGTTTAAAATGTATTCAGTGTCGCACACAAAGAAGAAAACTTTTTTCGCCCGCCGTGGCTCCTAGGGGGCGAGCCGTCTGGGCGAGTGTTCGTCCACAGCTAATCTTGCAAACCACTGGACCGATCCGTGCCAAATGTGTTGCGCACACACTGCCAGTATATGCCAAAGATTTAAATTCCTGAATATCTTTCTTGTATTGTGAATTCTTGTGAGTGAATTTTCTTCACGTGTATGCTCTCAAAGCTGCACCACGTTGGACACATACTGTACTGTATGTACACATCAGTCAGATTCCCATATCCTATACTGGGTTTTCTGCAGAGTGGGCGCCCTCTTGGTCCTGACCAATTCAGTCTCTGTAGTGCGCCTAGACCAGGGGTCTTCAACAGGGGGTCCAGGGGGGCACGGTGGCGCAGTGGTTAGCGCTTCGCCTCACAGCTAGAAGGTCCTGGGTTCGATTCCCGCCGGGGGACGCTGTGGGCGCTGGCGGCGTGTTCCTCCTCCGCGCCATCAGCGCCCACACCCTAGGTGGGGTTGGCGATAGGGCCTTTCTGTGTGGAGTTTGCATGTTCTCCCCGTGTCTCCTAGGGTTGATACCCTCACAAAAACATGCACGTAATCCTGGTCTCAATAATGCCTCCCCCTGGGCAGCCGGGGCGCCTGATGGAGGGGAAAGGAACTGGTTGGAATAACGGGTTCCTTCCACGCGCTACGTCCAAACCAGGGAAATCTCCACTGTCAGGTGAAAAGAAGCAACTTGGACTCCTCATGCATAGAAGGAAGCATGAGGTCAGTCCGTTGTCTCCCCAGGCGCGGCAGAGGGAGAGCAGAGCCCAGGATTACATAGGCAATTAGCACTGGGTGAAAAAATGGGTTACAAAATTGTGGGATAAAAATTATAAAATAAAAAAAAAAACAAAAAAAAAACAGGGGTGATAGTAAAATATGTTATTGTTGTTTAACATGGTATAGATACCATTTTCAGTGTCAATGTCATGATGTTTTGATCTGATAACTAATGCACGAGACGAGAATCTGCCCCACTCCAGGGACAGAAAGATTGACCAGCGAAATGTCAAAGTGTCCAGGACACGGGATAATGAAAAGCCAAAACATTCTACATCCTTGGCTTCTGAGTCCACGAGACTCAGTCACAACAACATCCCATCCATGTTATGTTTAATTGTCCAATCAGAATGTGACTAATGTATTCTGTAAACTCCATATATCTGTGAATCATTATGCTTTGTACTCAGAGAGCTTACGATGGGTGAAAATGCTCTATACTGTACTTGTACAGTACTTTGAACTCTGACTAAACTTCAACACAAAAACGCATATTCACTGGTGTGGACTCATTTCTTGTGTGGAGTACGTTATTATGGTTGGGAAAAACTGTTCATCAATATGGAATATGATCCAAATTCCATCAATGGTCCATTCGATTGCCGGATTAGCTCCGAGGAGATATTGGTCTCTTCCGCTGCTAGAACCAGTTAACAACCAGCCGGGGATATTATCAGACGTTTCCCCTGACTCCCACGGAAAGGACTATCTCCCACACGTTTTTTCCTCCTGCGCGAGGAGAAATTACCTTGGGACGCCCCGAGCACAGGGAGGCAGAAAACACCTGCCGAAATCTAAACAACCTTTTTACAAACGGAACAATTGCACCATTTTTGAGCTTGAAGCCTCTCTCCAAAGCTTGGAGAATGAACTGATAACAGCCGTAACGGCTAAGATAGACGATGAGGAAATGAAACAGTTGTTTCTAGGTGCCCCACAATTGCACCATTTTTGCCCATATGGAGAAAGGAATTCAGATATGATGACTCTCTCCCACATCAACATATCGTCTGAAGAAAGCCGAAATGGAGGCGGCCAGGTTTGGCTCTCTGGCACAGTTCCACACCAGGAGCCTTTCACGGACGGTCTCTCCCCCCTCATCTCTCCGCACAGAGATTTTGAGAGGGCAACATGCTTCATCCCCTGGTCCAAATTCAACAGAACCCAGGTCATACGTTTATACCTGCTGTCTTAAGAGGCTAGCTAGCTCTTAACACAGCTGCGTTTTTATTGTTTAATGTTTAATGTTTTGTAGTCTATTGTTTTTGTCGCTTTTTGTTACATGTTTTGAGGACATAGCAGCCGTTTGGCCACGGAGATTGCTTGTCTAAGGTTGGGTTTGTATCAGTACGAGACTTCAATATAGATTTCATTTTATGCTCTAGAACGGCTGTTTCAAGAAGAAGAAATCTTTTTATTTGGGGCCAGAACATATTTTGTTCTGAAGGAATGTCTCTTCGGCCAGTACGATAACCCAATACGGCTGATTAGAGCCACTTAATCACATAAGAAATAGCGTGGTTATTTTAATTAGGAGATTTCACTTTATGCTCTAGAACCGAACGTTCTGACGGAAATCTTCATGCTTTAAGCTTACATGTCTTCGTTTTCGTCTTATCTTATTTTATTTTTAATTTCCGTCTCAGGCCACTCTGAGATGTTGAATACAGGAGCTTTTTATCTCAGCGCTCCCAAGAACATTTTTGTTTTTTAGAAACATGACCATTCAAGCTAAAAAAGCCCCCTGCTCCGAGAAGCAGTGTTTTTTTCCGTGTAAACCTGGACCCACACGGATGAGATGTTACAATCTACTCTGGAACCAACAATACCTAAAACCTTTCCTGGAACATTTCAATGGATATGTGACATTATTGCCACTGGATGCCTTTCACTCGCGATGGGACGCGTTGTGAGCTTGTAGATCTGCAAACCTCATCAGGAAGGAACAGACAACGCAAACAATATTTTCAGATGCTGAAAGGCTTGACACACCAACCCCCCAGCCGAACCTGGCTGGCACTGCGATGGGGCGCGTTGTGAGCTTGTCGATCTGCTACGTGACTTTCATGGATTACAATGTCCCGAAAAGAACAAACACTCTTGACCCTTGGGACGCCCCGAGATAATGGTACTATATATTTTGTTTACTTTTGACTAAGTACGACTTCTGAAAAAAAAGAAATCAAGTTCTGACTGACAAACCCTTTTATTAGTGTTAAATGTATGATATATATTGTCTGTCTAATCCTCTCTAATCCCATTTTCCTCCCGTGGTTACATTTTGGCCTGTCTATTATGAAAGAAGGAAAAGAAAAAAACCTCACCAAGGTGAAGTGAGCGGAGCAACATGATTCATGTGTTCTGTGCTTATCTCGCTTATGCTACTGGCTCGCTCGCGCTCACGCTTGCCCGCGCTCGCTTGCCCGATGCTTACATTTTGGTTTTATTTTGAAAAAAACTATGAGGGGATCTTATTTTGAGAAGCCACAACTCGCTTCTCAGCATTTTGACTCTGAGCTGCTTACGCTGCTTATAGGCTGGCACGGCCTATGTGTTATTTTCACTATGAGGGGATTGCTGGAATGGCTCGATAATCTGTTTTTATCTCATTTTCCTGATTTTATTTTGAGAGGCCACAACAAGTAGGTTCTCTGCATTTTTATTCTGTGTGTGACCTCGCTCTCTCTCGAAAAAGGGGTCTCACTTCCTTTTGTTTTGTTTTTGTTCTAACCCACTTGCCTGGTTTGCAAAACTAGGAATTATTTACACATATGACTGTCTCTCTCTCTCTCTCTAAAAAGGGATCTCATTCACTCTTGGTATGACTACACTCGTACTGATAACAACCAACGCTTGGGTTTATTTGAATGTTTATATATGATGCCCCTAACGTCTTAATACATTTTTTTTTCTCCCTAATGTATTAATTCTTTTTCACCAATGTGGTAGGGATTATTTTTACTTTATTTATTTCATTTTAGGGGACAGGACGGACTCGACCTGGATAGACAGGTATCGTGGAAGGAACTCCACTAACTCGCTAACCAACTTGACTGACACTCAACTTGACGGACTGACGGTTTTATTTCAATTTTATTTTAGCCAGTTTAATTTCATGACTGTTTATTTTATTATAACCCATTTTCTCCTGTCCTACTGTTTTGTCGTGAAAACCGTTCCTCTTGCAGAGAACGTGTAAACAACTGACTTGCTTTCATTCCTTTCTAAAACAACTGATAGTCTGCTAGAAGACAGGCCTTCAAGGTCAGAGGGTCTGTGTGTGTGAGATTTATTATTTAGTAATCCTGTTCTTTTAAACCACATCTTATGGACATGAACCAAAAACATTTACTTTTACCATTCTTAACACATAAACTGCAGTATGGGTTAAGGATGGAAGAGGCCTAGCCCTGCTTTACTCAACCTTTAATTTCTCATGTTGGTTTATTTTTGGTAATACTTTATCCTCTTTACTTGAGTAAAAGCAGGCTGAGACGGTTCCAAAAACAATTTAGATGGCTGGGCTCCATTCAAACCTTCCCAGTCAAATTCCACAATTATTACAACCCTACTGGGCTTATACGGGATTACACATTTAAAAAAAAAATAATAATAATAATAATGACATTATGATTATGTTATGTGTTTCTATTTAATTTTTCTTATTTTTATTTCTTTAAAGTTTCATTCATTTTCTGGTTAGAGAGGCTTTAAACAGGCCTCGCTAACTATTGTATGGTACACTTCCCCCCTCACAGGCCTGGAAGCTCACTCTAACTCTGACAGTGAGCAGAGTCATTGTCCTTTACTGTACCTCGGTACCCTACTGTACCTCGGTACCATCTGTTTCTCATTTAACCATATTTTAACAAATTATCCTCCAAACAAAACAATTTTTGTCACACCCAATATTTTTGGCTGTGGCAAACGGGAGGGAATGTGTTTGGAGAATTTCATTTTCTGAATTCATATTTCATTTTCTGAATTCATATTTTATTTTCTGAATTCATATTTCATTTTCTGATTTCATATTTACATATTTCATTTTGTTTTCATCTCATTTTATTTCAGAATATATATATATTTCACTTTGCTTAACCATGTTTAAATCTGTTTACCCCTAACAGAACAAACTTAATACAATTTGACACAAATGGTGTCCCTTGGTGATGTATATCTAAAACAAATCAAACATGTCTATACCTAAATACACACAATGGTCTTAACTTCCATGTAATTCTGATGTTTATTCTATTTTTCAGACTTATCTATTTGATAGACGGTCCATATCTCTTCCCATGATCTGTGAGGAAGGATCATTTTTCGTGAGTACGAGGATTCAAGTCACCTGAGTTCCTATATCATTTTTGTTAATATTTACAGTTGTCTTGTCCCAAAATGCAACTCTCTTCTTTTGATAAGATCTCATAGCCTCGTCCTGGAAATGTTAAATACTGTCATATTAAATGTATAAAACCTTACTGAAATGATGAGGACAGAGGTCCTATACCTTACTGTTGTGGAGTCAAAAAAGGTCCACCCTGGCTGGGACATATCGCGAAGGTCATAGGTCAAGCAAGGGAATGGACCATGACGCTCCACCACACTAATCAAATTTTCAAAATTCTACATTCGTCAATCTCAGGTGATGACTTCACCAAATAAATAAAAAAAAATGAAAAAAAAAAAAATATATATATATATATATATATATATATATATATATATATTCTCTTTCATTAAATGCACTCTCTGTAGTGAACCCCACCATCAACCCAGGTGAGGCTGTGAAGAAACTTTGGAAAGATTCTAAATTTAGTGATAAAGTTTGTCATGGTGCGACAGGACAATGTTTGTTATTGATGGATCAAAGGTTTCCTTTTCCTATCAATATATTTTAAGGAACGTGTGATTTTCTCCTCTCTCTCATAAAAATATTCTAACTCATGTTATCTAAACTTAAACAGGCCCCAAATTAAACAGGCCTTATTTGAGAAAATATCCTTGGGTTAATCTCAGACTGCCCTTTGACGCACTCCCCCTAATGATTCCAAATTATACAGTCCTTTATCTTTCATTATCAAAATATTTTTACCTTTGGATGTATTCTGATTTAAATACCTTTAAAAGACTTAAATACCTTTGGAAATATACAGTTCTTTTGACTCTCCTCTTTAAAAAACTTAAAGCTATCGAAATGTTTTGACTTAAATTGTTCAATTATTATGTTCTGTTTCAAATACCTTTAAAAAGTTGAACCCATGTTTTCTTCCCTTGTTGTTTATGCTGCCTTGACATTTAACACTTCAAATGCTATCTCAGGAGGGAATTGATAGTAAAATATGTTATTGTTGTTTAACATGGTATAGATACCATTTTCAGTGTCAATGTCATGATGTTTTGATCTGATAACTAATGCACGAGACGAGAATCTGCCCCACTCCAGGGACAGAAAGATTGACCAGCGAAATGTCAAAGTGTCCAGGACACGGGATAATGAAAAGCCAAAACATTCTACATCCTTGGCTTCTGAGTCCACGAGACTCAGTCACAACAACATCCCATCCATGTTATGTTTAATTGTCCAATCAGAATGTGACTAATGTATTCTGTAAACTCCATATATCTGTGAATCATTATGCTTTGTACTCAGAGAGCTTACGATGGGTGAAAATGCTCTATACTGTACTTGTACAGTACTTTGAACTCTGACTAAACTTCAACACAAAAACGCATATTCACTGGTGTGGACTCATTTCTTGTGTGGAGTACGTTATTATGGTTGGGAAAAACTGTTCATCAATATGGAATATGATCCAAATTCCATCAAGGGGGTCCAGGACCCCAGAGTCACTACAGGGGGTCCTCCAAATCTTTGTGTGATAGAAACTTTTTTCCGCCTTTTTTATATTAAGCATTTGAACCCTAGTGTCCATATTCTGAGAACTTTAGCCCAAAATAGCAGATCTACAAGCTCACAACGCCTTGTGCGAGGTTTGGTGTAGAGGGGGAAAAGGTCAGACTAACAGTATTGATGACGGTTCAAGTGGTTAAATATCTGAAAACACAAATTGACATGAATCCAAAATACACTGATGATCGTGCTGTCAAACAATGAAACTATATTGAATCTATTAACAGGTTGTGGGGGTCCCTGCTTCATCTCTCTCTCTCAACTAAGGGGTCCTTGGCCTGAAAACGTTGAAGACCCCTGGCCTAGACTGAACTGGTCTGGTGGCATCCCTGCTATCCACTCATATAATCTCTGTAATCATACAAAGCAAAATGACATTTAACCATCACTCCCGTCTTTCTCTCCCTCCTCCACTCCATCTCCATCTCTCTTTCTCTCTCTCTCTCCTCTCATTTGTTTTTTCTGTGTTAATCTAAATTCCTCATGAACACCTCCCATCATGAGTCTGATGATCCGTGTAGAGAACCCTCACAGACCAAATGTTTCATCACCCCGCGCGCGCACGCACACACACACACACACACACACACACACACACACACACACACACACACACACACACACACACACACACACACACACACACACACACACACACACACACACACACACACAGTGTCCCTAGCCTTGACCCTTGACTTCATCTCCCATAATTCCATGGTGTTGGGATCCCACACATGCTGGCCTCTGAGCGTTAACAGATAAATCCAGTGGACTTTCACTGTGCGCGTGTGTGTGTGTGTGTGTGTGTGTGTGTGTGTGTGTGTGTGTGTGTGTGTGTGTGTGTGTGTGTGTGTGTGTGTGTGTGTCAGTCATTCCATATGTCTTCATGTCTCTGCCTGTCTGCATCTCTATAGCAGGGGTCTTCAACAGGGGGTCCGGGACCCCTAGGGGGTCCTCAGAGTTACTACAGGGGGTCCTCCAAATCTTCCAATCCTTTTTATATTAACAAGTTGACCCTAGTGTCCATATTCCGAAAACTGTAGCCAAAAATAGCAGATCTACAAGCTCGTAGCTTGTAGATCGGCTATTTGAAGTTTATTATGTATTGACGGTTCAAGTGATTAAATATCTGAAAACACAAATTAACATGAATCCAAAATAGACTGTCAAACAATGAAACTATATGGAATCTATGAAATGGTTGTGGGGTCCCTGCTTTATCTATTTCTCAACTAAGGGGTCCTTGGCCTGAAAACGTTGAAGACCCCTGCTCTATAGTATCAATGTTTGTGGATAGGCTTATGTGCATATTAGCTATAGATGTTAGCCAGTATGCTAGCTCAGTGTGTGTGGCCCCGGCTCATCTCTCCTGGATTTAATTTAGGAGCGCGGCTACGACTCCCCTGGCTGTCATAGAGGAGTCATGCTCTCTAACACTGCAGGAGCCCATGGGGAGAGGAGAGGAGAGGAGAGCTGCATGCGGACACTAATAGTCTACAGAAACGGAAATCCAAACTCCCAATGTCCCAATCTTCCCTCTGCATGGTCCAACGGCTGATCTCCTGTCTCCAACCCCTCTTTTTTTTAAAGAAAGAAAGAAAGAAAGAAAGAAAGAAAGAAAGAAAAAAAGAAAGAAAGAAAGAAAGAAAGAAAGAAAGAAAGAACATGATTTGTCCAGTCACTATACTGCACCTAGCCTTGCGTAGCCAGGCTTACTCATCTGCGAAGAGAAAAGCCTGGTGACAATATCAGGCAGAGACCGTTCAACTTCCACCGTGAGAATTTCGCCGGGAGACTACAGCGCATGACGTAACTTCCGTTAAACACAGCACTTCCGCCACTTCCGCTAGAACCAACCGGATGTCATATTGTGGCCAGGGTGTACTGCACCTGAGATGTTCCTTTTTACTGACACCAAGTTTAAAATAAGAATAGAATACACAGAATATCAATACGAAGCAACTGAAAAAACAAGTTATTGCGACCGTAGGTCGCATTTACTACCAAAACCTCCACAGGCTGTCTGTCTGTCAGTGAGTGAATGAGTGAGTGAGTGAGTCCGTCACACTTTTGCCCTGCTCATATCTCCACAACCGTTGCCCCCATCCATGCCAAATTTTGCACACACACTCCTTGACTGCCAAACTACAACCTCCAAGGACCCCCGGAGCCCCAGGGACCCCCAGGGCCCTGGGGGACCCCCAGATGTTAAAAATGACCAAATGTGCTCACACGTCACACTTTTTCCCTGCTTATATCTCCGCACCCGTTGACCCGATCCATGCCAGATTTTACACACACACTCCTTGCCTGCCAAACTACAACCTCCAAGGACCCCCGGAGCCCCAGGGACCCCCAGGTCCCTGGGGGACCCCCAGATGTAAAAAATGACCAAATGTGCAAAAATGACCAAATGACCACCCCAACGGGGCTGCTCACGGGGAATTCCCGGGGACCACCGACTCCTGGTGCTCCAGAACGGATGCAAAAGTGGTGGCGCCCCCAGTGGAGGACCCCCTGCCACTGCAGCGCACATAAAATGCCGTAACTCGGGCTAGGAGCGTCCGGGAGAGCCGGGGCCGGTACCTATTCGTCCGCCAAGGCAACGCGGAGACCCCACCCCTCATTTTTCATGGCCCTATTCTAGCGCCACCTTCAGGCCGATTTTTAAAACACATTTTTGGACACTGCTCCTACAGTTTTTTCCCTAAAATCACGAATATCACTACACAGCATGTCTACACTCATGTCATCAACATGGATCAGGAAGATTTAGGAAAAACAAATTTTTGCCCTATTTGTGGAGATAAGCCACCTACGGTCGCTTATCTCCCGATTAGGGAGTCTTACTGGTTTCAATGGTAGTGGATGGAGATACTTTGAGAGGATTGCTGTCCAACCAAGAAACAGCAAACAGTGGATGCGAAGAGGAGCACGACCATGCAGGGCGGGACTTGACAAAGGGTGAATTGATGCCTCTGAAGCAGCCTGGAAGAGAGAGAGTGACCTCCTGGTTCACTCACTTCCCAAATCTCCTAAGCACACACCTGACACATTTCACCCAGAAGATGACATATCTCTGGATATCTGAATCATGAAATGAGAAATCATGAAAAACAAACATGCCTGTAGTGTGGTCTGATCTCTAACATCACCCCAGAGACCAAATCTCTCAAGAGCAGACAACTTCCGTGTTATCAGTCTGACATTGCAAAGATGTACAGCCGCACGATACTGAAGAGGACACAGTCTGCCATCGACCCCCACTTGAGGGACAAACCGAAATGGCTTCCGAGGGAGGAGAACCTTCATCCTATAGCCCAGATCTTGCTTTTAAGGAGGATTGTAAACTGTAGGAGGTGAAGAACAACAACCTGACAGCGTCAAACAACCTGACAGCGTTGGCTGCGTTTTATCTATTTCAAAAAAGGCATTTGACTCAATAGATACAACCTGAAACGTATACGGAATGGTCCACACAATGTTGAAATTATGTTTTTGGTTTGTGTCGAAACATGAACGACCGAGCCACGGATATGTCCTTAGAACATCCTCTCTCCAATGTCGAAAGTTGTCTGAGGACATGCACTGTCTGACCTCCATGACAGGCACCGACGAGCATGTGCACATTTGAGTGCACGTGTGCACAGGCTTGTCAGATCAATGCCCACCTCATGCATGTACTGTGTGTGTGTGTGTGTGTGTGTGCCCGCGCGTGTGTGTGTGAGCGAGAGCCTATTCTGTGCACAGCGTGTCTAAACGGGGCCATGTTTAGGGCTTGTAAACACTAAACATAGTGGGCTGGGACCAGCCTGTTAGCGTGCTGCTTGTGATTAGCACGATGATCAGAGAGGGCCCAGGCCAGTGGAAACCAGAGCATGTCGTTTTACTGGGAGCCTATTTTAGGGCCTTTCTCCCAGAATTAGCCGAACCGCAGCAGGGTTATATTCAGACGCCGGTGAGCGGGATACTAAGTATAACGCAGGCTTAAACGTCGAGCAGATGCAGAAATTAATGAAACACATAGGATTCTGTGCATGCCCGGGGTTTCGCCGGATGTATATAAAATGCGCCGCACATACTGTATGGATGCAGAAAATGAGTGAGCGCGATAGCACACAAATTGCATACTGTATACCCACACACACATGCACGTAGGCACACACACGTGTGCACACTCACATATAAATCCTGTACGATCTTTTAGGGACACTGCATTGTCCTTACGTTAACCTTAAGCGTAACTAATCTAATTCTAACCTTATCCATACCCAATGTAGTGCTAACATTATCCTGTAATCTAACTTCGGGGACACCGACTTTGTCTCCGATTGGACAGTTACACATCTCCATTCAGAAACATTGCCATTCAGAAGATTGACTTCCATTATTCTAAATGGAGGTGTCACCTAAACCTAATATTAACACTAACCTCAGTGGGGGTATTTCTGAATGGGGATGTTTCTAAGTGGGGATGTTTCTGAATGCCCCCCAATTGGACATGCTGTCACCAACCAGCTGGTTTAATGTCCAAGATGTGTCCCCAAATGTCAGGGATGCAAGCACGCACGCACGCACGCACGTGTGCGCACACACACACAGCAGATGTGGGTGCACAGACACAGGCCTTGTATACATGTGCCTGCCTATTAAGATTTCATTGAAACACACAAGAACTTAAAAAAAGCTTCAGCGTTTTAGTTAACGCTATATTTTATTTAAGGCCACATGAGGTCAGCGAGAAAGAAAAAAATGACACGCAGAGCCTCGTAAAACACAAACAAGGCGAGCAAAACAGATTCTGTCAGGCAAAAAATAAAAAATAAAGCACGTTCTATATGTGTCTGCTGTATCCTGAAAACACAAGGCTGTTCTAGTCTGACTGAAGGTCTAGTCTAGTGTGTCATTATCAAGTTCAAACGGCGGACTGTGTTTTATGTGACACTTCCTATAGCGTTCAGAGGTGCTAACTGGAGCATGGTGTGTAGAGATCAAAGACCCCATACGCACGCACGCACGCACGCACACGCACACACACACACACACACGCGCACACAGAGTCCCCAATACACCTCTACCTCAAACACACATGCAGACACGCACGCGCGGGCGCACACAAACACATACATAAAGATATACAGTACGACACACCTCCCGTTTACCTCCTGGGTCAGACCTTGGCATGCCCCTGTTACACTGACGTCCATGTCTGTCAGCACGTCCCCCTCACACACGTGCACACACACACACAAACACACACACACACACACGCACAAACGCGCACGCACGCGCCCAGCACCGCTGTGCAACAGAGCGCATCAAGCAGTCAAAATAACACTATCTGTAGGTAAACATCCACACATGCACCACTATCTGAATGGGGGATGGAGGGAGAGAGGGAGGGAGGGAGAGAAAGATGAAACAGAAGCAGAGAGAGAGAGATGGAGGGACAAAATAGGTGAAACGAGAAAGGGAGGACGTGTAGAGCAGTGGTTCTCGACCTTTTCAGGCCGCGACCCCCAAAATAATCATATTTCAACCGGGGACCCTCCCATCCCGACGAGCACTAAGAGTTCAGGCATTACATTTTGTACAGTATAACACGGTTTTATTGTGAAAATAGCAGATCTACATGCTCACAATGCCTCTCAACGCGAGGCGTTGTGAGCATATTCACGATATTCCTGGCCATTCTATGGAGGCTGCCATTTTCCTTTTACAGAGGGCGCTGGAGCATTTTTAAACATCTTTTCACTTCCTCCCAAGTCGAAGAACAAGAGATCCCAAGGAAGTGACAGGGAATTGTCTGTTGCCAGATATTGCCAGAGACAAGCGGCCAGGTCTATGAATAATAAGCCCAATAGAATTAACTAGGTTCAGTTTTACTACTTTACATTTACATTTGAAAATAGCAGATCAGCAAGCTCACAATGTGTCACATTGTGACACATTGTGAGCTTGTATATTTGCTATTTAAAAAATATAGAGGAAAGAAAAAACGAAAATAATTTGAATATTTTTGAAACATTTTAACAACACAAATCTGTGTGGCGGTCCCTGGCACCACATATTTTCAGATGGGGGTCTGCGACTGTGGACAAATCTGTTAATCTGGGGTCCTTGATAAGCCCAATAAACAACGACACCAATTGCTTATTATAAGCAGACATGGCAACACCGGTTCATTCAGAGCCAAGAGCCCAGAGCGCCTCTACTGACCCTTTAATGCAAGGACACAGGAAACCAAATGATGTTTTTTATTTTCTTTCAGGATATGAACAGGAAGCCGGGGGCGGGGCCAGGAATATCGTGAATAGATTTTCACAATTTCTACCTCTAATATTTGACAATTTGGCCAATGTTTAATTTGTCATTTTAGAGGTATTAAAAAGTCCTTACATTTTCACTTTAGAAATGTGCAGATACCCTCTATACACTTAAACGTTATGTAGGTTTGTTTACTGTTGAGTGAGAAAACAATGTTGCACATTAAGTTAATCATCTGGGGACCCCCAAAAATAATTTGGGGACCCCCCTGGGGGTTCCGACCCACAGGTTGAGAACTACTGGTGTAGAGAAACAAAGAGAGAAAATGGGAGAGTGAAAATAGAGGGATGGGGAGAGAGCGAGAGAGAGTAGGGTGAGGGGGTGAGATAGGGAGAGAGGGAAAGCGAAAGAGATATAAAAGGAGAGAGAGAAAGTGAAAGAGAGATAAAAGCAGAGAGAGAGGGAGACATAACGGGTGAAGACAGACAGATGAAGAGAGAGAGAGAGAGACAAAGAGAAACAGACAAAAGGGAGGGGGAGAGAGAGAGAGAGAGAGAAAGTGGCAGAGAGAAAATTGAGAGGAGAGAGGGAGAGAAAGAGTGAAAGATATGAAGAGGAATGTTTGTCTTAAGTACCAGCTTTTAGGCCTTAACTTGCATGCACTTAACCTGGAGACCGTGGCAAATGCTGTTTGGATGTTTTGAGTGGCCAAACAGCATTTGCCACGCCTCCAGGTCTTAAGTTAAGGCATAAGAGCTGGTACTTCAAAATAGAGCCCAGAGAGAGAGAGACAGAGAGGGAGAGAGAGAGAGACAGACAGACAGAGAGAGAGAGAGAGAGAGAGAGAGAGGGAGAGAGACAGAGAGACAGAGAGGGAGAGAGAGACATGTTTTGGGGAGGCAGATGTTATCATGGTCATCAGAGAGGAGTAGTGAAGGTGTTGAAAGCAGAGAAGGCCCACAGACTCTGATCTCTATCAGGAGGAGCAGGAAACACACATGGACACAAATGCAAGCTAACGCTCCGTGACCTGCACACCAGCATGGTGTGTGTGTGTGTGTGTGTGTGTGTGTGTGTGTGTGTGTGTGTGTGTGTGTGTGTGTGTGTGTGTGTGTGTGGATAGATCCAGAAATGTTGCAGCAGTATCGTCAGTGAGGTAGAAAGGTGACGCAGATGCAACTGGAGTCAGGGATCAACAAAGTGTTTAACACACAAACACACACAAACACACACACACACACACACACACACACACACACACACACACACACACACACACACACACACAGCTTATCTACATGAAATCACCACACCTGAGTTCAATTCAGTCCCTTTCTCCATACTGCAGTATCAGCTATAATCTCATTACCAGGAGTAGGGAATGAGTGTTTGTTGTGTGTGTGTGTGTGTGTGTGTGTGTGTGTGTGTGTGTGTGTGTGTGTGTGTGTGTGTGTGTGTGTGTGTGTGTGTGTGTGTGTGCGTGCGTGCGTGCGTGCGTGCGTGCGTGCGTGCGTGCGTGCGTGCGTGCGTGCGTGCGTGCGTGCGTGCGTGCGTGCGTGCGTGCGCGCGCGTGTGTGTGCGCAGGCGCGTTGCGTCTACACCAATGGTTCCCAAACTTTTCAGGTCGAGACCCAAAAGAGAGACGTTTGCGCAGGACCCAAACTAGTGAAAACATCAGATCTACTTGGCACCGCATAGCTTGTAGATCGGCTATTTTCACTACTTCTTAAGCATTTGTTTTCTAATTTATGGAATTTCCTTGAATTTTCTTTTATTTCTTGATGAAATTAATGCTAAAATTCAGCTATTTTGGGAATTATTTTTTTAAGAGACCCATAAAAATGTGTCCGTGACCCATAAATGGGTCCCGACCCAGTGTTTGGGAATCAGTGGTCTACACAGGTATGCTGCACCAGATGTCCCGCTAGTGAAGCCTGGCTGTCCCATATAAAACCATTAGAGACTGTGGCAGGAAAGGCCAAATCACTTACATACATGAGAGAGAGAGAGAGAGAGAGAGAGAGAGAGAGAGAGAGAGAGAGAGAGAGAGAGAGAGAGAGAGAGAGAGAGAGAGAGAGAGACTAGTAAGGGGAGTGAGAGAGCGGGAGGCAAAAAGAAAGATGGAGGCCGGTTGAGGAGGAAATGAGTGGCCTGGCCTAACGAGGGCTCGGGGTGAGAGCAGCAACCTGACAGCATGTCAGCCACACCTGTACAATTAACACCTTATTATTCACACATAGCGTGTGTGTGTGTGTGTGTGTGTGTGTGTGTGTGTGTGTGTGTGTGTGTGTGTGTGTGTGTGTGTGTGTGTGTATATGCACACTGTAAAATCCTGAGTGTCAATTAAACTCTGAGCGAGTACAAATGGAACCAAATTGTGCATGTCCGTGCAAGTGTGTGTTCATGAGCATGTGTATGTTTCTGTACACACGTGTGAGTGCTAGAGCATGTACAGTATGTCCCTTTTTTTGTCTGTGCATGTTGAGTGTGACGTGTGCCTCAGTGCTATGCATATGCTTATGCGGATGTGTGTGTGTGTGTGTGTGTGTGTGTGTGTGTGTGTGTGTGTGTGTGTGTGCGTGTGTGTGTGTGTGTGTGTGTGTGTGTGTGTGTGTGTGCGCGTGTGTGTGCGTGCGCAATACGCAAGCATGTGCGGGCGCGCGCTGCACAATGTACTCGCACATGTGTGTTTGATTGTCTGTGCATGCATCTGTGCACGTGGATACGGGTTAGGAATACTATAGTGCTCAATCTGCTCATGTGCAATGGTGTCTGGGTTTTATGTAGCACCCAATAGCTCACCCAAAAGCCTAATATCTCCCCTGGTTTTCCCATGCTGGAGACCCGGGTTTGAATCGTGTTCCATTTGTATGTGTGCCGTGTACTGTGCATGTGCGCATATGAGAGTCTAACCACGAGGAATGTGAGCGCAACTGAACGATACAACAAACACTGATGAAGGACATAGAGCACAAACATGTCCGATTTGTCAAGCTGTCCGTTGTTAAAATAAAAGAAATACCTGAAGGAGTGCTGGTATCATTTTATTTATGCCTATATGAGAGCACATGTGCCCGTGTGCTCTCAGAGTGCATGAGTGACTGTACATGTGCAGGGGTTGACACTAAGGTCTCAGAGGCACTTGCCCATCCGCCAAGTACAGGTCATGTTCTACTTGCCCAAAGGTCATGCCCACTTGCCCAAAATGTAAATTGTCCATTATAAAATGATAGGTACGATTTTAATTAGCGCTCAATTTAACACTTATTTCTTTACTTTCTGGGGCTTCACACTTTTTATTTTTATTTTTAAGTGTAGCAGTAAAAACAGCACATAGGTAAACAGTGCTCTTATTTTACATTCTACAGACCGGAAGACAGAGCCATGTTCAGGTGTTTAGACAGATATCTGGTGTTGTGTTTATTGACGGTTGCGTCCCCTCTCAAATGAGCACTTGCCGGGCAACCTGAAAGCAAACTTCACCTGCCCAAATGTTTTATTTACCTGCCGGGGGCAGGTGGGCAAGCCTTAGTGTCAATGCCTGATGTGTTAGTTTGTAGCAGTAAGGTAAGATATAAAGTACCTGTGAGTGCAAACCCTGCGTGTACAAACATCTCTTGTTCTACGTCTCCTCGTTTGTGACCTTGACCATTGGCCTTCTCAACCCAAAAATGTAATAATGTCTGCAGGGCAGCTTACTGATCATTTCCTCCAAGTTTCATGAAGATCTGCCCGTCCGTATTCCGTCCCGTTCTTTGACCTTGACTGTGACATTTTCCACCCTTAACTGAATCGTCTCTTTGGGCGGCCTCCTGATCTCCTGATGAAAATCTGTCAATTCGTTCTCAAGTTATCCACTTAAACCCTATACTTTACTGACATGCACATTCCCAAGGGCTCTATATGAGGTTTCCTCCTGTTTTGGCTCTACACGAAATACCTTTTCGGAAATAGATCTGCAAGCTCGCAATCCGATGCATCACCCATGCATTACCCAGCAATGTGGGCAGGGTAATGTATCAGTTGGAACCATGACTTTTGCTATGAAGCACAATTATCAACCATTTGAACAAACACGTTAAATTAACGACTGCATTACTCAGGCTTGTGAAAATACACCCGATCCATCATGTTAAGCTCTTAATCCCTATATGTTTTGTTGAACAACCGATAGAGAAAATAACTCATCTAAAAGCTGACAATAGGCCTAAATCACTCTGCATTGTGAGCTAGTAGATTGCCTATTTTTTGCTGCCGTCGTTATAAATGTTATAATAGTTTGACATGCTGAACAAGAACACATTTAAAAACAAGCAAACAGCAAGAGAAAAACATATCATAATAATTAAATTAAATGGAAAAGCTCATGAATCAAAAGACAAATTGGACGTTTGCCCAACTAGTGAAAATAGCTGATCTACAAGCTCACAACACGTTGCTTCGTGCAACATTGTGAGCTTCTTAAACATTTGTATTCCAACTTATGGGATTTATTTTCTTTTATTTCTTCATGAAATTACTGAAAAAAATAATTGATTTTGTTTTTAATTCATAAAAGATTTTGATTTTTTTCTAAGCTAGATAGCATTTTTAAGTTTTAGAAAAGTATTTTACTCATTAGGTGCATGTTATTGTTTTTCTTGATTGATATTCCTATGCATTTGTTGGGTTGTTGTTGATGTATTGACATGTTGTCTTGCTTGTTATCTTGCTTGTTGTGTTGATGTATTGCCTGCTTATTTTAAATCATCTGCTAATGCCTAAATTGTAATTGCAATTGTAAAATGTTTTGATATGATAATAATTCAAAACAAAATGTTGGGATAAAGGGACCCATAAAAATGTGTCGGCGACAGTGTTTGGGAACCAGTGGTAGAACGTTTTCTCTCATAAGCCTATATGTACTACAGTCATATTTACAATAGGAACTGCCTTCAGCACATTTCACTCATCCAATTAACCTCCATCCCCAGAAGGCTATCTGCTCCAACTGGAGGCCATGCTTCCTTCACTGCCCATTAGCCGTTTCATCCAGACCTGCCGGCACGGTACGGTACAGCACCGCATCACATTCCTCATTACACTTTACCATTCAGCAGGGGTGTCTTACCAAATTCCGGGCCCTGGGTTCAAGGATTCGCTCACATTTTGTGCTTTAACTATTGAAAAATAGCAGATATACAAGCTCACAGTGCGGCACAGCAAGCTTGTAGATCTGCTATTTTTGAAAAATCGAGAAATTAGTTTTTGAATATTTAAAATCCTAAGATTTTTGAAAAACCTATGTTTCTATGTCAGTGGTGCTCAAATGTTTTCATGATATGTATTTGGCGGCGGACCCCCATCTCAAAATATTTAGTTCCAGGGACCCCCCAGAAGCAAAAATGTAAATGCAAATATTTGCTTGAAAAACACACATTTTCACGACTTTTCAAAAATAGCAGATCTACAAGCTCGCAGCGCGGCACTCGGTGCCACGCTGTGAGCTTGTATATCTGCTATTTTTCAATAGGTAAAGTATAAAATAATTAAGGCCCTCCTCCACCTTGGGCCCTAGTAACTCAGTCCCACTCGCCCCCCCCCCCCCCCTTGTGACGTGCCTGCCATTCAGAACCAAGCTTATGATGCATGCTGACGCAGCCATGAAATAACAGAATCCTATATAGACCGGATTAAAAAAAAAAACCTTTCCACATTAGCATGTGTTGCAAGGGGGGAGGGAGGGGAGGAAAGGGGGGTCTAATGCATTCTTTATGGGGCAGGGAGACCATGCATGGTTACTGAGCAGGCTAGGAAGCTACTAATGGAGCGTCCGCTCACCCTGTCACCCCCAACTTCCTTTTCAGGTAGACCTCATCACCCCCCCACACACACCCTCCCCATTTAGATTTAGTATTACTCCATAAGCCCCTCCATGAGTACATCCACACAACCACACATATTGTACAGATCAACTGACAGACATATGAGCACACACACACGCGCGTGCGCGCACACCCGCACGCATGCACACACAAATACAGCTTCCTATACACACAGACACATATAACACAAACATCCCCTACGACAGAAACAAAAGGATATCGTTGTTGTCGGGCAGAAACCTCTCGTCTCCATATTTTTACTTTTTGTGTTTTTTTTTAATTATTGCCCAACTTGATAATACTACCGCGTTACACAAAAGCATCAAAAGCAGCTCTTGAGCTTGCAGATCCGCTCCTTTTTTTAAAAATATAAATCCTGAAAATTAATGGTTTTGGACGTACAGTATTCCACCTGACAGAGACGATATACTAATATCTATGTATAATACTAATGTTTCCAAATTACAGTGACACATTACACACACATTATACATGTGAGGAGTAGGACTGCCTTTTAAATTAGCCTCTTTTAGATTATTTTTCGAACAGATTTTTTTTTTTTGTATTACACAGAAATTCGCCCGTTCTTGACCAGAATCAGGGCCATCCACCTCAAGGCAATACATGCATGCACGTATAGAAACCTTCCAGTATCTACTGTATGTATGTTTCAAATGCTACTTATGCCAGAAATTGAAAAAGAAAAAGGAAGATAAAACAATTATAGATTAGATCGATTAGATAAATTCAATAGATTAGATCAGGGGTGGGCAACTTTGATGATGACGAGGGACACTATATTTCCACCTTCACTCCAGAGGATATTGCTACATACTACTGTCATTCTAATATCTCATACAAAAGAAGCAAAAATAGCAGATCGGCTATTTTTGCTTCTTTTGAATTGGAATCCTGAATTATTTTTTGTTGTTTTTGAATTGGAATCCTGAAATGTAACATTTTTATCTAATTTCAAAGGTCATGTTTGGTCATGTTATGTTTGGAATTGTAACAGCTGAAATCAGTAATATATCAGTATTGAAGGTGGGGGCCGCATGTGGCCCCCGGGCCACCAGTTGCCCATGTATGGATTAGATAGACGTCTGATCCAAGTCCAACGCAGAGAGAACAGAGTCATCTTGGGTTCACACGGATCTACCTGCTCCTCCCTTCCTATTGGCTGCCACTAGGGGGGTCAGAGGTCAGGGGCATTGACCTCCGTCTCCCACTCACCCAGCGGTCATTTATAACAGCCACTCAACAGCTCTCTCACCCTGCCCACCTCTCCTCCTCTTCCTCCCCGACTCCCCGACTCCCTGCTTCCCTATCTCCGTCCCTCCCTCCCTCCATCCATCCATCCGTCCGTTTCCTCTCCTCTATCGGCCCTCTCTTCCTCCTCCCATCCTACGCTGGTTGTGTGAATCGCATCAAGCCTCTTGCGCGGAGGCGATAAGAGAGAGAAAGAGAGAAAGAAGAGTGTGTGTGTGTGTGTGTGTGTGTGTGTGTGTGTGTGTGTGTGTGTGTGTGTGTGTGTGTGTGTGTGTAATTAATGAGTGTGTGGGCGTGAGGACATTCCATCAGACGGCTGTCTCCGTGCACAATCAGTTGTTGCCGTGGCTGCACAGCGGCCCCCGAAAAGAACCAGGCTTTCGTTAAAACAACACGCCGAGCATGGGACCCGTGTGCGCGCGCACACACACACACACACACACACACACGCACGCACGCACGCACGCACGCACGCACGCACGCACGCACGCACGCACGCACGCACGCACGCACGCACAAACACACACACACACACACACATCATAAAGCTGAGACGGAGGCAGACAATCTGGCATACTGTCTTCATTACCTGCCACACTTATCTATGACCTTTCATTTACACACTACACACACATAAAAATAACTCCATCAAAGTTCTCTTCATTACACAAATACACTCACTCACTAACGGAAACACAGAGATCACACATAGCTCTAACATAGTCTACACGCAGCGCACGCACGCACGCGCACGCACGCACGCACGCACGCACGCACACACGCACGCACGCACGCACAGCGGTTTCTCTCCTTCTGATATCACAGAGTGTCTCCCTGCTATCCACAGTTATTACCATCTCCTCGTCCGGTCTCTCTCTCCCTCTCTCTGCATGTCCGCTGTCCATTCAGTCAGGGAGACGCGGCGTCATTTATCATCAGGAGGGGGGGAGGAAGGGGGGAGGAGGGGGGGCACCCGGCTCTTATTAGTGAGATTTACAGAGTGCAGGAAATGCGGCTCACCTCCTACAGGGAACCAATCAGCTGTTTGTCAGAAAACACCCACGCATTAGGCGGAAGGTTCACAGGAACATACTGGACAATGGACATTATGTGTAGAACACACATAACATATTATATACCACAAGAGTAAAGCCTCTATCATAGTCCAAGGTGAAGAGCTATCACCTCACTGCGCTGCAGTGTAGTTTTCTAGCTATCACCTAGGCTTTGTTAAACATTTTTAGGTGATAGCTGGAAAACTACACCGCGGTGAGGTGATAGCTCTTCACCTTGGACTATGATAGAGGCTTAAGGCTGAGTTGCGCAGAATAATTATTCATTATACCAAATCTAAACTTTATATTTTACCATCACTTATTGTGCTTTATAATTACTGTATGTTTGGTGTATATTTGGTAGCTTGTAAGAGCCAAGTTTGTCCTTGTTGCAGCTATTAGTATATAGTATAACTCTTCGGCAGAATTACCATATCACCGACCTGAGTGTTATTGTACTTCATCCCATGATATCATGTACAATTTTGTAAATTAAAGCATAACCATCACCACCTAGATATGGTCAAAATCTATACCAAAGGTCTCCAATGTCTAACATCGAAATGGTAAATGGTGCATTTATATAGCAACTTTAAATGCTTTACAATGTGCATTACAATCGCCCGTTCACGTTCACACACACCCCCACTCACCGACAGTGGAGGAAAGGAAACCATGCAAGGCAGCCAACCTGCTCATCAGGACTCAGGAGCAGTTAGGTCAGGGGTGGGCAACTTTGATGATGGCGAGGGCCACTATATTTCCACCTTCACTCCAGAGGGCCACATTGCATATTGCTACGTCCTACTTTGTCATATCTCATATAAAAGAAGCAAAAATAGACGATCTACAAGCTCAAAACGCATCGCGCTGCGATGCGTTTTGAGCTTGTAGATCGGCTATTTTTGCCTCTTTTGAATTGGAATCCTGAATTATTTTTTGTTATTTTTGAATTGGAATCCTGAAATGTAACATTTTGATTCAATTTCAAACGCATTTAGTTATATACTCATGTTAACTTTATGAACCTAAATACAAATAGACATAAAAAAATACATTTTAATACTACTATACTAGTCTTTAAGGTACTAATATAGACTGACGGAATTAAAGCAGGTCATGTTTGGAATAGTAACAGCTGAAATCAATAATATATCACTATTCCGGTATTAACCTGGGGGCCGCATTAAGTGAAGGTGGGGGCCGCATGTGGCCCTCGGGCCGCCAGTTGCCCATGCATGAGTTAGGTGTTAAGAGTCTTGAGCTGAAAGACTCTTCCACAGTAACACAGGAGGGAACCAGGGGTCGAACTTACGATTCCCAAGCGGCTGCTCTACCTCGTGAGCCCTTCTATACTGTTCACACCGGTGTTTCTCAAACATTTTCATGTGAAGGACCCCCAAATTGATATGTATTTGGCCACAGACCCCCATCTGAAAAGGTTTTCTGCCTGGGACCCCGAGAAGAGAAGATTTATGTATGTATGAGTTATACAAATTACTAGTAAGACGCCTCAGGGCGACATGCGACCTCGCCCTAAAGGGCGATGGTCAACAGTTTTATGTCAAAACATGCCCATATGGGCATTACCAAATATGGGCATTCCCAGATATGTCCTTAATATTGATGACATTGGGACAGGGATCTCCATATATGGGCATAACACGTATGTTAATTAGTAAAGCCAAGCGGGGCTTTGGCGAGTTAGGGCCTGGGTTTGATGCCTGGGGATCCCCATGTATGAGCATAAGGGGGTACCCTAACAGGGCATCATAGACTTAATATTAATGTTTTCGCGGAAGGTAGGGTGTAAATCAGAGTAAAGCAGGCTCTTGGGCCAGTTAGGGCCCAAGAGCCTGGGGCCCACTTTGAGAATCAATGGTTTTCACACTCAGGAACACACATGCACGCATATGGTTTAATGTACAACATGCTAGATATAAACATGCATTCCCACACTGAAACACATACACTGAAACACATACACACTCACTCGCAGACAGACAGACATGGAAATTCACTCTCAAACATGCACACACACAATTATAAACCACAACTACACACATCAATTTCCCAGAGTGCGTTTTAAACCATCAATGAAAATGTTCCTCTCCTATCTGCGATGATACGGAGGGAGTCGGTCAACTGCTTCCATACAGAAGAAGAAGAAGGCTTCAACATGAAATTATCACCATTATTATAATCTAGTGGTTCTTTATTTGAAGATATGTTGTTTTATTCAATGTTCTTTCATACTGTAATTTTATAATAGAATACAATTGTGCTCTTGAGCAAGGCACTGAACCACCTGTTCCAGTGGAGCTTGTTCAGAGGCCAATATAAGACAGTGGTTGCACTGGGCAGAGCCCAGGCTTTAAGCTTAGCGCTATTCCGAGTTCATCCAGACCAGAGTCGACTATAATCAAAGCAGCGACCTTCCCAATCCTGCCGCAGGTCTCCCTCCCCACACGCACATTATCTTACATCACCTCCGGACGCACAAATAGCCTTCACACCCCTACACTAATGTGCTGCCGTTAGCCCTGTTTGCCACCGTCACACCTGATCCGGGCCCCATCTCGCTCCAAACCCCACGCAGCGCCCCGTGTAAAAAGTCGAGTGTGTGCGTCGTGTTATCGCTCGTCCCGGTGGCTGTAGGCCTGTGGGGTCTTATCCAGGGGTGTAAGTGCTGGAGTGGGTGAGAAAAGGGGAGCAAGGGTCTCTGTTGTGTGTCTCTGTCGAGGCCTGGACGTCCGCAATCTGGTCTGATAGGAGCAACGCAACGTGGGACAGGTTTACTTATCAGGCCTGATGGTGTTGTCTGACACGCAAACAGACAATGGTGTACACATAAGTGGACACGGCATAGTACATGCACATACACACGCAGGTATACAATCACATATTACAAAGGCAGCAGTGTTGGGGAAGTTACTTTCAAAATGCATGCGTTTGATATTTGTTTCAGTTAAGTACATTACAATATAACTCATACCATTAACACTTGGGGAGCCAAACGCGTTCAGGGACGAGTTATGGCCACTAGATGTCACCCTGCCACAGGAAGTTATATCGTCGAGGGACGAGTCAACAAATAGTTAACTTTTCGAGACCGCAGCTTCCCTTTGCATGCCCTGAATCCATTACGTCACCCAGCCAGGGCAGGAAGCCCCCTGTCTCTCCCCACACGGAAGGATTTTACATGGCTTTAGATTCTACTTTGAAACATAAGAACGGCTTTATCTGAGAATGAGGTAAAAACAGCCCCATGGAGGCAGAGAGCTGATTGTTTTCACGGCGACACTTTACCGCGAATTTACCGCGATTTTTTTACCGCGAGTTTCGCGAGCGTTTGTAAACAAATGGAGTACCTCCTCAATCTTCTCTGGACACGCACGTGCACACGCACGAAGCTTGCGGGGCTCATCAAAACATAACGTAAGTCAATGGTGGCACCAGCAACAGCTATAAATGTTATAAACCTTGGCCGCCCATGTGTTAAGAGAGAAGAGGTTTTCATGTCTACCATTAAAAATAAATTTCAAATGGAAAAATACAGAACAAAAGGTATCATACACATACTATGGCAATTAGTTGGTACATTTTACACTCACTTGTGTGAAAAATGTAATAAAATGTTAAGGATAAATAAAAATAAATAATCGAAAGCGTGTCTAATGTCATATGAACCCTCGCATCCCGAGCCTCTAAGACTCCTAGTAAGCAAATAGAATGCAGCTGCAGGAGGAGTCGGTTTACGAGGCTATAGCATCCCTATTCTGGGATGAACATTCGACAGAACAGAAGTTGGGATGTGGTTTGAGCTTGTAGAGATTTGGTGTAGAAGGCAAAAGATTGGGGGCCATGTATAGACCCCTGGGGGACCCTGGTCAACTAAATAGAAATACATTACTGTAGTATATACTATACAGTAGAGTTTAATGCCCTACTGCAGTGATTCTCAAACTGGGGTCTAGGGCGAGCTCTCTAAGTGGACCCATGAGGGTCCATGATGTTTTACACTCTCAGAGTTATGGGTTTCGCGCCGGGTTGTGAGCTTGTTTTAAAATGTATAAAATATATATTTTAAACAGTGTTAAATAAGAATCTTTTGAAATATATTATATATTTTAAATGTAGGAAAAGAAAATGTGAATTTTACTAAAAATGTATCAGTGACCCACAAATGGGTCATGACTCACTGTTTGGGAAACGGTGCAAACGTTACTGTAGCATCGCAACACACTCAGCCTGGCTGAGGCGATGTGGGAGAGGCTGACCGCCTGGTCGCAGTCCCCACAGCAGTCTTCATCCCTGCACTTTATTACACGGTTCCAACCACCGTGGTGAAACCTACACATCTCCCACATTTCTAAATGAGGTTCATACACTGTATATAACTAATCAAATACATATGTTTGAATAGTTATTTCAAAATCTCTACGTTTCATTTCTTTTTAAATATATACACGTATGTGCAGTATGACCGATGCTATACACTGCAGCACCACACACACACACACACACACACACACACACACAGACACGTGTGCGCACACACACACGCGCGCTCATACGCACACACAAAGAGAACAAATTTGGGCTTTGGTGGTTTTTGACAGAATCACTCATTATGGACTTTAGGCCTTGCCAAGAGCCTTTAGTGTGGGCCTCAGCTGTTGACATGTATACACAGTAAGATCCTTGGTGTTAATTCAACTCAGAGAGTGCACAAATGGAACCAAATGGACCTGGAGGGAGGACCCTGTTAACCCTGTGAGGGAAATTCAGTTTTCAGCTTCAGCTGATGGTTGCTCGGTTATGATGAGCACTCGGGGAGAACTAAGTGTCTTGCTCAGGGACACCTAATAATGAATTGCATTTTTATAAGTACTCAAAGCGCTTTACTATGGTTCTTTCATTGGGAGGTAAAGCGGCGAACAGCATCCTCACTTCCCACATTCACACACCAATGACAGCTAGTACCGACCGAATCGTTGGAGGCAATGCAGTGTCTTGCCCAAGGACACTTCGGTGGGGGCTCCTCACTGGCAGGTGAGCCAGTAGAGTACAACAGCAGTCACAACACAGAAATGTGTTTGGAAGAATTAATTGGCATAAAGACTACATTTTGGAGAAAAAGGGGTAAGATTTTTTTTATTTATTTTTTATTATTAATATTATTGTTATGAGATCAGATATTTGTGGTGCAGTTCTAGCAGCAGGCAGTGTAGGAAATGGAGCATGAGAATGTCCCTCCATGCTCGTGCGCCTTTTTTGGAGCGCTAACAATGCGCATTATGTGCTTCGCTCTCTATAACAAACAAAATCACCTGTGCTGCTGTCACTGCACCAGAATAGGACCAGCAGACCAGCTCCAAGCTGGTCTTAGCTTGGAACGCAAGCAAGGTCTGTGGGGGAAATAGCATTGTGCATTGTGCCACCTCATTTTATTAAGACCAACACACCCCCATGCACAACCTCTGTACATAGACAACGTGGGCGCAAATCACTTTGTGGGGAAGATACCCTAGCGCAGTGATTCTCAAAGTGTATTCCAGGGACTTTGTGTGTTCCTTTAGGGAGGGTTTAAATTGACCCATACAAGTCTGTAACTCTGACAGTGTACACATGGAACCAAATGAACCTTAGGGTTCATTTGGTTCCATTTGTACACTGTCAGAGTTAAGGGGAGACCTTGACATTTGAACATCTGAGAAACACTGCCCTAGCGCCCGGCAAAAAAAAAAGAAGAAAAAAAGGGAAAACAACGCTTAGCACCAGCTTAGCACCGGAAGAAAACAGTGCCCTGAGAGTTATGGGGGTCCGTGAATATAACAGGTTTGTGAATTCACTGCAGTAGATGATTCCTTCCTGTGATGAGAGGAAGCGGAGGCAGAAGAGGATGAGGAGGAGAAGATTAAGTTGGGAGGAGGAGGAGGAGGAGGTGGCGGTTGTGGTGGGATGAAGATCATGATATACGCCCTTCCTCTAGAAAACCAGCGAGGTCACAGTTATTCTGTTCTTGGCATGTTCTGTGGGTGCTGGTGAGGAGTGTGTGTGTGTGTGTGTGTGTGTGTGTGTGTGTGTGTGTGTGTGTGTGTAGGTTATTTTAGCCCTAGTTCCTCTGCTACTCTGAGGCTGTAAGAATGGAAGACCACAGGGAAAAACCACTGTGTGTGTGTGTGTGTGTGTGTGTGTGTGTGTGTGTGTGTGTGTGCGCATGCGTGCGTGTAACATGTGCCCAACTACCCATGTTAATGTGTGAGAGTGTGATAACGTGTGTCCGTGCGCGTACATGCATGAGTGCACACAAGTGTAAGTGTGTGTGTGTGTGTGTGTGTGTGTGTGTGTGTGTGTGTGTGTGTGTGTGTGTTGAAATACACACTGACCATATTTATCTGCCAAAAGTTCATACTGCATGTTGCTCTTTGAAGTGGGGAGTATCAGTGTCTTATGAAAACACATGCAGAGGAAGGACCGGTTGACTGTGTTTGTGTGAGGAAGAAAGAGAGAGAGAGAGAGAGAGAGACGGAAAGAAAGAAGAGAGAGAGAGAGAGGATGAAACCATTAATAACTTGTTTTTATCTCAGAAGCCCCTCTCTCCCTTCACCCATGCACCACCTCTCTCCATCTTTCTTTCACTACTTGTCCACAGCGGCAGAGTGATGGGCCTCGCTGACTCCAGGCCTCATAAATATCATAATGAGCCTCTTTGTTAACGTGCACCGGACTCCTCCTGTTCCGCGTGCGTGTGTGCGTACGTGTGCACTGTGCATGCATGTGAGCCGGGAACGTGCAGAGAACATTAGAGAGGCAGGGGCTGAAATTTCTAAAAAGGTCCTCTTGGTGAAAATATCAGAAATAGCAGACCTCCAAGCTCACAACGCGTCGCAGTTGTGAGCTTGGAGGTCAGCTATTTTCGGTGCTTGATGCCACACTGAATTAAGCTTAATCAAGTCAATACTGGAGATGGGGCGAATTTTTACACAGAGAGGGCAATTCGTTCAACAGTTCAGGGGAGTTTGGACAAGGCGATTCTCGTGAATGCTGCCTTTCGGGTATGGCACGGAAAGAGGGGACATTTGCATTTCTTTCACCATAGTAAAAACTGCATTCATGGTCTGGAGAAGGCACTTTTTAAAGACGGATAAAAGGGCAGGGGCTCAAGCCCCCTTTGATGTCTATATGTGCACGTGCCTGCATGTGAGTGTATGTGTGTGTGTGTGTGTGTGTGTGTGTCCCCTGTCTTCACTCTTATCTCCCACGCAGACGTAAGGGCACGTCTCCTCTGTAAGGCGAGGGGTTCAAAACACAGAAAACTGTTGGAGAGCAAAAGATATAAGGCTGTGCAAAGATTAAAGAAGCAGAGAAACGATGAGGAAAGGGAGGCAGATGAGAGCTGGGGTGAGAAGGGACGCGAGCCAGGGACGTGCTGGCCATTGGGAAAAGCGGGACAACTCCCGAACGGCCGGTTCATTCCCGGACGGTCCAGGCCGGCCATTAGGAAAAAAATATGAATAAAATGTCGGCCTTCGTTCCATTTTGGTGGCTGGGCGGCCAACCAAGTAAATCGTCACTGTCGGGCAGAAACCTTGTATCTCCAAGTTTCAAATGTATGAATTTTTTCGCAAAGCAAAGCCCTGCTTCATCATACAAGGCTGTTGCAAAAAAGTAGTGAAAACAGCAGATCTACAAGCACACAACGCCTTGCGATGCGAGGCGTTGTGTGCTTGTAGATCTGCTGTTTTCACTAGTTTAAATCATTTTTAAAATGATAAATACAAAACAAACGGTTTTGGACATACAAGGTTTCCACCCGGAAACGACAAAATATAACTCATGTACAGTAATTGGCCCACTGGCTTGTCACTTGTCATGATCTGAAATGGCAAATCTTTGAGTAGCAGCAGCGCTATCTCTCTATAGCGCGCAATGAGGGCCTCTCCAACTCTTTTTCCCGGGCTGAATCAGGGGCCCAGCACGTCCCTGACGCGAGCCCATCAGGAGGGAGACCATGGGATCAGCAAAATGATTCATGTCTTCTGCTGCGGTGTTTAATAACAGACGTCTTTGAACCACAGTTATGTAGTATCACTGTAACTTTTGTTCGGGACAGAACACCAATTAACAGTTAACGAACCATTACTAAATGGTCAAAATGTGAGTGGTTCTTTTGTGTTTTACATTGTTTTGCTTTTATAGGGGCTGATCAACTGAAACCAACCCACTATACTCTTGTGTAGGCTACTTGTATATGAGATAATTAAATGCTGTCAAAATGTGAAACGTTTTACTTGTTTTTCCATTTCAACTGCACAAGAAAATCCCAGTTTTACAAGCCTGTCCAAATGTCATCCCCCACGCGCGAGTGCGTATGTGTGTGTGCGTGTGCACGCGCGTGTGTACAGTATGTGTGTGCATAACACAATAAACAAGTTGACAAGTAAATTAGTCTATGACAAATGTATTGTTCCTGGCTGCAAACCAGTCACTGCACAGCCTCTTCTATGAGAAGACTGTTAAATGCATGGGATCTCTTTTTGGTAATGTCATTTTCTCTATCCTCTCCTACTATACGTCTTGACGTGGTCAAGGGTGAACAGCACGTTTTACACCAGATTGCATAGACAGCCAGGGACTATTATGCCATCAGGGCATTGATGCATTCTCCATCATTACCAAAACCAGGAGTTCTCAGACATTTTCAATTCGAGACCCAAAAGAGAATTTTGGTGTCTCCCTGGGACCCATCATACAAAGATTTAGAAAATACACATTGTGTGCTTGATGCGTGGAAATACTGTATGTCTGTTTCATCTGTTCTTGTTAGCAGGGTTATAGGAAATGAATGTCCTCCCATGTGACATGCCTCATTCAATCAGAATGGTGCTAGGTGGTCCATTACTTTCCGGTGGCAAGGTATAATGCATTCTAAGTGTGGATTGAAGAATCTAGCTAAAATAGCCCCTGGAGAAAAGATTGATTTACAAACTAAATTCTACTGTCCATGACTTATTAACCACCCAGTGAGGTTTAGCCAACCTTGACCGAGTTATTCGTGTAAGTTCTGTAAAGTTTTCATGACTAATGTAACGTAAAAACATACTGTGTGAAGTTTATTAATAAAGCCATTAA